>NC_051863.1:112311427-112640253 GCF_015732765.1 Culex quinquefasciatus | reverse complement strand
ATGGAATTTCGAATTAAGACATTTCATTTTTGTATGGAAAATAATATAAGCAAACTGATGATGCAAAATGGCTTCTTTGGACATCGGGAAGGATCCCAAAAAAAGGCCTGATTCAAAAAATAATAAAAAAATCTTCTTTTGTAAGGAAATGCTTCCTTTCACCGTTTGAAACATGTAATTTTTATGTTTTGCACTATGATGTGTCAAAGTTCCAAATGCGACAAGCTACCATAACACTGACAACTTGTTCTTGTTTGGCAGGGAGTCGTTTTGTTGTTATAAGCATTGTTGTGGTGGAGCATTTTGGTGTGTGCGACTAGAACAAGTGTTGGTACTTTTGTGCGGCAAAGTCTTGCCAGCTCTTGTCGTTGATGAAGATGAGGCTGACAATGGCGGTCGTCTGTGAGGATATTGTTCCATTGTTTGGCTATGACGCAAACACACAAACAACCATACAGAGTCGGTGGGATTTGTCTCTCTGCCGATAGTCGAGTGTCAGCGGCGGTGCGCTACAGCAACATGGGGTGGCAAGTTATGCCATTTAGGGAAAACTACATAATTCCCCCCCCCCCCAAGGACAAGGATTGCAATTTTTCCACCTTATCACCATAGGTTCCGGAAATTGAATTCTTCGTGGTGGGGGTAATATGTGAGGGTGTTTACGGTAGGTCACATATATATCGGATAAGTTCCTTCTGCTCTTCAAAGCAATCAGTTTTAATTTAACACTTTTAAGTTTTTTTTTTTTGATTCTTATGTTTCAATTTTGAGGTAAGTACTGTTTCGAGACTTGATTATCCAAAGTCCTCGGTAAATTTCACTTCAAATAATCGAATCACAACAAAAAAATCGTAAAATATTAAATCTAGATTAAATTTTCTAAACAACCTATCCGTCATGGATCTTCTATGCAGATCACTTTTGATAGATTTGTAGAAGGTCTCTCAAGTATCATTCTTAAGACATAGTACAGGTACGAAAGGTTTTATTCCAAACCCAACATCTAAACACCATTTTTTAAACTTCCCGACTCGCAATGTCTTCAATTTTTAGATCACAACACCAGTTTTGACCACGTCTGGTCGAAAACACTCATATCCGAATATTTTTATCGTATTTCACTTGGATTTTGAACCATCCGGACGGTCACGCCACATGTCACCTTCCCTTCGAGGTGTCCAGACTCCTGGCCCCGAGCTGGAAATGCCTTGGACGAATCTCTCCCCCTCTCTCACCCCAAACATATTCTCTACAGTCAACGACCATAATGCGGCGGAGTGGCCCGACGAGATAGATCGTAATGAAGTGATAAAGCGATTTGTCATTGTCACGCCAGATAAGCCATCCGCAGTGAACGAGAGAGACAGTTTCCCGCGGGAAATTCACACCGAACAAGTGAATGTGAGTGATGCAGAGTATGTGTGTGTGTGCGGTGAAGATTGGCAGGGGATTCGGGATTGGATTTCACACTTCCACTCACATTCCGCCACAAAGTGAATGTACATTTGGATGTTGCTGAGCAATTCTCTACGAAATCGGTCTTTTTTCTTTAATTTTAATTTTTGTATTTTTTAATCCTACTGAAACTTTTTTGGTGCCTTCGGTATGCCCAAAGAAGCCATTTTGCATCATTAGTTTGTCCATATAATTTTCCATACAAATTTGGCAGCTGTCCATACAAAAATGATGTTTGAAAATTCAAAAATCTGTATCTTTTGAAGGAATTTTTTGATCGATTTGGTGTCTTCGGCAAAGTTGTAGGTATGGATACGGACTACACTGGAAAAAAAATGATACACGGTAAAAAAAAATTTGGTGATTTTTTTATTTAACTTTTTATCTCTAAAACTTGATTTGCAAAAAAACACTATTTTTATTTTTTTTTATTTTTTGATATGTTTTAGAGGACATAAAATGCCAACTTTTCAGAAATTTCCAGGTTGTGCAAAAAATCATTGAACAAGTTATGAATTTTTTAATCAATACTGATTTTTTCAAAAAATCGAAATTTTGGTCGCAAAAAATTTTCAACTTCATTTTTCGATGTAAAATCAAATTTGCAATCAAAAGTACTTTAGTGAAATTTTGATAAAGTGCACCGTTTTCAAGTTATAGCCATTTTTATGTAACTTTTTCAAAATAGTCGCAGTTTTCATTTTTTAATTAGTGCACATCTTTGCCCACTTTTGAAAAAATATGTTTGAAAAGCTGAGAAAATTCTCTATATTTTGCTTCTTCGGACTTTGTTGATACGACCTTTAGTTGCTGAGATATTGCAATGCAAAGGTTTAAAAACAGGAAAATTGATGTTTTCTAAGTCTCACCCAAACAGCCCACCATTTTTAAATGTTGATATCTCAGCAACTAATGGTCCGATTTTGAATGTTAATATATGAAACATTCTTGAAATTTTCCGATCTTTTCGATAAAAATATTTTCAAAATTTTCAAATCGAGACTAACATTTTAAAAGGGCTTAATATTGAATGTTTGAACTTTTTGAAATGTTAGTCTTGATTTGAAAATTTTCAAAATATTTTTTTCGAAAAGATCGGAAAATTTCACAAATGTTTCATATATTAACATTGAAAATCGGACCATTAGTTGCTGAGATATCGACATTAAAAAATGGTGGGCTGTTTGGGTGGGACTTAGAAAACATCAATTTTTCTGTTTTTAAACCTTTGCATTGCAATATCTCCGCAACTAAAGGTCGTATCAACAAAGTCCGAAGAAGCAAAATATAGAGAATTTTCTCAGCTCTTCAAAAATATTTTTTTCAAAAGTGGGCAAACATGTGCACTAATTTAAAAAAATGAAAAACTGCGACTATTTTGAAAAAAGTTACATAAAAATGGCTGTAACTTGAAAACGATGCACTTTATCAAAATTTCACTAAAGTACTTTTTGATTGCAAATTTGATTTTACATCGAAAAATGAAGTTGAAAAATTGTTACGACCAAAATTTCGATTTTTTGAAAAAATCAGTATTGATTAAAAAATTCATAACTTGGTCAATGATTTTTTGCACAACCTGGAAATTTCTGAAAAGTTGGCATTTTATGTCCTCTAAAACATATCAAAAATAAAAAAATAAAATAGTGTTTTTTGCAAATCAAGTTTTAGTGATAAAAGTTAAATAAAAAATCACCAAATTTTTTTACCGTGTATCATTTTTTCCAGTGTAGTCCGTATCCATACCTACAACTTTGCCGAAGACACCAAATCGATCAAAATTCCTTCAAAAGATACAGATTTTTGAATTTTCATGCATCATTTTGTATGGACAGCTGCCAAATTTGTATGGAAAATTATATGGACAAACTAATGATGCAAAATGGCTTCTTTGGGCATACCGAAGGCACCAAAAAAGTTTCAGTCGGATTAAAAAATACAAAAAAAATCGAATGACCGAAATCCTAGAGAACTGCTCTGCTGTTTTTGATTCAAAGTGACTCCTGCTAGCCGTTTGCTCTGCTCTGTGGGGGTTAATCCATCTCTCAGATAGTGCAGTTAACAGCTAGAGTCTGGAAAAAGGCAAGCTCATTTCCGTTGCGGTGAATGATGGATTGCACCCGATGCTTGACTTTTTATGGACGGGGTGGGGATTAAAGGCAATCTTTAACTGTTGAATGTTTTAGTTTGAAGCTGGGAAAAGTTATTTTTTTTTGTTTCGTTAACTTGTATATGAGTGGAAACTGGAACTATATGAACCAACAGGTATCAGGGTGATCTAAAATCGGGTAACCCTCAATGCTACCCCCTGAAATCAAGATTTATTTATATTAGACTAAATTCAGAATTCGAACGCAGTCACGGTAACCACTCCCTCTAGGCCCTCGATGTCTGTATGGAAAAAATCGTAAAAATGTTTGAAGAAAAGCCGTTTTTTTCAGCGAAGGAGTATGAACGATCCAAAAAAAGTTTGAATAGTTTAGTAGTTTTGGTACAATACATATGTAAAAGTTTCCAAAGGCCGGTTGGCAAGTTCTCATAATCACGAAAAAAATCAATTCTCGTAATCGTGAATTAAGTTCACGAATGTGAGAACCACGAAGGAATTTATTCATGAGTATGGTGCATTTGCACCATAAACGTGAATATTAGGATGGCTCGGTAGGATCGATTTTTCATAACAAAGTTTTTTCGGTCCGGCCATATCATCATATTTTAGGCTTCCATGTAAAATTATCATTTGAACTCAAAATATTACCAAAAATCGATTTTACGACACTTTGGCTCAATTCTGAGGGCAGATTCAGATTCAGCGGGCAAAATTACATGGAAAAACATATATTTGAAAAATTTTCGAATTTCGTTAGGGTGGTCCCATATGGTTTTCCCTTGAAAGTTAGCCTTTTTCAAAGAAGATATCTCGAGTTTAAAGAAAAACACCCCTGAGATTTTTTCAGCGTTTGTAGGGCTGGATCTCCTCTTTCAAATGCAACCTAGTGCTTAAAATTTGGCTTGCGCCTTTTCGAGATATTTAAGTTTTAAATTTGCATCTTTATTACCTTAAAATGACTGTAACTTTTGACCCTTAAGTCCAAATTGAACTGTCGCAAAATAAAATTGTTTGTTTTTTAGAGCTCTAAAAGTGCCCCCAATATCACTTTTCTCTAAAACTTAACCCTGAATTGCCACATTCAAAAAACTGATTTTTGAAGGTTTGCTCAGATGCTTTCTATTAACTTGGTCGTAGAAGGCGTAGATTACGAATAAAATTTTTGGTGTCTTCTACAAAGTTGCTTGGATTCGCAAGTTCAACAACTTTTTAGAAGACAAAAAAAATCCCAAAAATATTCCTGAAAAGTTAGATTTTCAAAATTACCCTAATAGTGAACCACCCTAATTTACAACCAAACCAAAAGTTGCCCCTTTCCATTTGCAACAACTCTTCTGAAGACACCAAAGCTCCAAAACTCCACCATTTTTCGGAAAATTCGTTTTCCACTTAATTTTGCGATCTGGACCACTGTGCAGTGTTGTCAAACAATATAATTTTCTGGACTTATTTTCCAATCGGACTTTTGAAAACGCTATATCTTTTTTCAGAAGAGATATAGAAGCATATTTTCTTGGAGAAAGTTTTAGAGGACATTCAGGGCTACACTTCTACGGTATTAGTTTTAAATTTAAGTGAAACCTTAAAATTATAAAAATCAAAATACAAAAAAAGTTGGTTTTCCCATACTAAATCCCATTCAAAATTGAATCGCTTTGCGCAAAGTGTGGGCTGAACCAATCGCTCCCAAATTTTGGGGGATTTTTCAGGGACCCAAAAGGGACCGAAAAAACTTTGTTCTGGGTTGACTTGATCAATTTGAAAATTCCCATTTAACGACGAGCCAGTCTTCGTGGTTCTCGCATTCGTGAATTTAATTCACAAATTTTAGAGGGATTTCAAATGTCTAAACACTCAAAAAGGAATGTAAGCAATCAGAACTTTCACAAAACTCCTATTTTTTTAATTTAGATTAATTTATTTCAATATTCGAATTGATGAAAATCTGATTACTGCACATTTGGCGGTCAACCAGACTCTAATGTTGATTGTTTTAAATTAATTTCTTTGACATTTATAATTTCTATGCACGATAAAAATAATTTTTAAATTTGAAGGACTACGGAACTTAAAAAAATGCTTAGTTTCAGGTTAATTATGCCGTTGCAAATATTTTTTAAAGTTTCTGTCGAGTCAAGGGACATAAACATCAAAAAATATTTGCAACGGTCTTAGTTCTTTATAAAGATTGGTTAAGATAAATCCACACGATACCTTTATCACTAAAAACTATACTTGTGCCTAATCCAGAATTAATGTTACATTATTTAAACCAGCTATTCTCAACCTTCTTCTACGCCGGTACCCCCTGCCATGTAAATCAAGTAGGCTCGGTACCCCCGTTGAGAATCGCTGATTTAAACCATTGATGAAATATTGTGAGCAAAAGAACACCCTTTAAAATATAATACAATGGTTGAAGGATAAAAAACATGCTCAAAAAATTAAATGTTAAACTTACTATTCAACATGTGTCCATATTACCCCACAAGGTATGTCCATCTTATCCCATAGAGGGGTTCATATTACCCCTACACAAAAATGTGTATCCATACAGCCCGTGGCAGAGCAATTTCCTTAGGGTGTCCAAATTACTCCACACTCCCTTACTTTTCCTGTCACTCTCGAACAATGAAACGGCCTACTTCTCATTGCCAAAAATAACAGTACCAAAAAGTACTTTTCAACATTCATCAGCATTCAACTCGTTGCAAAACTTTATTTTTTAACGCTCGTCGCATTTTTCCAACTAGATAAACCCTGTTGGATAAATAAAAGATCCGAGCTGCGAAAATCTTATTTTTCAACGTGTTGCATAACATTTTCCAACATTTTAATTAACATTATTCATTATTTTTCTTTCCAGGTATGTGAAAACGTGTTTCTTCTCAACAAAATTATGTGTATTATTGTTATTGTGAGTATTGAGCACCCTTTACAACTTAAAGATTTTGTTATTTCACAGGATGTTGGAATAATAAAAATAAAAGCAATCTGATCATGTTCATACGGGTGACAAAAAAGTGTTGGATGTAGAGCAATTCTCTCTCTCTAAAATTTCGGACATTCGTTTTTTTTGTATTTTTTAATCTTGCTGAAACTTTTTTGGTGCCTTCGGTATGCCAAAAGAAGCCATTTTGCATCATTAGTTTGTCCATATAATTTTCCATGCAAATTTCGCAGCTGTCCATACAAAAATGATGTATAAAATTCAAAAATCTGTATCTTTTGAAGGAATTTTTTGATCGATTTGGTATCTTGTAGGTATGGATATGGACTACACTAAAAAAATGATACACGGTAAAATATCGGTGATTTTTTTTTTCTTTTTGTCACTTAAACTTGATTTGCAAAAAACACTATTTTTATTTTTTATTTTTTTTTATTTGCTGATATGTTTTAAAGGACATCAAATGCCAACTTTTCAGAAATTTCCAGGTTGTGCAAAAAATCTTTGACCGAGTTACACATTTTTTAATCAATACTAAATTTTTCAACAAAAAATAAAAAAATATTGGCCGCAAAAAATGTTTAACTTTATTTTTGATGTGAAATCGAATTTGCAATCAAAAAGTACTTTAGTGAAATTTTAATAAAGTGCTCAGTTTTCGAATTATATCCAATTATTGGTAACTTTTTTTTGTAATTAGTCGCAGTTATTCATTTTTTTTTTCAATTAGTGCCCATGTTTGCCCGCCCTTGCAAATTTATTTTTTGAAGAGCTGAGAAAATTCTTTATATTTTGCTTTTTTGAACTTTGTTGATACGATCGTACGATCCTTAGCTGCTGAGAGCCATGCAAAGATTTAAAAACAGGAAAATTGATGTTTTCCCACCATTTTCTAATTTCAATATCTCTCGGCAACTAATGGCCCGATTTTTAATGTTAAAATATGAAACATTCGCGAAAATTTCAGATCTTTTCGAAAAAAATGTTTTCAAATTTTTTGAATCAACACCAACATTTCAAAAGGGTGAAATATTCAATATTACGCCATCAAATCAGGCGATCAACTTTACACAAAAGTCCCTTTGACTCCAAACTTCCAAACCATCGCCATCTTAGGCTGCAAATCGAATGTTCAAAAATAGTGAGGTCATCCCTCCGTCACGAGATATCGAAAAATGGAACTCGGGTTCATGATCAGAGACAAAAGTTACCCCTTAGGACAAAGTACCACGAAAATCGAAGGTCGGGGCAACTTTTTCTGATTTCGTGTGATTTGGCAAAAAAAATCCAAAGATTTTTTTTTTTCAATGGCTGTTTTTCGCCAATGGTCTGGTTTAGTTTGAGATATTCAACGATTCTAATGCAAAATTATCCGGAAAACATGATGGTGATCAAATAAAAAAACTAAAATTGGGGTGTTGCGTCCGCAATCAGCCATTCTACCCTGCCCATGGCACAGTTGTTGCACATAACCCCAAGATCAGATGGATCTCATCCTGGTCATTTGGACGCACCATTGTTGTAGATCTCGCGAATGCCCAGAGTCTTGCCTTGACCTCGCCTATAAAAAGGCTTCCCGAAGTGTGTTCCCCATCCAGTATCACCCAGCCCCGGCTAAAGGGCACACGAATAAACATCACCCAGAACGGACTCTTTTTCTTCATCCGGACCAAGCACCCCCAACGGAGTCTTACAGTCCACTCTATGACCTGCTGAGGACAATCCCGGCTGTCGAGGAGGTGTCTCGGCACAGACATAGGGAATTGGTCATTGATAAATGAACTGCACAGTAACTTTGACATTTGAGGGTTAATATTTTATTTATAATGAATTGGATCCTCCAAGTTCCTATGACATGCAACCAGAAGAAAGTATTTTGGTCTCATAGTTCTAAAGTTACAAGTAAAAGAAAAAAAAGTTTTCTAGAAAATCGTCAAAAAATAGGGTGGTGCCTAAAATAGGGGAATGGTCCAATCGGCATCAAACTTGGGATTTCAGTTAACGTACTCTGCAAGTTTGGTCCAGATCGCTGAAGGTCGAGTCCAAAAGTGTGATCTGTTGAATATTTTATTCTATCTCGAGCGTTGGAGGTTTAGATTCATTTTTAAATGTTTTGTAACATTGTTACCATACCATTGAGCCCTCTTTTACCAAGAAAATATAGATATAACTTAAACCCATTCTGCATAAAGTGTGCCAGACAAGAGAGAGAGTCGGGGCACAACCAAAACACACACACACGATTCAAACTTACTCATATTGCCGCAACTCATTTCCAAGAATAATATTGTCTGCATCAGACAGAGAGCAAACTAAATTATTTCCAAAGTTTCAGCTTACTCGCGTTTGTATGTATGTATACATTTTCGTTTTTCGTTGCATATTGTTTGCGAGACAGAAAAGCCCTGCCTGCAATGTAGCAAAAAGCTCTTCTCGAGAAAAAGCAGCCAGACGTGTGGAAAATTGTTTGCATCATATTTTTTCTCGTCCATATCTTAAATTTTCGCATCATATGCTTTAGGTCGTACCCCTTCGAGCAGAAATAGAAGTTCTATCATGTGTGCGGTTTTTTTGGTTGGTTATGCATTTTTTGCTTTCATCTTGACACTGAAGCGACTCAAGACGTCTTCGCTGGCGATGAGAAAAATATATGAAAATGAAAAATAAAATTTGATATCATTTTTGCATGACAACCTAATGCGCGGCCCCAGAATCTGACGGCGCTGCATCCGACGACGAACTTTTGCCTTCGAATTCCCCCCCGTTGTCACAATAATGGTAATGTTTTTCGTGACATGGCGGCAAACGTCTCTGCCACTGACGAAGTTTTCGTTTTGTCGTTTGATTGAGGAAGAAAATTCAATTTTGTGGCAATCTCGAGCGTGCCTAAACGCGCGCGTTCAGTGCAAGTGGTCCAGTTGAGACCGGTAAGTCGTAGACAGAGTTGGGCTTTAGTTTGGAAGGCATAGTTGAGTTGATGAAAATGGCTGGTATGGTTGATGAAAAAGATGATAACAATGATATAAAAATAAAATCAAGAAAAATGACCAATGACCAATGACCAATGACCAATGACCAATGACCAATGACCAATGACCAATGACCAATGACCAATGACCAATGACCAATGACCAATGACCAATGACTAATGACCAATGACCAATGACCAATGACCAATGACCAATGACCAATGACCAATGACCAATGACCAATGACCAATGACCAATGACCAATGACCAATGACCAATGACCAATGACCAATGACCAATGACCAATGACCAATGACCAATGACCAATGACCAATGACCAATGACCAATGACCAATGACCAATGACCAATGACCAATGACCAATGACCAATGACCAATGACCAATGACCAATGACCAATGACCAATGACCAATGACCAATGACCAATGACCAATGACCAATGACCAATGACCAATGACCAATGACCAATGACCAATGACCAATGACCAATGACCAATGACCAATGACCAATGACCAATGACCAATGACCAATGACCAATGACCAATGACCAATGACCAATGACCAATGACCAATGACCAATGACCAATGACCAATGACCAATGACCAATGACCAATGACCAATGACCAATGACCAATGACCAATGACCAACAACCAATGACCAATGACCAACAACCAATGACCAATAACCAATGACCAATGACCAATGACCAATGACCAATGACCAATGACCAATGACCAATGACCAATGACCAATGACCATTGACCAATGACCAATGACCAATGACCAATGACCAATGACCAATGACTAATGACCAATGACCAACGACCAATGACCAATGACCAATGACCAATGACCAATGAACAATAAACAATGAACAAAGAAAAAAACAATGAATAATGAAAAAGAGAACTATTTTATCAACAAACCACCCACTGTGCGTCGCACCAGCTGGCCACTCGACCAGAGGAGAAAATCCATCTCCTGACCAAGTAAGGTACACAAGAAGGATACAAACTTGTTTTGAACCGGCAACAAGCCCAGCTCAAGTTCAAAGCGACTCTCGTCTGTATGAGTGTGCTCTTGATAAGAGTGACAGCTCATAAATTTCGTGTCTTGTTTTTCTCTAGAGTCGTTCTGCGAGCGACCTTCACCATCCTCCGGCCTTTCATCGAAACAACAACAACAACCCGGCCCCCGGTGGCCATAGAAAATTGGTTTTGCCCGGCTGACCCAGCTGCGCCAGCCACGCAACGGGCCCCAAAACTGCCCAGCCCAAGGTCCTGCAATATAAATCGTTCGGGGGTAAAGAAATTATCTCCGCAGAAGGCAAACTCTGAGCAATTGTTTCCTTGATGGGCACGTGATGGGGTTTAGCGCAAAAGGGATGACTTTTATGCATGACCCTCGTCATTGCTAAATGACACTTTTCTGTGGGAGAAATCTCAACGGTATGCGGTTGGAAGGGGTTGCGCAGCTGGTTTTAGAAAAGTTGGTCAATTGAGTGATGAACTCTTTTGTTTTACATTTTTGATAACGATCATTTGGAAAAAAAATATTTGCAATGAGTTGCAATCTGTTTTACAATCATAAAAAAAATGATTTTCGAAAATTTCTGATTTGGTCTCAAAAAATGCATTTTTCGAGCTACAGAGAAATATAGGCAAACATTCTTCAGCCATATTTAAAATTTTTAGGGATTTTTCTCTACGAAATCGGCCAATTTCGACCATTTTTATTTTTTGTATTTTTTTATTTGACTCAAACTTTGTGGGGGCCTTCCCTATGACCAAATAAGCTATTTTGCGTCATTGGTTCACCCATACAAGTCTCCATACAATTTTGGCTGCTGTCCATACAAAAATGGTATGTAAATATTCAAACAGCTGTAACTTTTGAGTGAATTTTCTGATCAATTTGGTGTCTTCGGCAAAGTTGTAGGTATTGTTGAGGACTTTTGAGAAAAAAATAGGTACTAGGAAAAAAAATTGGATTTTTTTATCAACTTATTTTTCACTAAAACTCAATTTTCCAAAACACGTATTTTTTGATTTTCGAGATTTTTTGATATGTTTTAGGGGACCTGATATGTTTTAGGGGAATCCGCAACTTTTGAGCCATAGAGAAACATGGTCAAAAAATCTGCCGCCGAGTTATGATTTTTTGAAAAAATAGTGATTTTTGGAAAAAAATCGAAGTTTTATGCAAAAACAAGTTTGACATTACTTTTTAATGCAAAATTGAATTTGCAATCGAAAAGTACTTTACAGATTTTTTGATAAAGGGCTCCGTTTTCATTATATAGCCACCGAAAGTTTGATTTTAGCGAAATATTTGCAGCTTTTCAATTTTTAAAAATAGTGATCATGAGTGACCATTTCTAAAAATATTTTTTTTGAGAAGTTCAGAAAATTTGCTATAAAATTGTCTAAGAGACATTGAAGATTGGACCTCTGGTTGCTGAAATACAGCGGCTTAAAGAAAAAGAAACACGAAAATTGAAGTTTTCTAAGTCTCACCCAATCAGCCCACCATTTTCTTATGACGTTATCTCAGCAATTAATGGTCCGATTTTCAATGTTAATATATAAAACATTCGTAAAATTTTCCGATCTTTTCGAAAAAAATATTTTGAAAATTTTTTAATCAAGACTAACGTTTTAAAAGGGCCAAATATTGAATAATTTGCTTTTTTTAGATAAAATACTTTTAAACATATTATACAACCTGGTCAAAAGGCCGTTGCAAGTTTATGTCCCTCTTCTCTGACCAAAGTCAAGGTGAGGGGGTGGTGAAATTAAAAATTGTTAAAATAGAAATTACAAGCCGTGGTTTCAACAGTTGAATGAAAAAAGTGTTTTAAAATGCATTTTACACAAGTCCAGTTGTTTGGCAATAATTAGTTTTCATTAGCGACATGAACTTTGAAAAATATTTGAAACGGCTTGAATCGGGGACAAATTTGATAATCACATGAACATGCGGGTGAAATGTGGAAAAATGGTTATTAAAAAAATAATCACATTCTTTCAATCTATTACACTTAAAAAATGCATCTATTTTTTGGAAATTTCCATCAGTAATAGAAAATAGAAAATGACAATTTACCAACAGTTTTGTTAAAAAAATTCAATCATTTGGGTTTTCAAGTTCTACGATCTCATTTTAGTCAAAATTTAAAATTAAAATTTAATTAAATTTTTTGAGAATATTTCAAATGGGATTTTATCACAAAATAATGTTAATTTTTTTTCCACACTCCAATAAAAATTTACATTCCAAAACTTAAGCAAATTGAAGTGATAATCCAGTTGCATTGAATTGATTATCAAAACTGAACATTAATATTGCGCAGTATAAATCTTGATTCGCGTATCAAACGGGATCACTTAAGCTTGTTAAGAACGCTCCAAGTGCCATAAACTTCAAACGGCAGCATCCTCAGCCCAAAATCAACACGTTTTCGCTTGCTTGGAAGCGCATGTTTCTCACGCGTTTTACTGCTCGCCGGCGGAAAACGTGTCCACATGCCAGCTCCACATGCCAAAGCAGCAAACATCATCGTTCCGCACGGAGGGGTCACATTCCCCGTAGCAAATCCGGAACATTAAATCCCAGCTCAGCGTAAAACATCTCTATAACGTCCCCTCCCTAAACCTCGAAACCATTCCAAAATCCGGAATTGCTCACTCAATAATTTCAACAATTTGCCGGATTCAATTAGAGAACCGTTTTGTAGCAGCTTGTCGAGACCCCACATTGAATTATTGGCATTCCCTCCCAGTCCCTCGGCCCCTGGCGGCAGGCAACCAACACCACAGTTGACGTCGTCGTTTTTCTTCTCCCCGATTCTTGTGGGGACAATCATGATGGCAACGCACAAAGCTCAGCAGCTCGTTCCAAGCGGCACGTTCCGGCTTCCGGCCGGGCGTTCTGAACTGGTTGCCACAAAAGCTTTTACGGCGAGCGGGGAGAGGAGGAAGTGGAGGAAAAATGTGTCACCGTTGTGTTGCTGAGTGTCAAAGAAAAAAATATAGAGCCAAGGAGAATCGAACTCGCTGAATGAAGATTCTTTTTTCAATTGCCTTTTTCAACTTCATATAGAAGCACTGAAAAATACGTTTCAGAATTCATTTGAGTGATGCAATATTTCAGCTCTTTTATTGGAATGTAATACATTTTAATATTATTTAGGAATGAAAAAATATTTAGTAATTATTGAAAATAGTCATGTCAACAAAATTATTCAACAGTTCCAAACTACATGTGAACTGCTTTGGATATTCTTGAAAATTTTCCGAATTAAATTCAAATTCAATCATCAAATCTGTTCTAGTTTGAACATCATAGGTCAAGGGAATGTTTTATAAAACCAGGGCTGTGAAGTCGGAGTAGGAGCCGAAGCCGGAGTCGGTGGAGTCGGGTCTTTTTGTGGACCTGGAGTCGGAGTCGGAGTTTTTGAAGCTTTTTATTGGGATTGGAAAGCCCTAAATGTGTTATGTCACTAAGATCACTGAGTGATAACCTGTTAATCCCCTCTTACCCAAGTATTTAGTATTACATTTATCTAAAAAAATAATAAACAATATTGGTTTTACAGTCAAAAATATTTTATTGATTCTTGACTGCTTCCCTTTCAATTCAAATTCGACCAAATTTAATCTAGTTCTTCTGAAAAAGTACACACACAGTCATCTTTTACACCGATAGCGTAAGTCTTGAAGGTTTTTAATTCAATTCAATTCAATTAGTGTTTATTAGATTTTACCAGTTCTGCTCCAAAGATAAAAGATTTGGAGAACCATTCAACTGAGATCAATTCATAAGCCTTTACAGAGAGGGTACATATTACTAAGTTTAGATTTTGCTAGCTGCGTGCTCTTTTAGGGAATATATTTTTAAGAAAACTTGAAGGTTTTTAGTAAACCATTTTTCATGAGAAAATAACGAGGTACACAAAAAGATAAAAAATAATAATCACTGTTTTTGGATATCGGAAAAAAAGTAACTGACAGTATATCTTTTCCAACAAATAATCAACGTTTATAGCAATCTATTACTTAGAACTCAACATGCGCATTCTGTTTTTAGCTAAGTACAAACAAAACGAGTATTGCATTTAAAATAATTGAAACTAACAAAAAATATCAAAAAAAAGTTGCAACTTATTATGAAATAATCATTGAATATGTTAATTATATCGATTATCTTAATGTTAACTATTTCTCTACTAACATCTGAGACTGTTGATCCTTGACAAACTATTTTGATATTGTTGTAAATTATCGTTGAAAAAGTGAAAAGAGTTTAAAGTATTTTTATATATTTTGATGGCGGCGCACGATCATTCATAAAGCTTCGATTTAGGTGAAGATTCAAGAAGTATCGTGCGCCTCCTTTCAAATATATAGAAAATTTACATGGGTAATTCTCCGCCAACTCACACAGCAGTTGCCCCGACCCCTCTTCGATTTGCGTGAAACTTTGTCCTAAGGGGTAACTTTTGTCCTTGATCACGAAACCGAGGTCCGTTTTTTGATATCTCGTGACGGAGGGGCGGTACGACCCCTTCCATTTTTGAACATGCGAAAAAAAGGTGTTTTTCAATAATTTGCAGCCTGAAACGGTGATGAGATAGAAATTTGGTGTCAAAGGGACTTTTATATAAAATTAGACGCCCGATTTGATGGCGTACTCAGAATTCCGAAAAACGTATTTTTCATCGAAAAAACACTAAAAAAGTTTTAAAAATTCTCCCATTTTCCGTTACTCGACTGTAAAAAATTTTGGAACATGTTATTTTATGAGAAATTTAATGTACTTTTCGAATCTACATTGACCCAGAAGGGTCATTTTTTCATTTAGAACAAAATTTTTCATTTTAAAATTTCGTGTTTTTTCTAACTTTGCAGGGTTATTTTTTAGAGTATAACAATATTTTACAAAGTTGTAGAGCAGACAATTACAAAAAAAAATGATAGATAGACATAAGGGGTTTGCTTATAAACATCACAAGTTATCGCGATTTTACGAAAAAAAGTTTTGAAAAAGTTGGTCGTCATCGATCATGGCCGTTCATAGTCACCCGCGACAGACACGGACGACGAAACGAAGAAAAACGCAAAAAGTAACTTTTTCAAAACTTTTTTTCGTAAAACCGCGATAACTCGTAATGTTTATAAGCAAACCTTATGTCTATATATCATTTTTTTTGTAATTGTCTGCTCTACAACTTTGTAGAACATTGTTACACTCTAAAAAATAACCCTGCAAAGTTAGAAAAAAACACGAAATTTTAAAATGAAAAATTTTGCTCTAAATGAAAAAATGACCCTTCTGGGTCAATGTTGATTCGAAAAGAACATTAAATTTCTCATAAAATGACATGTTCCAAAAATTTTTATCAGTCAAGTAACGGAAAATGGGAGAATTTTCAAAAACTTTTTTATTGTTTTTTTCGATGAAAAATACGTTTTTTCGGAATTTTGAGTACGCCATCAAATCGGGCGTCTAATTTTACAGTCCCTTTGACACCAAATTTCTATCTCATCACCGTTTCAGGCTGCAAATTATTGAAAAACACCTCTTTTTTCGCATGTTCAAAATGGAAGGGATCGTACCGCCCCTCCGTCACGAGATATCAAAAAACGGACCTCGGATTTGTGATCAGGGACAAAAGTTACCCCATAGGACAAAGTTTCACGCAAATCGAACAGGGGTCGGGGCAACTGCTGTGTGAGTTGGCGGAGAATTACCCATGTATCAATGTTTTCAAAATAATAGTTAACAAACTTTTGGAACAAAAAAAAAAAAACAAAAAAACGGTACTAACATCATTATTTTATTATTATTTTGTATATTAACTTTAACAGGAAATAATTATAAAAAATAAAATAAAATATCATACGCAACATTCAAAATATTTTGAAAACAGCAATCAATGATGATTTTTTTATGTAATGATGGTTTTTATTCTATAACTGTTTGCTTGATTAAGTAAAGGAATGAATCTTTTGAATTCATTCCGGCGAGGTCTTTTTTTAACAATAAATCCCTTTTTTTATAATTTCAACCGAATTTTTGCAGAAAAAAAATCTTTGATGTTATTTTTTAAACAATTGTAAAATTTAGCGCCTTAAAAAGGTAATTTTTCTTGAAATATAGATTTCAAAAGTGATTAAATTCTATAAATAAGGATCAGAGAAGCGAAATGTTTGAAGCAAAAACGGAAAATTTAATTCAAATATATTCACTAAACCATCAAAAGATAGGGGAAATATACCCTTTCCAATCAAACACCTTTCTTCGTCATATGGAGAGTTTGATGCTCGATTAATCCTCCAAAAATACTATTGAAGCTATAAACTTACCAGCAACAGCACCGCCTCGAGTTAGCACGCAAATGTATGTCACTTACTTGCCAAAAAGATCATTTTAAATTCACTTTCGATCATAATTTCTGTTTTGCGAGACCAACTCATCATTTTGATGGCACACACATCCACACGCAAGATGAAAGGTTAACTGCTTTACGAAATTCGCCATCAATATCTTTTCACTTGCGCTAACGCTTTCAAAGCTCTTAAGATATGTGAACATGTTCTTTTGAACATTAGATAGTCACTCACTTGAAAAACAATCCCGAAACATGTAAATAACTAGCTTGCGCTATCAAAAACCAAACGCGTGGAGTCACTTGACGTTTTTACCTATTCAAATCGAAGGCAAATAAAGAACAAATGCCGGTAACCAACACCTCCAGCAGCGCCTGTAGTTAATAATTTCGTCGCAAATGGCAGCACTAAGCAGGCCCAAGAGTGTGCTGCAAGAAAAAAAGAACTCAGCTGAAAATAGAAAATGGTCGTGGCCAAGTGCATTCTCGTCAGATTAGAATACACCTGGGAAATATATTTTTTAAATGCTTGTAAAAGGAATAATATAACTTTAAGTGAAAGTGAAAATAAACAGAAATGTTCACAAAAAGTTGCTCTACTCGTTGGTGTACTTGGTTTTAGTAAATTTCAAGGAACACTCCAGATTATTGAGCGTAATTGAAACACGACCGCATATTAGGCTTAAAATAGGTATATTTCCCCTAAGTGTTCAATAATTTGTTTAGGAACGATACTTTATGCTGGTCAAAAATTTATGTTATAATGACATTCTTTCAACATATTTTTTCAATGCAAAAAGGGTTGAAATTGGAATGCAGCTTAACAAAATATTGCCGTCCCAGTATCTTTTCTGCCACAAGTTTTCACACCACCGACGCAACGTGTCTATTATATTATAGGACGGAAAACGTACACGAGAAACACGAAGAAATCCGGAAAAAGCCTAAAGAAAAAACGCAAAAGCTTCCATCGTTCTTCAGCATAGAAGAAAAACCACGTCACGCCACGCCGCACCACTTCGTCGTCGTCGTTCGCTGGCTGCCGGCCAAAAAAACAGGAAATAAAGTTAATTTAATGCCTAATCAACAAGTAGATCTGAAACATAATGATTTCTGTGTTATTTTATTATAGCACCGACCGCCTTTCGCTCCGTTCAGCCTGGTTTTTCCGACGACAGCTGGGAAAATTAGAAGCAAAGGGGGTCACTGGAGGTTGAGAGGGCGGCGTTCTCTGATGTGGTCACTCGTTATCAGGAATTTTTGGGAGGCGGGGGAAAGGCAGAACAAGGATGAAATTTTTCCGGCCTCTCCTCCGCCCACTTGTTAGTAGAAAATGTGGGGCCGCCCGTTCTGGAAGAAAATTGCTCTCGGAAATAAGTGATTGTGGTGTGTTGTGGGGAGTTGCTTTATGGGGTGCCAAAGTTGCCCGCAACAATTCCGTTCCGATGAGACTGGTGTGGTGGGCTTCCTGGTACAGTGGTCGTGTTCTTGTGTAGGGTTTTGTGAAGCCAGGTCAGAGCTTGTTTGCGCTGGATGTTCGCTGTCGTCGTCGCGTTTTCACACTTTAACTGTTTGTTCTGGAGTTAGGTTTCCCACGTCGTGATGTCTGTGGTGTTACAATGGAGTTGTTTAAACTGTAATGATAAAACAACTTTTGATTGATGAGATTTAAAGATAATTATGAGATTACAACTCTCAATGATTTTGTTGAGAGGTTTTGGCGTTAAGGTTAAGGAGGGGTGGAGTTGAAGTCATCACTTCATCTCTCTAATAATTTGCATTTTTTGTTTAAATTTTCGAAACTGATAAAGCTAACATTAACACCACCCTAATATACCCCCTTTCAGAGTAATTAAAGTGTCGTACCCCACCAGTTTAACTTATGTTTTTCTCGCCCCCATGGAAAGCCCCCGCCGAGCAACAACTGGATAACTTATTGTCACGCAAGTTCTCAGTACAACCTGGTAGTTGCTGGCATTTCCAAATTAGCGCGACCATTCCGTCCGTCCATTTACGAGTGTTTATTTACCATTAAACATTAGGAACACGAATTTCGGTTGGTGGTCCCAGGCCGCGGTGTAGACTTGGCATGTCTGATCGACAGTGATAAACGGTTATTGGTAAACGATTATACCAGTTAGGGAATGATTTAGGGGGCCTTCTGGGACAGAAAGGTGGTCTATTTTGGTGTTGGTGTTAATGGTGCATTATTTTCACTTCTTTTTTGAGTCCTATAGTATGGTATCTTTACTGCGTAGAATAAGATTCAATAATCTTATTTTTGAGGATTCAAATATTAACTGGTTATTGAACCCAGAAATCTCCCAGAAACTACTTAAATAGAATATAGAACATGCATTAAATTTGCATTAAAACAAAAATCAGTACTAATTAATCATTCAACAAATCACTGCCTCAAGCTTACATTTTAAGACCCCATTAAAACAAGCATAAACTTTCAATCTGACAGCCACTCGATAGCACTGTCGCACGTCGTTGTCTCAGACAAGATAGCACAAACGTCAACAAATCAACAATCAACGACAACCCAGCTCCGGGGCTCGTTTTGCACAGAACATTGCATTGCGAATAAAATTAACACCTCTCAACAAAAGACGACATCGAAAGCCCCCCCCCCCCCCCCTAAGGCAACAACACAACACACTTGGCACGACGACTACGGTGCGAAAGACAGCATCTCATTAGAAGCACACAGTTTATGCTGCCAGCCAACAAGATGGTAATTTACACTATCTTTCTGGATCTTTGGGGCAGGGAAAACTTTGCCTTGTATCATAGCTAGAGTAGACACTCAGTTGCGTAGATAAAGCTAACTTAATATTATTTTGAAATTTAATTGTAATTTTTTTCTTGCATTTTTTGGGTCGTCAAAAATAGTGCACTTGTTTTGAAATTCAATACTTTTCGACATTTTTGTTTGGTTTTTGAGTTGACCAAACACACTGATGCCAACCTAAAGTAGGGAAGCCAACGTTTCACTGAAAAATACTTAACAAAAGTTTTCTTCAGAATTGCCTACAAATGTTGTTTTCAATTCGATGCAAAACTCGTTTTTTTAGCACTCGTCGTATTCATCCAACTTGGCTTAACCTCGTACTGAAAAATCATCATTTTGCATCTAGTTGCACACTAGTAGTTTGTAAAATATACGATTGCCAAAAAATTAAATCTCTACAGCGAGTTTCATACAATATTTATTCAAATACTATAATAAAAAACTCTCCGTATGAAATTTCAAGTCAAATGTTTTTGAGTTTAGCACCCATTTCAGTGTTAAAAAGTATTACATTGCAGCCCATGCATCAAAAAGTATAACTATTCTGTGATTTTAGTAAAGAATAGTAGGCCGTTTTGTCGTTGTAGAATGGCAAAATAGTAGTTTTTGCAATTCCGTCGTGAAACTACTTACTTTTCCTGTCATTCTTGAACGACGAAATAGCCTACTTTTCTGTACCAAAAATAACAGAATCGAATAGCAACACTTTTCAAGATAAATGCTGAAAAGTTCTACTTTTCAGCACTGAAATGGGTGCTGAAAAGTTGAACTTTTCAGCACTTGTATCACAAAGTAACACTTTTCAACATTTTTTTGATTTTAACGATTTATTGACAAAATACATGAAAATTTGACTTAAAATTTCACTCAATGGGTGTTTTCCGGAATTGCAAAAAATGTTGTATGGAACTCGTTGCAAAACTTGATTTTTTCAGCACTCTTCGTATTTATCCAACTTGGTGAACCTCGTTGGATAAATGTACGACTCGTGCTGAAAAAATCCTATTTTTGCAACTTGTTGCATAAACTACTATTTCACTACGGAATTGCAAAAAATACTCTTTCATCCCATAACATTTGAATTTGAGAACATTTTGACGTCGTCGTGCTAACCTGTCGCACCCGCCATTTTGACGTTCCGAGAAAAACGCGTTGTAATGGTTGACCTTGAATAAACAAAAACGAGAGCCGCAAATTAAACAATAACAAATACGTTTTGTTTGGCTGACCATTCTGTGCATTGTCCCGAAGTTTGGTTGAAGTTGGTTGCTGGAGTCCCGAGTTATAATTACAAATGTTTACGGTAGTTTAACTTGTACTTGCGTCAATTTTCCATGTAAATTTGTATGGGGAAAACCATTTTTTTTTTGGATTTTGACATTTATCAAATCCACGTTCCATGCTTTATCAAAACCAGACTCATATTCAAATGCGCTGGAATATGCTCTACAACTTTGCCGAAGAGAGTATGGTGCTAGCTTGCTCCTTAAAGAAGATACAGCGTCCGCAATTCTCGTTTTAAACGTTATTTTCGAGCAAAAAACACGTTTTAGTTTTGAACACGCTGTATCTTTTTTTAGGAGCAAGCTAGCACCATACTCTCTTCTGGAAAGTTGTAGAGCACATTCCAGAGCATATGAATATGAGTCCGGTTTTGATATAGAATGAAACGTGGAATTGATAAATATCGAAATCCAAAAAAAAATGGTTTTCTCCATACCAATTTATATGGAAAATTGAATCCCTTTGCGCAAAGTGAGGACTAAACCAATCGTTCCCAAACTTTGGGGAATTATTTAGGTCCCTAAAAGGAACTGAAAAAGTGCTGTGCTCACTAAATTTGGACAACTTTATTTATTTATTTTTTTCATACAACCATATTACACCCTAACGGCCCAGTGCTTAACAGAATCACAGAGCTCGTGGGATTTTGACTATATGGGAAACATTGGCTATAAAGTTATAGTGTTTTGGAATTGGAATAGTGTCAGCTATCCATGAAAATTTTCACAAAAATACGTATTTTTCCTGTATTTTTTAAATGCAATGTTTCTCGAAAAGTACACAAAATTGTTGCTATTTCAAATGATCGCAATTTTTTCATATATTTCGAATGTGATGACAACTTTTTTGAAAATACTTTTTGAAAATACTTTAAATTAAAATTAAAATTAAAATTTTCACAAAACTACGTATTTTGGAAAAAAAATACTCTGAATTTCAGTTTTCTTTGCAATATCGGTAACAAATGAACGGGATTTTTTTAATCATTTTGAATGTAATAACAACATTTTTTGAAAATACTCAAAATTTTCACAAAACTACGCATTTTCGAAAAAATACTTAAAATTGCAGGTTTTCACAATATGGTTACAAATGACCTGGATGTTTCATATATTTTGAAAGATATAACTTTTTTTTAAATACTCAAAATTTTCCTAAAACTACGTATTTTTTAGAAAAACTTAAAAAAGTATTAGTTTTTATCAATATGGGTATCAAATGATCGGGATTTTTTCATACATTTCGAATGTAAAAACATTTTTTTTAAATACTCAAAATTTGGACAAAATTACGTATTTTCGAAAAATATTCAAAATTTCAAAATTACATTCGAAATGTTTGAAAAAAAATCCGATTATTTGATACTCATATTGTGAATAACTTAAATTTTGAGTTTTTTTTAAATACGTAGTTTTGTGATTTTTTTTAGTATTTTCAAAAAATAGTATTTCAAATTTCACAATTTATGAAAAATCCCGACTAGACCCATAGTGAAAAAAAACCTAAAAAAAATATTGGAAAAAACGTAGTTTAGTGAAATTTTTGAGCATTTAAATAAAAATCTTATAACATAAAAATTGCATGAAAAATCTTGATCAATGAAACCCATATTGTGAAAAACTTAAATTTTTAGTATGTTTTCAAAAAAACGTAGTTCTGTGAAATCTTTGAGTCCCACCCGTGTGGATCAATCGGACCGCGCACTGGACTCACAATCCAGAGGTTGCTGGTTCGAATCCCGCGGCGGGTGCTCTAAAAATTCTTTGTGTAAATATGGGTATCCGGCGCCGTCGCTCCGTGCCATACTCAAACAATTAGGAGCCAAGGGCGGCAAAGTCCTTGTAGTTAAAAGGAAGACACTAGTGGTTGATACTAGCAATGGTGGCCGACAGCTGTAAAGTTGAGTATTTACAAAAAAAATTGTTCTTACATTCGAAATGTATGAAAAAATCCCGATCATTTGATACCCTAGGATGGCTCGGAATGAACGATTTTTCAGAACATGTTTTTTTCTGGTTACTTTTAGGCTCCTATTTTGGTAATGTTTTAGGTTTTAAGCAGGCCATAAAAGCCTATTAAGGTTAGATGAAGGGTTTCAGAACCCTGATAAAACATGTAAGTTTAAAATGTTTTTACCCTAAACAACTCCCCAAAATTTTGTATGGGAATGAGTATGAAAAACCCCTCTTTTTTAAATTTTTATTTTTATCTTTTTTATTTTCCACTAAATTTTTTAAACCAACACAAGAACGTCAAAATTGACAAAATTCTCTAAAACTTAAAAAAAAAAGTATTTTGTTATCTTGCTCCTGTCAAAAAATATGGCGTCCTCAAAACTGGTCAAAAACGTGTTTTTCCCGGTAATCAAGTTTTAGACCAGTTTTGAGGACGCTGTATATTTTGACAAGAGCAAAATAGCACAATGCTTTCTTCGGAAAAGTTTGAGAGAATTTTCTTAATTTTTACATTATGGACATTACATTACAGGAAAAATACGTATTTTTGTGAAAATTTTCATGTAATTATGATTGCAACGAATAGCTGTCATCATCCTGATTCCGAAACACTACAATTTTCCAATGTCTCCCATATAGCCGAAATCTCATAAGCTCTGTGCTTCAGTTATGCACGCCTCGGTCTGCATCCCTCATATGCGGTTCTAAACCGAGGCATGACTGTACTGTTCATGAGACTTTTTCTCAAAACCTCGCTCCACAAGCTGAATATTTTTCCTCGAGCTTGTTTGGACAAGTGGTCATTATTGGAAAATTAATGAATTTTTGTATGAAAAACATTTTTTTCGCTGGCTTCAGGCTCGAATATCAATGGGTTAATCTTAAACAATTTTGTTCAAAATTGGCACATGAACTTAAATTAACCCATAACCCCGTTTTTTGCTTGTGGAGCAGAGGGTCATTATTCCTGGGCACCCTAGTGCCACGTAATCTCATCCTAACGTTGACCAAATCGGCATTCTTGGGATGAAGACTCGTCAACTAAGTTCCATGTGCATGATAAAGCAGCCTTCGTGTTCAAAAGTTTTTGTCTCGTTCTGCTTGGAGACGGTGATTTTAGCGGTTTGCAGACTGGATTTCGCCATGTATAAATATTGATTTTCAGAACAGATTGCCTAAGGATTGACAGTTGGGAATAGAACCAATTCCACCTGAACGAGATTCTCATTACTATACCCACGATCCAGAGTCGAGAGAATAGTTCCCCTAAAATTTATTGAGGGCTCAGTGTCATAACCGAAATAATATTGCTACCAACTCACACAATCAAAACAAATGTGTTTATTCCACGTTTACCCTCTCCCGCCCATGAGAGAGCACCAAAACTTTGAACTCAAATATCTCGGAACTGACACAACTTTTCATGGTGCTTTAAGTTGCAGGTGTTCATGTTGAATGTATGCTAACATCTCCCCAAATTTCATCAAATTTGGTTAAGCACAAGCAAAGTTACAGTGTGAAATGTAAACAAAAATGGGCCAACGAGATTTTGTGATTTAAAAAGAAGTTGCTCATCTTCCTGGTGGTGCTCTGGTGCACCACTTCAAATTCTGCTTTTTTGCCCCAATTCGATGTTTGTGGGTCAAAGTGAAGTATTTCCTGCATTATTGTACCAAAATTAAGCCATATACTATTTTTACGATAAGCAAACAGCTCTGGGCGTTAGAGGGTTAATCTGCAACAAGTGCCATACATCGAATTCTATCCACACTTGAAAAATCATACTGGGTTAGCCGAGGCATTTAACTCATTGATTTAGTTTGCTAAAGGTCCCTGGTTCGATTCTCGAAAGTTTCACTTTTTTTTTGTTTTAGCGGATGATTTTTTTTAGGAAATTAGCTGGGGGGGATTACACTCTCGGCAATCTGAAGCTGTGTTCTCTGTGTTCGTAAGTGGTACCACTATTCTCTCCACTCGAGGCCATCATTCTCTCGGACGAGTGTTGCCGATTTTCGGGTGCATGGAAGTCGAGAAGTGTTGATGCTTCGCTTTTTTTAAGGGGACAAGAGAATATCTCCACGGTGTCAGTTAAATTTAATGTTTAATTTTTTTACTCAACTGAATGTAGTTTTGTCCTACCCTCACACATGTTCAAACAATTTCAAACGAGCAACTGCAATCTGCAAAACGTCTCTATCCTGTTTGATTTATCCAGCAGTTTATTTGAAAATCTGCTTGTCTATAACAGAATCCAGAGCGATACCGACCGAACGGCTATGGCCTGGGGCTGGTCTGTAAGTTACCCAGCTGCAAGCAATACCTTGTTGTAGTCCTCAAAGCCTTTTCTATATCCATTCTTGGAGCAGTTACTCTGAACAAGCTCCTCGTCTCTCTCTCCCGTTGTTGTGTCGGGTGGATGCAGCTATTGCGATAAATATATTAAATGTAGATTGCTCGAGAAGATTGCATAAATACTGTGTTCTGCTTTTTTTTCATGAAATCGACAGAGCGAAGCAAACTGGTCTATGCGGTGTATGTGTGCCAGCACTGTGTACCAAAGGAGTAATAGTGCACAAAAGTTTACGAAGATTCGATGTAGCGTGCTATATTGTCTTGTCTTCTTACACTGCTCGTTGTTTGAGCAGCCCCCCTTTTTCGGAGAAGGTTGAGTCGAGGGAATGATAAGACGAGGCTGACTATCCCAAGTATCATTGTCGGTAGATTTACTTCATACAATCTGGGGCGCTGGATCTTTTGAGAATGGGGGCCTCTCTGGAAAGAGGCAGGATGCAGGTCTTTGCATCCCGAACATGGACCCAGAACTGCTCAACAATGCGTTTGATGTAGCGAGCATGTCGGAGCTGAATATTGCAAAAATGTTCTAAGTTAAATATGGAATAGACACAATGGGGTACAAGGGATAAGCTTGAAAAGGTGATGTTTTGGGAACGTAGTTGAACGAAAATATTTAGCTGTTATTTATACTAAGTTGAGCGTTTGAAACAGTGGACCACTCATATAAAATTGATGTACGGGTGTGATGAAAAATGGCATTAAACATTTCAAAAATGATTGCGGATACATTCGACCATATTGTCACAAATGCATTTTTTCGACTAATTATACTTTGCAATGCTCTTAAAATTTTATATTAGGTCTCTCTGAGAAGTTAAAACTGGGTCATTACACCTTAATCGCACACAAAAAAGTGCAAAATTCCAATCAACAACACCCCAATATGATTCGCCATCTCAAGATAAGCAGAATCTCTATATTCTCTTTCAAACATAGCAATCCTTATAATCTATTTTTTTAAATTGTTAGTAAGTTTATTTCGCTTTATCAAGGTAATTTCCCTTTTTGATGTTAATATGTAATTTTGTGTTTCGTTTCAACCTCAATATTAGATTAAAATTTGGAAGAAAAACTAACTTAATCCACCTATGTGGTTGATGCCTTCCTCACTTTTTACCAAAAATGGGTATATGAGTGGTTTCATATTTTTTTTAGATCCAGAAAAAAAGAACACAATGTATAACTTATGTGGTAATAACTCGATACAGGGTTGTCAGTCCTTCAATGCTTTGGACTCATTGGAAAGTCCTTTCAATTACCTAACCAACGATGGGTTGGATGATGGATCCGGACATAGTTTACATACATTTAAGTGAGATCCGGCTTCAAAAAAGTACATAAATGTCACTTAAGTGGTCATAACTTGAGACAGGATTTCCAGATCTTCAATGTTTTGGACTCATTGGAAAGGCCTTTCAATTACCTAACCAACGATGGGTCGGATAATGGCTCCGGTCATAGTTTACATACATTTAAGTGAGATCCGGCTTCAAAAAGTACATAAATATCACTTAAGTGGTCATAACTCGAGACAGGGTTGCCATATCTTCAATGTTTTGTATTCATTGGAAAGGCCTTTCGATTACCTAACCAATGATGGGTCAGAGGATGGATCCGGACATAGTTTACATACATTTAAGTGAGATCCGGCTTCAAAAAAGGACATAAATATCACTTAAGTGGTCATAATTCGAGACAGGGTTGCCAGATCTTCAATGTCTTGAACTCATTGGAAAGGCCTTTCGATTACCTAACCAATGATGGGTCGGATAATGGCTCCGGTCATATTTTACATACATTTAAGTGAGATCCGGCTTCAAAAATGTACATGAATACCACTTAAGTGGTCATAACTCGAGACAGGGTTGCCAGATCTTCAATGTTTTGGACTCATTGGAAAGGCCATTCAATTACCTAACCAACGATGGGTCAGAGGATGGATCCGGACATAGTTTACATACATTTAAGTGAGATCCGGCTTCAAAAAAGTACATAAATATCACTTAAGTGGTCATAACTCGAGACAGGGTTGCCAGATCTTCAATGTCTTGGACTCATTGGAAAGGCCTTTCAATTACCTAACCAATGATGGGTCGGATGATGGCTCCGGTCATATTTTACATACATTTAAGCACAGACAAACAGACGTAAATCATTGAACAAATTTAACGAAAATCCATCAATCACAAAAAAATGGAAAAAGGTTAGCTAGTAGCTCGATCTGGTGGCCAATACTAGCATTAAGCATCACTGTATATGAGAATTGGTTAGTGTGTGAGTGAACGCGGTCACTCTTGTTGTAGTGAGAGGAGGGAGATTTGTTTACTAACATTTACATTTGTTTACCAACATGTGAGAAGAATGCAAGAAGTTCAAATTCTTAACTCACGCAGACGGTCCACGTCCGCGTCCGATTGCGGCCATGCACTAGGTAAATCTTGCCCAGGAAACATTCGTGTAGGCTGCAGAGGTTGATGGAAAGATGCACCAGTTTGAGGGTGGTTTGGGTATTACTTCGCTGTTTGTGAACAATGCCCACAAATTGACCATGAGTTTAAATAATAAATTTCTTGGCGTGAGGTTAAGCTACCTTCTCGGCAAGCAATTTAGGAGGGCAAACGCTGTTTGGTAGACTCGTGCTCGAAGTCGGCCGGGTCGCGCAATTGCCATCGCTGGACACCGGCTCATCCATGAGGGACGGATTTGAGGGCCACGACGGAGTCAACATTCTCGAGGTCGGCCGGGTTGTCAATACCGAGTTGCTGAAATCGTGGTAAGCGCAATCGCCATTGCTGGACACAGCATCATTCATGACGGCCGGATTTGAGGACCACGACGGAGTTAAGATTATCACGGTCTCTTGCGTGCTCGTAGTCGGCCGGGCCGCGCAATTGCCATCGCTGGACACCGCGTCATTCACGAAGGCCGGATTTAAGAACCACGACGGAGTCAAGATTCTCGCGGTCTCTTGCGTGCTCGAGGTTGGCGAGGCGATTCCGGTGGACACTGCATTGCCTAACCCATTTGTGAGCACCCGACATCGTCCTAGAAGAATCCCCAGCACCGGAGTAGCCGCGGCCACTGTTGCGGAGAGAATGCGCTCGCTGACTGAGCGTCGGCCCAACAGCCGAACTGTCATTTGGGCTCTATTTACAGCGGTACAATGGGGTCCTATACAACAATACTCACATCTTCCCTCTTCTCCGGGGTAATGATTAAAAAATACAAATCTCTTACGTTATTTTCTCCAATTTGTTTAAATATTGGAACCGAAATAATATAGTCATGACTCCTCCAGAATAATCTTGTTAATAATCATAATAAATATAATAATCAGCGTATCACAAAAATGTAAGACACATGGAAACTTTTTTTTAATAGAAGCGCAAAAGAACACGTGAACTAACTGTTCTTATGATGCTACCTCCATCAGGCATCACAGAGACTGGCTAACCACCCACTCTATCGAGAAAGAATTTAACTAACTCTTCGACAGTCACGTGTTTTGGCGTCTCTTACAAGTTTCCTTACAAAGTGCGTATATTTCCTTACGTATTGCTCCCATATTTGAAACTGTTATTTGTTTTAAAAGAAAATCATGTATGGGCAAAAGACATTTTTTTAAGTGATCGTATTAAAGAAAACTTCGTAAAATTTAATCGAGTTTTTCTAGGCATTTCATCGAGACTTCTTATAGACATCCATCGAAATTGAATCTGTTTTTGCCTACTTAATCTTTGTCCACTAGACATCTCTAATACTTCAACGAGCCTGCGAGGCCGGCTGGGCTCGTCTTCCTTCTCTTCGTATTCTGCTCTTATTAGTATACGCACAAGAAATGGAACCCATTCGTGGATAAATAAAAATAAACTGAACTTCCGATGGATGAAGTTAACTGTATTCGCCACACCACCTCCGCTTTTCCTCCAAGCAGTCCTGTTCTTCACGTGCATCCCACAACGCGATTAATTCGTTTGATTTTCAATGTTAATCAATTCTGCGTCCGCTCCAAAACAATCAAATCTCATCCATGATTGTGGGCATCCCTCCCCGCGTTAAGACCGAGCCACGTAGCGTCCCATCGCACTTTGTTCCAGTGGATTTTTCCTAGAAATTCGTAAATGCGGTATATCATCAGTGATGATCACATTTAGTCCCGTAGACGAACAATTTTTAGCGACCGTCCCTGTCCATAACCAGTGTAATTCGTAAACAGACATTTCCAAGAGGCCTTCCAGTTCGATTCGTAAGCGAACATTTTCTTGAGGCAATTCATCCCGGTCCACATCCAGCCTGATTCGTAAACAGACATTTCCTAGAGGTCTTTCCAGTTCGACTCGTAAACGAACATTTCCTTGATGCAATTCCACATGCAGTCTGAATCGTAAACATACATTTTCTAGAGGCCTTTCCAGTTCGACTCGTAAACGAACATTTCATTGATGCAATTCATCCCGGTCCACATCCAGCCTGATTCGTAAACAGACATTTCCTAGAAACCTTTCCAGTTCGACTCGTAAACAGACATTTCCTAGAGGCCTTTTCAGTTCGACTCGTAAACGAACATTTCCTTGATGCAATTCCATATCCAGTCTGATTCGTAAACAGACATTTCCAAGAAGCCTTTCCAGTTCGATTCGTAAACGAACATTTACTTGAGGCAATTCATCCCGGTCCACATCCCGCCTGATTCGTAAACAGACATTTCCTAGAGGCCTTTCCAGTTCGACTCGTAAACAGACATTTCCTAGAGGCCTTTCCAGTTCGACTCGTAAACGAACATTTCCTTGATGCAATTCCACATGCAGTCTGATTCGTAAACAGACATTTTCTAGAGGCCTTTCCAGTTCGACTCGTAAACGAACATTTCCTTGATGCAATTCATCCCGGTCCACATCCAGCCTGATTCGTAAACAGACATTTCCTAGAGGCCTTTCCAATTCGACTCGTAAACAGACATTTCCTAGAGGCCTTTTCAGTTCGACTCGTAAACGAACATTTCCTTGATGCAATTCCACATCCAGTCTGATTCGTAAACAGACATTTCCAAGAAGCCTTTCCAGTTCGATTCGTAAACGAACATTTCCTTGAGGCAATTCATCCCGGTCCACATCCCGCCTGATTCGTAAACAGACATTTCCTAGAGGCCTTTCCAGTTCGACTCGTAAACAGCCAATTCCTAGAGGTCTTTCCAGTTCGACTCGTAAACGAATATTTCCTTGATGCAATTCCACATGCAGTCTGATTCGTAAACAGACATTTTCTAGAGACCTTTCCAGTTCGACTCGTAAACGAACATTTCCTTGATGCAATTCCACATCCAGTCTGATTCGTAAACAGACATTTCCAAGAAGTCTTTCCAGTTCGATTCGTAAACGAACATTTCCTTGAGGCAATTCATCCCGGTCCACATCCAGCCTGATTCGTAAACAGACATTTCCTAAAGGCCTTTCCAGTTCGACTCGTAAACGAACATTTCCTTGATGCAATTCCACATCCAGTCTGATTCGTAAACAGACATTTTCTAGAGGCCTTTTCAGTTTGACTCGTAAACGAACATTTCCTACGGTCGTCCCAGTTAGTCTGAAGCTTTAACAAGAATCAAAGAAGTGCATTCGGACATAGGCGAACCTGCCGCACGCTCGCTCTGTATCACGATTTAGGCTGAGAAAACTCACTCCTCTGTTTGCACTTGTGCACACCCGAGTGATGAGTACGCGCCGACGTTACCGAAGTAGGCGACGACACTGTTGCACTCAACGGATGACATTGAAAGTACATGCTCGGAGAACAACACATTACACTAAAGTGTTTGTTTTTAAATTCCATAATATCAAATACTCGCCTTGCAGTTTTCGCCACGCCTCAATCAAATTTCCAGCTCACTTTCAGACCAGAAACTTTGTAAGCTCTACACTTTGTCAAATGTTCCAAAATTTCACTGTTCCATTTCTTTTAATAAAACTAAAACGCTCCCGGCTTACCAAAGGTTAACGATGCTCATCCTGGTCAGTCAAGGGTTGACAAATAACCTCCACCAGCTTGAACACTTTTTTCTCTTGTTTTTCCACTCCTCTTCCTCTTTGTCAAGCAAAACACACACAATCCATCCGCGTGCTGGGGATTCTCCAGGACATGAAGCAGGTTTTAAAACTTACCGGCAGTGTTCCGGAAGTTATTCCTCCTGGCAGGATCGCCAAATGTGAGCACCCGACATCGTCCTAGAAGAATCCCCAGCACCGGAGTAGCCGCGGCCGCTGTTGCGGAGAGAATGCGCTCGCTGACTGAGCGTCGGCCCAACAGCCGAACTGTCATTTGGGCTCTATTTACAGCGGTACAATGGGGTCCTATACAACAATACTCACACCATTCACCTGGTCAAGTTGGAGTACACCATCTATAATGTAGACCAAATTCAGTTTCTAATTGCATTCATTCAAGATCTAGTTGAAATTTACCAACGCCGACGGATGAAATAACAAAATCAGCTGAATGGGACGGCGTTTCGTTGTTGGAATTGCCTAAGAATCTTCCGATGTTCAGAACACCGGAATCGTTACTCGTAGCTTCCGGCATTTCTTCGTCCAGTGGCTCGTGTCGGTCTAGCAGTAGACTTCCGCAGTTCGCATCCGGCATATCTTCATCCTGTAGCTCGTGTTTTGTGATAAAACTTTCAAAAAAATCCGGCGTCTCTTCTTCTAACGGTTCGGCCGGGAAGGATTGAGGATTATCTAAATGCTCAACAGACCATTCAGCGGAATCCACACCCGGAGGCGGGTCCGTATCCAAAAATTCCACCGATCAATCTTCTCAAAACTGGTCCATCCTCACACTCAAGTAGCAGCAGAAAAAAAAAACAAAACTTTTGGCGCGCTAGCTTGAACGTCAAGTGTGCCTTGATTGCAGCGCCATTCTATTCTGGTAGATAATCCGAGAACTAAGTTTAAATTCAAATCAGCCGTTATATTCCTGATTGATGGAATTAAAAAGAGATTCAATGTTTTGGACTCATTGGAAAGGCCATTCAATTACCTAACCAATGATGGGTCGGATGACATATAATTGAGATCCGGGTATTTGTGAAAACACATTTTTATACATAACTTTTGAACTACTTATCGAAACTTCAAACAATTCAATAGCGATGTATGGGACCCTTAACCAAGTCGAATGCAACTGGTTCGATCAAAATCGGTTCAGCCAGTGCTGAGAAAACTCAGTGAGAATTTTGGTCACATACATACATACACACACACATACACACACAGACATTTGTTCAGTTTTAGATTCTGAGTCGATATGTATACATGAAGGTAGGTCTAGAAGCTTTTATTAGAAAGTTCATTTTTAGAGCAGAATTATAGCCTTACCTCAGTGAGGAAGGTAAAAACTCGGACAATCTTAAAGTCCGCCAAAAGTGAATATTCGGGTTTTCCTGATTACTATTATACTATTGTGGGTCTCGTGGCGCAGGGGTAGCGGCTTCGGCTGCCGATCCCGATGATGCTATGAGACGCGGGTTCGATTCCCGCCTTATCCACTGAGCTTCTATCGGATGGTGAAGTAAAACGTCGGTCCCGGTTTCTCCTGTCTCGTCAGAGGCGCTGGAGCAGAAATCCCACGTTAGAGGAAGGCCATGCCCCGGGGGGCGTAGTGCCAATAGTTTCGTTTGATTACTATTATAAAAACTTACTTAATCCACCTTTAGGTGGTTGATTGACATTTCCCTTTTACATGTTTAACAAATCAACTTCATAGACCTTTAATATTTCTGGCTTATTGGCAAGGTCTTATGAAAAACCTATTCAACGATATTTTGCATCGAAGATTCAGGCAATATTTCTATTACAATATTTGAAATCCGGCCCCCAGAAAGTGTATAAATAACACTTAAGTGCTAATAACTTTTGATATGGTTGTCAGATCTTCTATTTTTTTGGCTCATTAGAAAATTCTTTTTAATACCTTTCTGAAAATGTATAACATGTTAGGTTTTCTTGCAAAAACATTACATAATCCACCCTTAGTTGGTTGGTGCCTTCCTCACATATAGAGGGTAATGCTATCCAAAATAGATACAAAAGGGCGGACCTTTCAGTGTTCTATCAACTTGATTCATTATTCATACCATCAGATTGGTTAGTCAGATCATCATAATTCAGGGCACTGACGTGCTTATAACTTTTGACAGGGTTGTCAGATCTGCAATCTTTTGAACTCGTTGAAAATGTCTTTTGATAACCTATCCAACGACAGGTCTCATGATAGATCCGGACAACGTTTTCATCGAATTATCTGAGATCCGGCTTCTAAAAATTTCATAAATAACACTTAAGTGCTTATAACTTTTGATAGGGTTGTCAGTTCTGCAATCCATTGAACACGTTGGAAAGGTCTTTTGATTACCTTTCTAAAAATGTATATCATGACGGAGTTTCTTACAAAAACCACCCTTTTTATAATCTTCCGGACTTTTGATAAAATCGTTTTTTTAGCATAACTTTTGAAGTACTTAACCAAGCTTTGTAATTTTTAATAGCGACTTATGGGACCCCAAGACGGATCATATGAGGTCAAAACGGTCTAAATCGGTTCAGCCAGTGACGAGATAATCCAGTGCAAATTTTTATGATCAACATCCCACCACACACACAGACATTTGCTCAGAATTTGATTCTGAGTCGATAGGTATACGTGAAGGTGGGTCTAGGAGGTCAAATTAAGAATTTCGTTTTTCGAGTGATTTTATAGCCTTTCCTCAGTAAGGTGAGGAAGGCAAAAACTTTGAATTGTTGTTTTGAGTCGTTATTTGTCATATTGCAATACGGGGATACTGGGAGATTATATATTCGCTTTTTTCAGTAAGGTGAGGAAGGCAAAACCACCCTTTTTACAATCTTCCGGACATTCACCAAAATCGTTTTTTTAAGCATAACATTTTAAGTACTTAACTAAACTTGCTGATTTTAAGGGCTAAGAGAACCGGCTGGGAGTTTTTTCAGTAAAATTGAAATATCTCGAAAACTATACATTTTCTCAACAAACCAACCCGACATTTTGTAGCCAACATTCTTACGCACCAACTGGTTAAATATGAGCTTGATTGGTTAAGTCTAGCCTGAGTGGTTATCTTTTTAGTAAAAGGTACTAAAACACGTTGAAATATGCCTTATTTTCCTCCCAACTTTTTTAAGAAATCAAAGCCTTTTGGAAAATCTAAGCTCGACATTTTGTAGTCGAGACAATTACCTGCAATTTGATATATATAAAGCCATACTTTAGTTGTAAAATAATTGAGTGGTTATCTTTTCCCAAAAATATCTGAAACATAAACAAATTCGCGCAGATTTCTACTCTCTCATTTTGTCTCGAGCTCGCGTGCTGACAGTTCGTTTGCAGTGGTGCCAGAATATTTTCTTTATATTTTTCAAAGACTTTTAAATCATTATAATTTTTTTATGAATTTAGAAATTTCAGGTAGGCTTTTTTCTGAAGCTACAGTTAGTTGGTGGTTGATATACGGTCTGTTGAGAAGTTCTAGGACATCTACCAACTCTATGGAGTTCAGAGATGAAGGTCAACCTGATCAATGGTTGCTTATATCAATGACTATGAAGTTGTAACATCTTCAGGTAGCTTCAGTGAGTTACACTGAGTAGATCTATGATCTGTTGAGAAGTTCTAGGACATCTACCAACTCTACGGAGTTCAGAGATGAAGGTCAACCTGATCAATGGTTGGTTATATCAATAACTGTGAAGTTGGAACATCTCCAGGTAGCTCCAGTGAGTTACACTGGGTAGATCTATGATCTGTTGAGAAGTTCTAGGACATCTACCAACTCTATGGAGTTCAGAGATGAAGGTCAACCTGATCAATGGTTGGTTATATCAATAACTGTGAAGTTGTAACATCTCCAGGTAGCTTCAGTGAGTTACACTGGGTAGATCTATGATCTGTTTAGAAGTTCTAGGACATCTACCAACTCTATGGAGTTCAGAGATGAAGGTCAACCTGATCAATGGCTGCTTATATCAATAACTGTGAAGTTGTAACATCTCCAGGTAGCTTCAGTGAGTTACAATGGGTAGGTCTATGATCTGTTGAGATGTTCTAGGACATCTACCAACTCTATGGAGTTCAGAGATGAAGGTCAACCTGATCAATGGTTGCTTATATCAATAACTGTGAAGTTGGAACATCTTCAGGTAGCTTCAGTGAGTTACACTGAGTAGATCTATGATCTGTTGAGAAGTTCTAGGACATCTACCAACTCTACGGAGTTCAGAGATGAAGGTCAACCTGATCAATGGCTGCTTATATCAATAACTGTGAAGTTGTAACATCTCCAGGTAGCTTCAGTGAGTTACACTGGCTAGATCTATGATCTGTTGAGAAGTTCTAGGACATCTACCAACTCTATGGAGTTCAGAGATGAAGGTCAACCTGATCAATGGCTGCTTATATCAATAACTGTGAAGTTGGAACATCTTCAGGTAGCTTCAGTGAGTTACACTGAGTAGATCTATGATCTGTTGAGAAGTTCTAGGACATCTACCAACTCTACGGAGTTCAGAGATGAAGGTCAACCTGATCAATGGTTGCTTATATCAATAACTGTGAAGTTGTAACATCTCCAGGTAGCTTCAGTGAGTTACACTGGGTAGATCTATGATCTGTTGAGAAGTTCTAGGACATCTACCAACTCTATGGAGTTCAGAGATGAAGGTCAACCTGATCAATGGCTGCTTATATCAATAACTGTGAAGTTGGAACATCTCCAGGTAGCTTCAGTGAGTTACACTGGGTAGATCTATGATCTGTTGAGAAGTTCTAGGACATCTACCAACTCTTTGGAGCTCAAAGATGAAGGTCAACCTGATCAATGGTTGCTTATATCAATAACTGTGAAGTTGGAACATCTTCAGGTAGCTTCAGTGAGTTACACTGGGTAGATCTATGATCTGTTGAGAAGTTCTAGGACATCTACCAACTCTTTGGAGTTCAAAGATGAAGGTCAACCTGATCAATGGTTGCTTATATCAATAACTGTGAAGTTGGAACATCTTCAGGTAGCTTCAGTGAGTTACACTGAGTAGATCTATGATCTGTTGAGAAGTTCTAGGACATCTACCAACTCTACGGAGTTCAGAGATGAAGGTCAACCTGATCAATGGTTGGTTATATCAATAACTGTGAAGTTGTAACATCTCCAGGTAGCTTCAGTGAGTTACACTGGGTAGATCTATGATCTGTTGAGAAGTTCTAGGACATCTACCAACTCTTTGGAGTTCAAAGATGAAGGTCTACCTGATCAATGGTTGCTTATATCAATGACTATGAAGTTGGAACATCTTCAGGTAGCTTCAGTGAGTTACACTGAGTAGATCTATGGTCTGTTGAGATGTTCTAGGACATCTACCAACTCTATGGAGTTCAGAGATGAAGGTCAACCTGATCAATGGTTGCTTATATCAATAACTGTGAAGTTGGAACATCTACAGGTAGCTTCAGTGAGTTACACTGGGTAGATCTATGATCTGTTGAGAAGTTCTAGGACATCTACCAACTCTATGGAGTTCAGAGATGAAGGTCAACCTGATCAATGGTTGCTTATATCAATAACTGTGAAGTTGGAACATCTTCAGGTAGCTCCAGTGAGTTACACTGAGTAGATCTATGGTCTGTTTAGAAGTTCTAGGACATCTACCAACTCTATGGAGTTCAGAGATGAAGGTCAACCTGATCAATGGTTGCTTATATCAATAACTGTGAAGTTGGAACATCTACAGGTAGCTTCAGTGAGTTACACTGGGTAGATCTATGATCTGTTGAGAAGTTCTAGGACATCTACCAACTCTATGGAGTTCAGAGATGAAGGTCAACCTGATCAATGGCTGCTTATATCAATAACTGTGAAGTTGGAACATCTCCAGGTAGCTTCAGTGAGTTACACTGGGTAGATCTATGATCTGTTGAGAAGTTCTAGGACATCTACCAACTCTTTGGAGCTCAAAGATGAAGGTCAACCTGATCAATGGTTGCTTATATCAATAACTATGAAGTTGGAGCATCTTCAGGTAGCTTCAGTGAGTTACACTGGGTAGATCTATGATCTGTTGAGAAGTTCTAGGACATCTACCAACTCTTTGGAGTTCAAAGATGAAGGTCAACCTGATCAATGGTTGCTTATATCAATAACTGTGAAGTTGGAACATCTTCAGGTAGCTTCAGTGAGTTACACTGAGTAGATCTATGATCTGTTGAGAAGTTCTAGGACATCTACCAACTCTACGGAGTTCAGAGATGAAGGTCAACCTGATCAATGGTTGGTTATATCAATAACTGTGAAGTTGTAACATCTCCAGGTAGCTTCAGTGAGTTACACTGGGTAGATCTATGATCTGTTGAGAAGTTCTAGGACATCTACCAACTCTTTGGAGTTCAAAGATGAAGGTCAACCTGATCAATGGTTGCTTATATCAATGACTATGAAGTTGGAACATCTTCAGGTAGCTTCAGTGAGTTACACTGAGTAGATCTATGGTCTGTTGAGATGTTCTAGGACATCTACCAACTCTATGGAGTTCAGAGATGAAGGTCAACCTGATCAATGGTTGCTTATATCAATAACTGTGAAGTTGGAACATCTACAGGTAGCTTCAGTGAGTTACACTGGGTAGATCTATGATCTGTTGAGAAGTTCTAGGACATCTACCAACTCTATGGAGTTCAGAGATGAAGGTCAACCTGATCAATGGTTGCTTATATCAATAACTGTGAAGTTGGAACATCTTCAGGTAGCTCCAGTGAGTTACACTGAGTAGATCTATGGTCTGTTTAGAAGTTCTAGGACATCTACCAACTCTATGGAGTTCAGAGATGAAGGTCAACCTGATCAATGGTTGCTTATATCAATAACTGTGAAGTTGGAACATCTACAGGTAGCTTCAGTGAGTTACACTGGGTAGATCTATGATCTGTTGAGAAGTTCTAGGACATCTACCAACTCTATGGAGTTCAGAGATGAAGGTCAACCTGATCAATGGCTGCTTATATCAATAACTGTGAAGTTGGAACATCTCCAGGTAGCTTCAGTGAGTTACACTGGGTAGATCTATGATCTGTTGAGAAGTTCTAGGACATCTACCAACTCTTTGGAGCTCAAAGATGAAGGTCAACCTGATCAATGGTTGCTTATATCAATAACTATGAAGTTGGAGCATCTTCAGGTAGCTTCAGTGAGTTACACTGGGTAGATCTATGGTCTGTTGAGAAGTTCTAGGACATCTACCAACTCAATGGAGTTCAGAGATGAAGGTCAACCTGATCAATGGTTGCTTATATCAATAACTGTGAAGTTGGAACATCTTCAAGTAGCTTCAGTGAGTTACACTGGGTAGATCTATGATCTGTTGGGAAGATTTGGGATTTCTATCAACTCTATGGAGTTCAGAGATGAAGGTCAACCTGATTAATAGTTGCTTATATCAATGACTATGAAGTTGGAATATATTCAGGTAGCTTCAGTGAATAACAGTGGGTAGAGCTATGATATGTTAAGAAATAATAGGACATCTACCAACTCTTTGGTGTTCAGAGATGAAGGTCAACCTGATCAATGGCTGCTTATATCAATAACTATAAAGGTAGATTATTTCCAGGTAGCTTCAGTGAGTTACACTGGGTAGATCTATGGTCTGTTGAGAAGTTCTAGGACATCTACCAACTCAATGGAGTTCTGAGATGAAGGTCAACCTGATCAATGGCTGGTTATATCAATAACTTTATAGGTAGAATATCTCCAGGTATCTTCAGTGAGATTCACTGGGTAGATATATGGTCTGTTGAATAGCCTTAGGACATCTACCAACTCAATGGAGTTCTGAGATTTCATTCTATACAAAATCGACCTACATTATAAAATTTTGATTTTCATATTTTTGTATTTTGTAAATATACGAAAATTTGTATCTAGAGAAAAAAATCTGATCAATTGTCTTTAGCAATGTTGTAGGTTATCATGAAGAAACTCAGATAAATTGTATAGCACCTTTAGAAAATCAGCATTTTTGAATAATTTTTTTTCACTTCTACAGATGCCTCTTTTGTTCATTTATATTAATAAAAAATGAAAAATATTTAAAAATGCAGTTTTTAGAAAACAATGTTGTCAAAAATAAGCCGTTGCAAATATTTTTCGAAGTTTATGTCACCCCTCCTTCAAAATCGGTCCGAAAAATCAGGAAGCAATAAAAATATTTTTTCAAAAAACTTCAAAATTTTAAAGGAAATACAAGTCTAACCAACTGAAAACAATTAGAAATGCATTTTTCTGCATTTAAAATCATAATTAGCATGTCTGGGATCGATCAAAAATATTTTTAATTTTTGTGAAAATCCAATGTACAGCACCACAAAAAGTTTTTTTCAGCGAAAAAAAAATCTCTTCAATACTTTCATATTTTGAAAACTAATGATTGCAAAACAACTGGGCGGGCAGGTGTAAAATGCATATTATAACACTTTTTTATTTAACTGTTGAGACGATGGCTTGTAATTTATTTTGTTTTGGGAAAAAGATAGTTTATCTTCAAACTATGCAGAATGATAATTGTGGAATTTTTTAAATGTTTGGATGGTTAAAGATTCAAAATGAATTCCGTCTAAATTATTGCAAAAGTTCTGATAGAAACATGCTTGGTCACTTTCCATAAGCTATTTATTATCAGATATTGGTTAAAAATGCATTTACGGAAAAAAATAAATAATATTTTTAAATTACATGCCAGAATTTCAACATTTCAATGAAATAGGAAAATGCATTATACACCCGAACAGTGGATTTGCAATCATTAGTCTTCCAAAAATGTATGATTTGACGAAACAACATAATTGTTAAAATAAATGCTTTTTGTGGTTTTGTACATTGAAAATTTAACAAAATTCCAAAGATTTTTAAATTAATCCAAGCATGCCAACAATGATTCTAAACGCAGGAGAATGTATTTTAAATTGATTTCATTTGATTGCACTTGAAATTCCATTACAAATTTGAACTTTTAAGAAATAATGCTTTTGCCCCCTTTACAATTTAAGAATATTCAAAATCTAGAAATTGAAATCAATGAGAAATTTATGAGAAATCGTTGAAATTTAAGAATATTTAATGTTTGAGATATTTATGAAATTCGAATCATTTAGTAAAATTGGATAAGTTAGAATCAGGCCGAAGCAAATATTTTTTGAAATTTATGTCTTTCGACTCTGACCAAAGTCGAGGGGGGAGTGGGGCAAACAATTTTCATTTGCATAAAAAAAGTGTTTTAAAATGCATTAAACACCTGTCCAGTTATTTTGCAATCATAAGTTCCCAAAATATCTAAGCATTGACGAAAATTTTACTTTTGCGAGAAAAAAAAGTTTTTGCGGTGCTGAACATTGTAATTTAATAAAAGTTCAACATATTTTCAAACGAGCTCAAACAAGCTAAATATAATAATCAATGCAGAAAGGGTATTTTAGATTGTTTTGTGTTTATTAGAGCACTATTTTCATAAAAAAATTTATAGCTGAGTGCTCTTTTAGGGAAAATAAATTTTGAGAAAAAAATCCTAGATCTTTTTGTTGAATCTGTGATTCAACAAAAATGATGATTTTCGAATCAACAAAATGATTCCTTACACATTTTGTTGATTCGAAAATCATCATTTTTTTTTAATCAACGCTAAATGTCAAAGCATTTTTTTTTTTTTCAAAACACTGAAGGACTTTTGTGGACTTGAGAAAATCTAGGTTTGTTTCAAGGCAAAATTTTTGTTGATTCTATTCTATTCTATTCTATTTTTTTATTCATTTTATTTAATTCCTTTATGTTGAAATTTCCTGAATTTCTTGGATAACAAAATTTGTTTTGAAATGTATCATTTAAATTTTTTATTTTTTGACGTAGACTTACGTCTTTGTCGAAGGTACTGGGGTGTCATTCCAAAAAACCCGGGCCGAAGGCCCTGGATTACTGCGTCATCCGTCAAACGCTTATATCTTCCTTCCCTCTAATCGAATCGACACGATTTATGTGCCATTCGATTCGAAAATTATTCAGCAATTTGCTATAAAACTTTTATTGTTGGCAAAATAGTTTAACTATTGAAACAATTGAATGTTTTAAAATGTTTTCAAAATGCAGAGATTTTGCAAGCAAAATGAGCGCTTCCCACTCACGGACGGGAATGTCATCCAAGCAACGCGACCGAGTGTCGGTCGCGAAAAAGGAGGGGAAGTAGCGGGCCGAAATGCAATATAAGAACGCGCGCCAGAGCCCATTCTATCATTCACGTCTCAGACGTCGGACCGGCAGCAGCAGCAGCAGGAAAGCTCAGCCCAGAGCAGCAGCAGCAGGAGAGAGACCAGAGCAGCAGCAGCAGGAGAGAGGGACCAGAACTGGAAAAGAAGTGCGCATCGCCTTCTCGTCGTCACCGTCAGCCAGTTGCCTCTCGATGGCCGGACCGTTAGGATCTTTCGAGGTTGCTGTGGTTCGGAGGTGCTTCAATCCCCATCCCTCGTCCCACCCGGGACGAGGCATCAACAAGATGAGGCGCGCGCCTGCTGCCTTCCGCCGAAAAGCCTCTCGTGGGTCAAGCCTTGGTTGTTAAACAATCGGGACATCCAACTAGCTCGTCGCATTCGCGGCGAGCGCTTCTGAAAGATTTACGTCTCATCAAATTCTAGTGTTGAAAGAGTTGCCCTCGTCCCACCCGGGACGAGGCAGCGAGCTAATTTGAATTTAAATTTCAGGAACAAATTTTGGTCTTCGGGGGCGACCAACCGTCCCCTAACATGACAGTTTTCGTGAGTTGCGCGTATCCACCGACAGATGGCAAGTGGGCCTCGTCGGAGTACGCCCATCAAATACGCAACTCAAAATTTGCATAGGAAACTTTTTTTTCGTGACGGCTTTTGTGGCACGCTCACTTCAACAGTTCTAGACTAATATTTGAACATGGCGTATCTCTAAACAAGTTTTTAAAGAAAATGATTCCATAATGCTTATTTTGTCGTTTTAAACCAAAACAAGGCAAAAACTATATTTGATTAAACTATTCGCCATTTTCAAAAATTTGGCTAGATAATATCGAAGGCCGCCATCTTAGGCCCACTGGGCCCACAAAACGGGGTACGCTCAGTTTGTATGGGAGCTGTCAACATGCTCCCGGGCTGGGGGCGACAGATTGCACAGCTTTCTGAGGCTGCTCTCGCCCCAACCCCTATGCCCCCTCTCCCCCCATTCGGCTCGCTAAAATTCCTTCGTCTCTTTCTTTCCTCTCTTTGCCGTTCGAATGGGTGTTCCTTCCAATATATATAGCTAATTCTTCAAATTAATATATGGAAAACCCACATGTCCACAGATCTAAATGTTACGTAAGTCTACGCCATTCCGGTTATGTCTGTGACATAACTACTTTGACTTTTTATTTTTAGAATTTTTCGAGCTAAAAAAAACAAAAAAATACCTCTTTATAATTTACGCTTGAATTACCTTTTTTATTGCTCAAATTTTATTTAATTTTTGGGTTAGTTTTGAAATTTCATGTGAGTTTTATGAATTATTTGTATTTCATGATATATTTTATTTTCTCAAATTTCGTCAATTTCTGGAAATTTCAAATTTCTTAAATTTCATTAAATTATTTAAATTTCTTGATTCTTCCAATTTTTTCAATTTATCAGCAATTCTCAGAGATTTCGGTCATTCGATTTTTTATGTATTTTTTAATCCGGCTGAACCTTTTTTGGTGCCTTCGGTATGCCCAAAGAAGCCATTGTGCATCATTAGTTTGTCCATATAATTTTCCATACAAATTTGGCAGCTGTCCATACAAAAATGATATGTGAAAATTCAAAAATCTGTATCTTTTGAAGGAATTTTTTGATCGATTTGGTGTCTTCGGCAAAGTTGTAGGTATGGATATGGACTACACTGAAAAAAAATGATACACGGTAAAAAAAATTGGTGATTTTTAATTAATTTTTTTTGTCACTTAAACTTGATTTGCAAAAAAACACTATTTTTTTATTTTTTTATTTTTTTTAATATGTTTTAGAGGACATAACATGCAAACTTTTCAGAAATTTCCAGAATGGGCAAAAATCATTGACCGAGTTACAGTATGTAAAAAGTATTTACACCTTGGGCACTATGCACATTTTGTGATGAAACATGTAAAATTTAAAGTTTGACAGGAACCTAGTACTACGTTTTGTTCAGAAACTCATGCCAAACATTTTGCTAAAAAAGCTCATGAAAAAATGATTTCTATAAAAAGTTATATAACAAATACTATTACGAAAATAAAAAAGGTGCAAAAAAAGTTTGTACACCTTTCGAAAAATTAACATAAATAATGTTATTTGTTGACAAATCACCATAAATCCAGTCTCCCAACTCCAAATAGGCATCCTTGACTGATTAAAAAAATAATTTGGATTGAATATAAAGTTTACTAACTACTTAGTATAAAAGTTTATATAACTCTGGAAATTCTATATAAAACTTATCTAAACTTAATTTTGCAAACTTTTAATTCAACTAAATGTCAATATATTACCATAGAATTGCTAAATAAACATTTTGGAGTGGGTATAACACCGTTTTGGGGTATTTGTATCGATAGAATAGATTTTCGTTGGAATTTCGTACCAACCCGGAATTACGTCGTCGGAAAATCCGCCGGCATCTGAACCGGTCCTCAATTCACAAGTCAACCTATGTGGCATCAGAAAGGGCATAAAATTTCCGATCTTTTGATACCCATACATCCAGGTTTTCTATAAAACCCACGTTTTTAAATACCTAAGCAAAAACGTTGTTATGGTTTCGTTTGAGCAACCTGCCAAAAATGTATGGAATTTCGTAATTTTTGTTCTCGTGGATCAAACTTACTTTTGCCCAGGTATTTAAAAACGTAGGTTTTATAGAAAACCTAGATGTATGGGTATCAAAAGATCGGAAATTTTATGCCCTTTCCGATTCCACATAGGTTGACTTGTGAATCGTGGACCGGTTCGGATGCCGGCGGATTTTCCTACGACGTAATTCCGGGTTGGTACGAAATTCCAACGAAAAATCTATTCTATCGATACAAATACCCCAAAACGGTGTTATACCCACTCCAAAATGTTTATTTAGCAATTCTATGGTAATATATTGACATTTAGTTGAATTAAAAGTTTGCAAAATTAAGTTTAGATAAGTTTTATATAGAATTTCCAGAGTTATATAAACTTTTATACTAAGTAGTTAGTAAACTTTATATTCAATCCAAATTATTTTTTAATCAGTCAAGGATGCCTATTTGGAGTTGGGAGACTGGATTTATGGTGATTTGTCAACAAATAACATTATTTATGTTAATTTTTCGAAAGGTGTACAAACTTTTTTTGCACCTTTTTTATTTTCGTAATAGTATTTGTTATATAACTTTTTATAGAAATCATCTTTTCATGAGCTTTTTGTAGCAAAATGTTTGGCATGAGTTTCTGAACAAAACGTAGTACTAGGTTCCTGTCAAACTTTAAATTTTTTACATGTTTCATCACAAAATGTGCATAGTGCCCAAGGGGTGTAAATACTTTTTTTACATACTGTATGATTTTTTGAATCAATACAGATTTTTTCAAAAAATCGAAATATTGGTCGCAAAAATTTTTCAACTTCATTTTTCGATGTAAAATCGAATTTGCAATCAAAAAGTACTTCAGTGAAATTTTAGGTAACTTTTTTGAAAATAGTCGCAGTTTTTAATGTTTTAAAAATAGTGCCCATGTTTGCCCACTATTGAAAAAAATATTTTTGAAAAGCTGAGAAAATTCTCTATATTTTGCTTTTTCGGACTTTGTTGATACGACCCTTCGTTGCTGAGATATTGCCATGCAAATGTTAAAAAACAGGAAAATTGATATTTTCTAAGTCTCACCCAAACAACCCATCATTTTCTAATGTCGATATCTCAGCAACTATAGGTCCGATTTACAATGAAAAAACATGAAACATTCGTGAAATTTATCGATTTTTTCGAAAGAAATATTTTGAAAGATTTTAAATCGAGACTATTATTTCAAATGGGCGTAATAATGAATGTTTGGCCTGTGGTGGGCAAACATGGGCACTAATTTTAAAAAATAAAAAACTGAGACTATTTTCAAAAAAATACCTAAAAATGATTATAACTTGAAAACGGTGCACTTTATCAAAAAATCACTTAAGTACTTTTTGATTGCAAATTTCATTTTACATCGAAAAATGAAGTTGAAAATTTTTGCGACCAGTATTTCGATTGTTTGAAAAAATCTGTATTGATTCAAAAAATCATAACTCGGTCAAAGATTTTTTGCCCATTCTGGAAATTTCTGAAAAGTTGGCATTTTATGTCCTCTAAAACATATAAAAAAAATAAAAATAGTGTTTTTTGCAAATCCAGTTTTAGTGACAAAAAAATAAATTAAAAATCACCATTTTTTTTACCATGTAACATTGTTTTTCAGTGTAGTCCATATCCATACATACAACTTTGCCGAAGACACCAAATCGATCAAAAAAAACTCCTTCAAAAGATACAGATTTTTGAATTTTCACATATCATTTTTGTATGGACAGCTGCCGATTATCGTGTTAGCTGCAGCGCCGGGAAGATGGATTTTTGTGGCGTTCTTTTTGTGCTGTTTTCGTGATCGTGTTAGGATTCTTGTGTCTTTGTTGTTTTATTTGTGTTTCCATCTGGAGTATTAGTTTTAAAATTATTTTCATTTTTTACAGCTTCCTGGAATTATTTTAAATTAAATGTCTACATGTAAATTTGTCTCCTTTCCTGTAATATACCATCTCCTCATATCATATATGATTAAATTGCTTTAATTAACGAAAATTTCTAAAACAGCATGGGAACCATCTGGAGCATTTATATTTTAAATAACTGTTTTTTACAGCTTCCTGGAATCATCTTGATTGTATTTATTATATTTATTATATTTATTTTATTTACTATATTTATTATATTTACTATTTATCATTATTACAAAACTATATGCTAATTAGATAATACACTACAGACTCACATTTACACTTACAAACATTCAAATCATTTAATACAATACGCATTCAACAATTTTCATTGGCCCGATGAAATTCCTCTAACCCCCATTCCAAACCTCCCAAAAATATTCCGTTCACTTTTAAAAGTCGCATGGGTTCCCTGCACTTTTGCCACTAGTGAACAACAAAAACATCCGTCCCAAATCCCCACGGGACTGTATGGGCGTAGCCTTGGAGCACAGTGTGGAAATTTACGTTCTTAGATATTCTTGGTTGTACCGGGCAGCAATCAAATTGTCTAAGAATATTGAATTAACCATTGTGGCACCCCCTACAGCGTGGTGCAGACCCGTTATGCTATGCTATGCTATGCTATGCTATCATTTTTGTATGGACAGCTGCCAAATTTGTATGGAAAATTATATGGACAAACTAATGATGCAAAATTGCTTCTTTGGGCATACCGAAGGCACCAAAAAAGTTTCAGCCGGATACATAAAAAATCGAATGACCGAAATCTCTGAGAATTGCTCATAAATTGAAAAAATTGGAAGAATCAAGAAATTTAAATAATTTAATGAAATTTGAAATTTCCAGAAATTGACGAAATTTGAGAAAATAAAATATATCATAAAATACAAATAATTCATAAAACTCACATGAAATTTCAAAACTAACCCAAAAATTAAATAAAATTTGAGCAATAAAAAAGGTAATTCAAGCGTAAATTATAAAGAGGTATTTTTTTGTTTTTTTTAGCTCGAAAAATTCTAAAAATAAAAATAAAAAATTTAAATGATACATTTCAAAACAAATTTAGTTATGAATAAAAAATAGAATAGAATAGAATATAATCAACAAAAATTTGCCTTGAAACAAACCTAGATTTTCTCAAGTCCACAAAAGTCCTTCAGTGTTTTGAAAAAAAAATGCTTTGACGTGTAGCGTTGATTAAAATGATGATTTTCGAATCAACAAAATGTGTAAGGAATCATTTTGTTGATTCGAAAATCATCATTTTGTTGAATCACAGATTCAACAAAAGATCTAGGATTTTTTCTCAAAATTTATTTTCCCTAAAAGATCACTCAGCTAGAAAAATCTAAACGTAGAAATATGTACCCTCCCTGCAAAGGCATATGAATTGATCTCAGTTGAAAGGTTCTCCAAGTCTCTGAATTACAAATGTTACATCCTTGAACAAAACTGCTAAATTCTAATAAAAACACTAATTGAATTGAATTGAAAATGTATTTCTGCGTGTTTGATAAGTTGTTCGAAATATATCTTTGATCTCTAATCCAGCCCACAATAATAAATAATTGAAAAATATTTTTATACCTCAGTGAGTAACGATATAAAACAATCAAATTCTTCAGACTATTTGGGAAATATGTTGCAATCATTTTAATAAATATTTTCCAACCAAAAATTGTGGAGGTCATCATGATAAAAATCTAGTTCTTGAACAAAGTTTGATTTTTTCAGTATTTACGTATTTTTGTAACAATTTATAGTACTTGAATAGCGCGATAAAAAAATGAGTTCTAGAACAATGTTTTGTAATAAGTTATAGTACTTGAATACAAAAATCTTCAGTTTTTTTCAGTAATACGTATCTAATACTTGATGAAACATTTTGCAACTAAACATTGTGGGGATCGTCACGATAAAAATCTAATTCTAGATCAGTATTTTATTTTTGTTGTATCTTATGTATTTTTATAGTATTTGATTGTTTAAAAAAATATGTTTCCAACACTTCGATGCCTCTGTGTTCTCTTATCCTTACAAGATTAGAAAACCTGCAAGCTTAGTACAAAAGAGCAGAGAGGTATCGACATATTGAAACATTTTGCAACCAAAAACTTCCGGGGTCATTGCTATAAAAATCAAGTTCTCGAACAATGTACGTTTTTTACTGTATTTACGTATTTTTGTAAAATTGTGTAGTACTTGAGTACAAAACTCTTCAGATTATTTAAGAAAAATGTATCTAATACTTGATGAAACATTTTGCAATTAGAAACTCTGGGGGGTAGTCACGATAACAGTTGAATTCTAGATCAATGTTTGAATTTTGCTGTATTTTACGAATTTTTGTAATATTTTGTAGTATTTGAATACAAAACTCTTCATATTGCGTTTGAAATATGTTTCCAACGCTTGATGAAACATTATGCAACCAAAAACTTCCGGGGTCATTGCTAAAAAAATCAAGTTCTCGAACAATGTACGATTTTTTGAACTATTTACATATTTTTGTAATAATTTATAATACTGGAATACAAAATTTTTCACAATGTTCTTGAAATAATAATTGAAGATTTTTACATCAGAAGTAATATGGAATCAACGACATAATTATTGGTATCACGTTCATGCGGCACAAAAGTATGCCTATCGCCTTGCTGGCAGCACGGTGCACACGGCGAGAGAGAATAGAGAGAGAAAGCAACGCGCGGGGAGAGCGAAATGTAGCAAGCGCAAAACGACAAAATTCGGAGCTCGGTCTTTCTCTTAGCCCTTAAATAGAGGCCTATGGGACCCCAAGACGGATCGAATGAGATCAATACGGTCAAAATCCGTTCATCCTGTCCGGAGATAATCGAGTGACATTTTTTTTTGACCACCCACCTACACACATCCACACAGACATTTGCTCAGAACATGATTCTTATTTGACATGTATACGTGAAGGTGGGTCTACGAGGTCAAATCAATAAGTTCATTTTTCGAGTGATTTTATAGCCTTTCCTCAGTAAGGTGAGGAAGGCAAAAACTGGGATACTGGGAGATTATATATTCGCTTTTTTTACTTCACAAATTTTTTTTAACAAGTTTGTGCAACTTTTGAAAGTCACTCAGTGCAAATAAAGATTCGTTAACATTTCAAACTACAATTTTGAGTCCCAAAAAACCTACCGAAACGATCTTGTATTTGCAGATTCAGAAAAAAATCAAAAGGTAGATAATAGTTCCCAAAAATAACGAGGCTACTAATTAACGGTTCATTGAATAAGTATGAATAAATTGCAACTGAATTATCGCAGTTTTAGTGGAAAAAGTTGATTTCTGCCGATTTCTTCATATTCCGGTTTTTGCGCGTGGTGCGTCGAAAAACATGGGTTTTATTTTCAAAAATCATATCTCGGAATCCTGTTAATGAACTCCTCCCATTTTTTTAGTATGTTATGTAAAAATATCCGGGGAATCCGATAAAAATATTTCAAGACATAGGCTCTTTGGTCCAGACACCTTCAAAACGGCATTTTAAAGTTTCATACGCCCTTTTCATATGTAAGGGAAGGTTTTTGAAACTTATAACTATTTTTCTTTGAAAGGCCAACTTATCATCTTTCATTTGCGTATAAGACAATTGAAATCGGTTAAAATGGCGAGGAGTTTTGATTTTTTTAAAAAGTGGTTTTTGTGAAAATCGACGAAAATGGCTATTTTTCAGACCACCCTAACACGCCGTAGGTCATCCTAATGGCCAAACAAAAAAATACGGATCTAATTATTTCGGCCATGAAACTCCCAGAAAATTTTTGAGCCCGATCCGAGCACTTTTGTTTTTTCCATGCTGTTTTCGTGGGGAATTGCTGTTATATAGATTGGCACTATTGCCATTAAAAAAAACTTACGGGTCCCGGGAATTCCCGGGAAATTGCAAAATTCAGCTCTTATATCCTAATTATTGATAAAACAAGATGAGCTGTCCAGGTTTCGAAGCGTGTGGGAATTCGACGTTACAGCTTTGTTTATAAATGGCTCTTGGGACCTTTTGAAAACCCACCTGAGAATGGTATATTTTCCTTATATTACTATATTTTGCGGGGAGATTTTTTATTCAGGCCAGGACAATATGTACTTCTCACTCCAAAGGAAGGTTATAAAATGAAAAAAAAAAAAAAAAAAAAAACATTTTCTTAACATTTAAAAACTTTGAGCCGTGTTAAATTTTAAAAACCAGATTCAAGTAAATAGAAATACTAGAAGTTAGATGTTAAAGGTAAATACACCAGTTTATTTTAATGTTCAAGAGCTAAAGACTAAGCTAAGACTTGTTCTGGAAAGGTTATTAGTTATTGCAACATTTTAGTTCTTTTTGCATTGTTTTTTTTCAATTAAACTTAATGTGTCAACTTTTATCATTATCGCATTCACTCAAACTGACCCCAGAGGCATGTTTATAAGTGAAATATTGATCACGCCTTCCGTCGGAAGGGAAGTAAATGTTGGTCCCGGACTAACCTAAAAAGGCAAAAAGGTTAGGTCGTTAGCTCAGTCCAGGTGTAGGAGTCGTCTCCCTGGGTCCTGCCTCGGTGGAGTCGCTGGTAGGCAGTTGGACTAACAATCCAAAGGTCGTCAGTTCGAATCCCGGGGTGGATGGAAGCTAAGGTGTAAAAAGAGGTTTGCAATTGCCTCAACAATCAAGCCTTCGAACACCTAGTTTCGAGTAGGAATCTCGCAATCGAGAACGCCAAGGCAATGCTGTAGAGCGAATAATTTTTTTTTTTTTGATTGATCAGAGCCGAGATCAAAATAATTTCTAATAAATTTCAAATGTCCCTTGCATTGCCGGGATTTGGCGCTAAATTTGTTTCAAATTTCCCATTTTACGGAAATTTGACGATCTATACATAAAAAATAATGATATTGGAAAGAGATTTTTCTTAACAAACCAAAAAATATCCTCAATGAAAATAAAAACATACCCATTGAAACTGCAAACATATGCTATTTGACATAAATATGCAGTTCAGGGAACATGAAAATCATTGCAACTGAACCCGCATGAAATGAATATATTTCCCAGTGTTATTTTTTCATCCTTTTCTACCCATCCCAAACATATCTCATGAATTTATTCAGTTCAGCATGCTGGTTGCACAGACCGGGTATGAATTTAATCCATCTCTAATGTTTATAAACAATACCCTCGTCCCAGTTTTCCCCAGAATCATTCACCAACAATACTACACGTAATCACACAACAGCAAAAGTATTACAATGGAAATGTGACAATCCTTGCTCCTCGCTTTCGGGAAGGATCTTCGCGAGAAACGAAACTCAAGAATAAGACGTTGCTCTTGGCCCTCGTATAAAGCGAAAGTGAAATCCTGATGAATATTCGCCAACACTTGGATAAAGGCAAGAAAATGATGTTCCACAAGGATGTTCCATATGTGCGCTCAGACATAACATTCATCACAGCACCAGCTGTGTGGGGTGCTTCAAGTTCTTGGATGACGAAGATGGCGATGTCGAGAGGAGCAAAAATTACTGTGGTCTCCAAGTGGCTTTTTCGCTGCTTCAGACTCTCCACTCCACGACTAGGAAAGGCTGACGTTTTGCGGCACGGTGTGTCAAAACTTTATGTTTGGCTTAAATTAAAATTCAGAGGTTCTTATTTGAAATCACAGTTGAAATATTCCAAATCATTAGCAAATTTTCATGAAATAAGTAAAACTTTGAAACCTATTTTTTTTTTTTTTTAATTTATATTTATTTAAATTTCTTTTCCATGTACATTCATTCAATTAAAATATTATTGAGTGTCCAATCACAAACGATGACTTTTCACCTCAATTTTAAATACTAGCAACTTTCATTTATTCATGAAATATTGTAGCTTTCGCTATTCAGTGATTTCAAATGTAGGAGGTCCTACATGTACAAAAGGGAAAAGGGATACCTTAAAACTAACTTATAAACTATATAAAGAGCGGATCAATGCAGCTGAAGACTGCAATGATTTTTGTCGAAATGCATCAATTATCTTATTGGACATAACATCCAAAGTGTCAACTTCGGCTAATTGATGAAGTTCACTGGTGCTGAACCAGGGAGGAAGTTTCAGAATCATTTTCAGAATTTTGTTCTGAATCCTCTGAAGTTTTTTCTTCCTGGTTAAGCAACAGCTTGTCCAGATCGGCACAGCATAAAGCATGGCAGGTCTGAAAATTTGTTTATAAATTAACAGTTTATTCTTGAGACAAAGTCTAGAATTCCTGTTTATAAGTGGATACAAACATTTAATATATTTGTTACATTTAACCTGGATACTTTCAATGTGATCCTTGTAAGTAAGGTTTTGTCAAAAGCAAGTCCAAGATATTTCACTTGATCCTCCCACTTTAAATTTACCTCATTCATCTTTATAATGTGATGACTTTTTGGTTTAAGAAAATCAGCCCTTGGTTTGTGAGGGAAAATAATAAGTTGAGTTTTGCAGCATTTGGAGTAATTTTCCATTCTTTCAAATAAGAATTGAAAATATCCAAGCTTTTGTAATCTTCTTGTGATGACACGAAGGCTTCTGCCTTTGGCGGAGATGCTTGTGTCATCAGCAAAAAGTGATTTCTGACATCCTGGGGGCAAATCAGGCAAGTCAGAAGTAAAAATATTGTATAAAATTGGACCCAAAATGCTTCCTTGAGGGACGCCAGCACGTACAGGTAGTTGATCAGATTTGCTATTCTGATAACATACCTGCAGAGTACGATCCGTCAAATAATTTTGAATAATTTTCACGATATAAATCGGAAAATTAAACCTTTTCAATTTCGCAATCAAACCTTTATGCCAAACACTGTCAAATGCCTTTTCTATGTCTAGAAGAGCAGCGCCAGTAGAATAGCCCTCAGATTTGTTGCTTCGAATTAAATTTGAAACTCTCAACAACTGATGAGTAGTTGAATGCCCAAGGCGAAATCCAAACTGCTCATCAGCGAAAATTGAATTTTCATTAATGTGCGTCATCATTCTATTAAGAATTATTCTTTCGAATAATTTACTAATAGATGAAAGCAAACTAATGGGCCGATAGCTTGAGGCTTCAGCAGGATTTTTATCCGGTTTCAAAATCGGAATTACTTTGGCATTTTTCCAACTACTGGGAAAATATGCCAAATCAAAACATTTGTTGAAAATTTTGACCAAGCTACTTAAAGTTGCTTCTGGTAATTTTTAATTAAAATGTAAAAATGCCATCCTCACCAGGGGCTTTCATATTTTTAAATTTTTTGATAATAGATTTTATTTCATTCAGATCCGTATTAAAAACTTCATCTGATGAAAATTCTTGTTCAACAATATTCTGAAATTCTATTGAAATTTGATTTTCAATAGGACTCAAAACATTCAAGTTGAAATTATGAGCACTCTCAAACTGCTGAGCAAGTTTTTGAGCTTTTTCCCCATTAGTTAATAGAATATTATCACCATCTTTTAAAGAAGGGATGGGTTTTGAGGTTTCTTAAGAACCTTTGAAAGTTTCCAAAAAGGTTTGGAATAAGGTTTAATTTGTTCGACATCTCTTGCGAACTTTTCATTTCGCAGGAGAGTGAATCTGTGGTCAATAACCTTTTGCAAATCTTTTGAATTCGCTTCAGTGCAGGATCACGAGAACGTTGATACTGTCTTCGGCGAACATTTTCAGACGAATCAGAAGCTGAAGATCGTCATCAATAATGGGAGAATCAAATTTGACTTGGACTTTAGGAATAGCAATATTCCTAGCATCCAAAATTGCATTAGTTAAAGATTCCAAGGCTGAATCAATATCAGCTTTGGTTTCTAAAACAAAATCATGATTTAAATTATTCTCAATATGATGCTGATACCTGTCCCAATTAGCTTTGTGGTAATTAAACACAGAACTATTGGGTCTGGTAACTGCTTCATGAGAAAGTGAAAAAGTTACTGGAAGGTGATCAGAATCAAAATCAGCATGAGTCACTAAAGGACCACAATACTGACTTTGATTTGTCAAAACCAAATCAATTGTTGATGGATTTCTAACAGAAGAAAAGCAAGTTGGCCCATTCGGGTATAAAACCGAATAAAGACCAGAAGTGCAATCTCTGAACAGAATTTTACCATTGGAATTTACTTTTGAATTATTCCAAGATTGGTGTTTGGCATTAAAATCACCGATGATCAAAAATCGAGATCTATGCCGAGTAAGTTTATTCAAATCCCCTTTGAAATAATTTTTATTTTCCCCAGTGCATTGGAATGGCAAATATGCAGCTGCAATCATAATTTTCCCAAAAGAAGTTTCAAGTTCAATGCCCAAACTTTCAATAACTTTTAACTTAAAGTCACGTAACGTGCTATAAGTCATACTACGGTGGATAACTATTGCAACTCCACCGCCATTTCGATTCATTCGGTTATTAGTTATAACTTTATAATCTGGATCACTTTTCAAATAAGTGCCAGTTTTTAAAAATGTTTCGGTTATAACAGCAACATGCACGTTATGAACTCGTAAAAGTTGAAAAATTCATTTTCTTTCGCTTTTAAAGAGCGAGCATTAAAATTCATAATATTGATGGAATTACTTAGATCCATGATTAAACTTCAGGGTAAGAACAACATCATTCGCAAATTTTAATCCAATCTGGATTGCTTCCATCATGGATGTAGCATTACTCATTGTTTGAATCAAACCAAACAGTGAGTTTTGCAAAAAGTCATTTTTCAAACGTAACATCGCCGAGATCAGAAGATCCCAAAGCGTTGCCAGCAGAAAAATTTTCAAATGAGATTTGAGGTACCTGCCCAATTTCAGAAAGATTGGTAGAGGATTTAAAATTCGTGGATGAACCCGAAACGACGTTAGCATAAGAAATGCCATTGTTGTTACCTAACTTTTCCACGGTAGGGGTATTTCTAGAATTGTTCGAGTGAGACAGCACGAACGTTTGATTTAAAGATGCAGGTACAACCTGACTTTGAGAAAATTTCGGTTTGGATTTCGGCTGATGCTTAGCACGAGAATCCAAAACCTTTTTCTGATGGGGCAATCCCAGAAATTTGATTTGTGATTTCCACCACAATTTGCACATTTAAATTGGGTGACTTCTTTCACGGGACAATTGTCCTTGTCGTGAGAAGAATCCCCGCAAACCATGCATTTTGGAACCATGGCGCAATGATCAGTACCGTGACCGAATGCCTGGCAACGCCGGCACTGGGTCAGATTCTGGCCATTACCGCCATGTTTCTTAAAATGCTCCCACTTTACCCGTACATGGAACAAAAACTGAACTTTGTCCAAAAGTTTCAAATTGTTGATTTCATTTCTGTTGAAATGAATCAGATAAAATTGTGAAGTCAAACCAAAGCGAGAAATATTCCCGTTTGATTTTTTCTTCATTGGTATTACTTGGGATGGGGCAAAGCCAAGCAACACCTTAAGTTCGTTTTTGATCTCATCCACCGACAAGTCGTTGGAGAGACCTTTCAAGACCGCCTTGAATGGCCGAGCATTCTTGGTCTCATACGTGTAGAAATTGTGTTTGTGGTTTTCAAATAACCAACAAAAGTTTGGTGATCTTGTAAAGATTCCGTCAACAAGCGACATTCTCCTCTTCGACCAAGCTGGAACGAAACTTTCAAATTGCAAGTTTCCTTGCAATTCTTCAGTTGCGTTCGAAAGCTGGCCAAATCGGAGACGGAAGTCACTACAATTGGCGGAGCCTTTACTCGTTTCTCGACGGCAGAAGGCTCAGTACGAGGAGAAGGTTCCTTGTCATCAGTTTCGGATAAAACACCGAAACTGTTTGTCAATGGAATTGGAGGATTGACCTCACATTCAGAATCAGAATCAGACCTCAGAAGAGGCTGTTTTCTTTTTCTGTTTCCGTTAGCCGGTTTAGCGTTCAAACGCTTCACCGACGTAACGACCAAATCTTCAGAAGATTTGCGTTTACCTTTGTTTTGACGCATTTTGCAAGCAAAGTTCTCTTAAAAGATGGCTTCGTTTGTAAAATACAACAAAATTTCAGGTGGGGTTAGTCTTGAAAAGACTGTTTAGAATTTTGGAAAATAACTCAGGTAGTCTTTAAAAAGACTGTGAATTTTGTTTTGAAATAACTCTGAGCTTAGGTAGTAAAAAATACCGCAGCTCTAGTGTCCGTTCACCACGAAGGTTCGCAAGGCACTGACTTTGAAACCTATAATATTGGCATTTCTTCCACATACTAAATATTTAAGAACACCGTGCCATCACAGATGCTTCCGGTAGCCCCCCGGGCAGACTGCAACCAGCAGAACACCAAACGCACGCTCCTCCACGAAGACGGAACAATATCGCATGATGAATATGTTTATGAAGATAAAAAGCTCATTCACTTTCATAAAGGATGCTAAAGATGAGAAAACGGAGATATTACCGGTTGTGGGTGATGAGAGTTGGGTGGGTGTTTTTTTTTGTGCGGGGGTGGCAACCTACTGAGGCCACGTAATGAAGAGATAAGGTGAAGAAGAGCCACCTCCGGGCAGCGCGGCAGTCTTGTGGTTTCGGGAGTGGAGTTGAACCTCGACGTCGTCAACAAGTCCTCGCCGCCGCCATCGCCAAAAGCCAAGAAGTATGCTGCTGGAGAAGTGGATCGTTCAAGTGATTCTTGGGCTGCTTTATTATTTTGTTCTCGCTCTTTCTTTCTTTCTCGTCTTGTGATTATCGTTGATATTGAATTTTTCTTCGCGCTTCGTTCTGGTGGGTTCTTTGCTGAATTGAGTTGAATACTCGCTATATTTATGTCAAGTACTCTTCTGGGATTTGGATTTTTAAATTGTACCGAATTTGTGCATGTTGCTCAGGATAAAGATTGGAGTTTTATAAGCTGAAACTTGGCCAATTTGGGTCAATGTTTATTACACTACACCGTTCTAAATCTTATTGTGATTCAGGGCGAGTTTTGCACAGGATTTTAAAAATATAGGAGCCAAGCAGCATTGTACAGAAGTTTGTAAGGAGAATAAGTCTAAAAAAAAAAATAAAAAAAAAATAAATCCGAGAGACACATTTCGGCGAATTAAGTCTCGTTTGATATCAAAACCTGTCCCAAACTTAAATGTTTTTACAGATTTGGATTGTGTTGCACAGTGTTATTCATTTCAATCCAGAGTTTTGAACAATAATATTCGAATCTGTTAAGCGAAATGCATATTATTAGAATTAACAGTGCACATCAACCAGAGCTAAGGGAACTAACGATATATTTTTTTACATCCCCTCAAATACTTTTTACAAAATAATTTACAAAAAAATGTGTTTTTTATCTGTTTGTTGCAGGATAAGGTCTATAAGTTTGACTAAGTAAAATAAGAAGACAACAAATTTCTTAGTTGCAATACTCTTTGGTTGCTATGCGTGCACCCTTAATCTAATTCAAATCTAATTTATAATTTTCCTTATTTTCTGAACAATGTTATGCATAACCATGGCATGAAGAAGTAACATATCATCATTTGTAAACAACAGATTTATCTCACGCAAACACATCAAAAGTGGGAAACTCAATCTTAAAAAAGCTCAAATTTATTAATTTCTCTTCAAAAATCTCAAATTTACAGGACTTGAGGTCCTCTAAATTTGGTTGGTCGGTTGGGAAATCAGGAGCCTAAAAATATTTTTCAAAAAACTTCTAAATTTCAATGGAAATTCAAGTGTTACTAGCTGATATCAATTAAAATTGCATTCCCCTGCGTTAAGAATCATTTTTTATGCATGTTTGAGTATATTAAAAAAACATGTTTAGAAAATTTTCGATGTACGGTACCGCTAAAAGTTTTTATTTCGCTGAAATTTTTGTTTTCGTAATTGAAATACGCAATTTTTGGCACCCTAACATGTGTAGGTCATCGTTGGAATTTTCAAGTTATCGCAGTTTTAGTGAAAAAAGTCGATTTTTCCCGTTTTCGCCATTTTCCCATTTTTGCGCGTGGCGTGTCTCAGAGTAGTGAAAACATAACTCCACCATTTTTTGATATGTTATGTGAAATTTTCCGAGAAATTCGATAAAAATATTTTCAGACATAAGCTCTTTGTTCCCGAGACCTTCAAAACAGCATTTTAAGTTTTCAAACGACCTTTTCAAATGTAAAGCTAGATTTTTGAAACTCTTTTCTGTTACTCCCAAATAGCCAAACTAATCACCTTTCTTTTGCGTCTAGGACAGCTAAAATCGGATGAAATGGCGCGAAGATATGATTGTTTTGAAAAAAGTGGTTTTTGCGAAAATCGACGAAAATTGCCATTTTTTGGACCACACGGCTTAGGTCACCCTAATGGCCAAACAAAAAAATACGGGTCTAATTATTTCGGCCAAGGTACCCCCAGAAAAATTTTGAGACCGATCGGAGAACTTTTTTTTCGAATCATGCTGTTTTCGTGGGGAATTGCTGACTTAATTGAAGAAAAACATTTCGACGCTATCGTGCTATCTTGTCACACGTCGTTTTTCCAAGGACCTTGTTAGACCTTGAATAAACAAAAACGAGCGCAAGCAATGTAAACAATAACAAACACGTTTTGTTTGGTTGATTGTTCTGTGCATTGCCCTGAAATTTGGTTGAATTTGGTTGCTGGAGTTATAATTACAATTGTTTACGGTAGTCGTGGACGTACTTGAGTCAAACACGTTATGACCTGAAATCCCTTTGGCCAATTGTCACTCTTACATCAATTTTAGGTTGTGTCAAGATAACACGACAAGATTGATACTTCTTTTATATGAAAAGTGACAAAAATGCACGAAGTTTTTTTCGGTTATTAATGAAAATCTAACGATTGAAATCGAATTTTGGAGATCTGTGATGGTCAAAAGGTGAGGCATTGCAAGTTGCACAAAATGGCGTTCTTAACTTCATTTGGTCCAAAATGCACGTGTGGCAAGTTAGCACGACAGCGACGATTTATCGAAATATGGAAAGGAACTTCGTTGAAACTCGTCTTAAATACTGCGAATAAAGCATCTCCATTCACGATCATAAGCTGGTGTACCTCAAACGTTCCTCGAAAGCATCTTTTCAAATCGCCTCCGTTCTCCGGTTCCACTGAATAACAAGTCATTAAGCTTTAAATCCACTCCCACATGCAGCAGCAGAAGGACAATCTTTTGCGGGAAACTCCCTCCGTCTTGGGCTGGATCGATATTCAATATTGCTATTCCATGTCATTTCTCAGCAGCATAATCATCATAAAATTTTACTGCGACCGTGGTTTCGTGTGCCGGTGATGCCCTCAAAGGAGATTCAACCGGAGATCGGGGACTTGTCATTCATCAGATGTAATCTTGTGGGGGCGAAAAAAAGGGACGAACGAAGGAAAAAAACCACGATGAATTGAATACTTTCAGTGCAGTGGAGTCGAGCTTTAAAAATTCAATTCCTTCCACCTTCGGTGAATGCTTAATAAAGATTTATGTTGGGGACAAGAAAAAGCGAATTTCGCCGTAATCTGGCCATATGATATCGATCTTCGTTTGGACCAGAAGGTGTCAATTGCAGAAGACAACTCCACCCCAGAGGGCATCTCGAAAAACAAACAGTATAAAAAGGAAATAAAACTTCAGGTCAAGGATACGAACTGTGAAATATATACATAAATACTGGAAAAAAATGTGAAAAACAGCCACCCATACCCAAATGTCGCACACTTACCAGGTAGCCGAACTGAACGACCCTTACACCCTCCCCCATCAGCAAAGCAAGAATCAGTGGCATTGATTTTCCACCCAATCCCAAACCCCGAGTTTCGCTCAACCCTCTTTCCACAGTCAATGTGCATTAGCAAATGGCTCGAATCTTATTCAATTGCGGCGGCAGGAAACTTATGCCACCGACTGTTGCGGGTGGGGCGAAAAGTCACATAAATAAACCTCCCAGATATCTTCATAAAATTTTATGTTTGTTTATTCGCTCTTTTTTTCGGACGGCTCTGTCGTGCTTTTGGCGCTGCAGTGTGACGAACTTCCTTTGGGAGGGTAGGGTTACCAACCATAAATTATCTTAAATTTTATACGAAATATGGTGAGTGAATTAGATGTTATTTAAGAAAATAAAAACATGGATATTATTCAATATAAAATTTGCAACTGTTTAAGAAGAATAATGTTCTAAAAATACTTCTGTTTGCCTTTTAGAACTATTTTTTTAAAGAAACTATACGGGTAATTCTCTACCAACTCACACGACATCGGAAAAAGTTGCCCCGACCCCTCTTCGATTTGCGTGAAACTTTGTCCTAAGGGGTAACTTTTGTCACTGATCACGAATCCGAGGTCCGTTTTTTGATATCACGTGACGGAGGGGCGGTACGACCCCTTCCATTTTTGAACACGTGAAAAAAGAAGTGTTTTTCAACAATTTGCTGCCTGAAACGGAGATGAGATAGAAAATTGGTGTCAAAGGGACTTTAATGTAAAATTAGACGCCCAATTTGATGGCGTACTCTGAATTCCGAAAAAACGTATTTTTCATCGAAAAAAACACTTAATTTTTTTAAAATTCTCGCATTTTCCGTTACTCGACTGTAATTTTTTTTTTTGAAATTTAATGTATTTTTCGAATCTACTTTGACCCAGAAGGGTCAATTTTTCATTTAGAACAAAATTTATCATTATAAAATTTCGTGTTTTTTTCTAACATTGCAGGGTTATTATTAAGAGTGTTATATTGTTCTACAAAGTTGTAGAGCAGACAATTACAAATTTTTAATATTTATACATAAGGGTTTGCTTATAAAAATCATGAGTTATCGCGATTTTAGAAAAAAAACAATGTTTGGAGTATTTTCAAAAATTGATGTTATTACATTCGAAATGTATGAAAAAATGTCGATCGTTTGATACCCAAACTGTAAAAATTTAAATTTTGAGTATTTTTTCGAAAAGACGTAGTTTTGTCAAAATTTGGAGTATTTTCTTAAAATGTTGTTATTACACCCAAAATGTATGAAAAAATCTGATCATTTGATACCCATATTAAATAACAATATATTTTTGGTTTCTTAAGAGAAAAAAAGATGCATTTTCGAAATACAGGAAAAATATTTATTTTCGTTTGATGTAAAAACGGAAATTTTGAGTATTTTTTTTTCGAAATACGTAGTTTTGTGAAAATTTTGAGTATTTTCAAAAAATATTGTTATTACATTCGAAATGTATGAAAAAATCCCGATCGTTCGATACCCACATTGTAAAAACGGAAACTTTGAGTATTTTATTCGAAAATACGTAGTTTTGTGAAAATTTTGAGTATTTTCTAAAAATCTTGTTATTACATTCAAAATGTATGAAAAAATCTCGATCGTTTGATACCCAAATTATAAAAAATTAAATTTTGAGTATTTTTTCGAAAAGACATAGTTTTGTGAAAATTTGGAGTATTTTCTAAAAATGTTGTTATTTCATCCAAAATGTATGAAAAACCTGATCATTTGATACTATTGAAATAACAATACATTTTTGGTTTCTTTAGAGAAAAAAATGGATTTTCGAAATACAGAAAAAATACATATTTTTGTGAAAATTTTCATGAAATAAAAATTTTAATGGATAGCTGACATCATCCCGATTCCAAAACACTGTAATTTTTTGATGTTTGCATGATTTTTCGTACGATTAAAGCCAATGTCTCCCATATAGTCAAAATCCCATAAGCTCTGTGCCTCGGTTTTTTTTTATCCTCATATGCGGTGCTAAACCGAGGCAAGACTGTATTAAATTGTTCGAACAAGATTATTATGAATAGTTTGATATTATCTCTATGAGCAAATTTAATTTCAAATATCTTTTTTTATTCATTTTTGGCAGTTCTAATTGTCTATTCATAACGGAGCATAATTAAATAGTTTGCTGATAATTTATTGTTATCATTATCGAATTACGATTACCCTTTTGGAAAAACCCTACCTTGAGTTTAGACCGTTGAGTCTACTTTTAATTGAATTTGCAATGGCCTGAACTTAGTTAAACAAACATTAATTTGTGATTTTATTAAATAAAACTTCAAAAACAAACCAAACCGTTGCCATAATTTAACTTGACCTTATCAATTTAATTTTCACACTTTTAATCTGAGTATCTTAAGAAAACACTTCGATTTTTAAAGTCATCCCAATAATTATTTTTAATGCAACTTTTTTTTAAAGCTTTTTTGATTTGTTTTAAAACAAACAGAATCCCTGAAAACCCTGTAATCACGCTGCCTCCAGGAGAGTCTGGCACTTGATGGGGGCATTTTCGAGCGATGTTTTGCGTTTTTCGCTTCTTACCGCGCGCACTTTCCACGAATCTTTGGGAAAAGCGGACGCCACCGCGGAAAAGTGCCTCTTCCAACTTCGAGGATTTAGGCCGCACAATCGTCGCTCAAGTGCAGAAGAGAGGAAGCAGCATGGCTGGTGGTGGTGACTCACTGTTGAATAAATTCCGTGGGCTGATCTCCATAAAAGTGGCGCGTTTTCCACGACACAAACAACCCCGAAAGCTGCTGTGGAGTGGGTTTTTCCCGACCCCCTTTATTTTGTCGGTGGCAGAGGGAAGAAACGTTTGACTTTTCGGTGGTTCCAGTTTCCGTTCGCTTTCGTCACGGTTGGCTCCGAAGTAGGTAGGACGAAATATACTTCGCTGTTGGAGTCTTATGGAACAAACTTTTTGATGGTGTCATTCGCTGTCAAGTACGGCGTGTAAACATTTGATGACTTTGTAAATCTTTTGTGAAGTTCATAAATAAGTCAATAAATCGCAGCAGTTGAGGCGCGCTCGCGGAAATGGCAAACGGCTTCACTTTTGTCGAGGGGGGAGTGGCCCTGTTGGTTGAGGGAGTGGAACGCAGAAGGAACGCTTTTATCGGCAGCTAAACTTGCGTAATTACAGTCTATTTACGAGTGTGCAACAACTGAGCTGGGAATTGAGATATTCTTTTCAGTTAGATAGGTTCATGTTAAAGTGTCCATTGAAATCGATTTTGGCATTAACTTTGCATGATTTTAAGTTGAAAAAGTCATAATGATGTTAACTTGATTATGCCTAACAAAAACACATATTCAATAGATATTTAGTTTTAAGATTATTTGAAATTTGTTTGAGAGCGTAATACTACCTGGTATTTCGGTTGTTATGTGCTTTCTTCTAACAACGAATATTTTAGTCAAAAATGAGGTAATAATGACGTTTTGTTAAACACAACAAACCCTACCCTAACCCTAAGTTGCTTCCGTTTCCCGGATATCGCAATACACACTTGTGACATAGACCAATATCTTATCAAAATGATTGTGCTATATTGTCACAAGTCATACAAATTTTTGGAAATTGTGTTTTTTTTTGTTTTGAGTTTTTGTGTTGCTGTACATCGGAATTTTATAAAAACGTAAGATATTTTAAAACGAGCCTAAACATGCTGAATATAATTATAAAAGCTGAAAAGGTATTTTAGTTGATCCGACTTCTATTTTCATTGATAATTTGAAGTTTTTTAAAAAAATCGCCCCTCAATTTTTTGGAACGAAAAACGAAGTTGACTTTATAGCTGTCGGCCACCATTGCTAGTACCAACCACTAGTGTCTTCCTTTTATCTACAAAGACTTCGCCGCCCTGGGCTCCTATGTGTATGAAAGTATGGCACGGAGCGACGGCGCCGAATACCCATATTTACACAAAGAATTTTTAGAGCGCCCGCCGCGGGATTCGAACCGGCGACCTCTGGATTGTGAGTCCAGTGCGCGGTCCGATTGATCCACACGGGCGGGCGACTGGAATTTTTTGGACTCATTTTAAATGAGGTGGGGCCACTTTTTTACACTACAAAATATTATTTTCAAAATTATTATTTGCGTCAAAGAACCGAAAATTACAAAAAGTTGTGATTTTTTGTAACAAGTATTATAACCATATTTCAAAAAACATTTTTCAAAACATTCCCTTTTGTCTTAGCCCAAAGGGTAACCTACACCGTGTTAGGGTGGTCTCAAAAACGACAATTTTCGTAAATTTTTTGAGTTTGGTTGTCTTGGACTCAAATGAAAGGTGATCAGATTGCCTTTCAAGGAAAAATAATTTGAGATCCGAAAAAACAGCCAAACATTTGAAAAAGACGCATGGAAACTTTAAATTGCGTTTTGACTGTATCTGTACCAAAGAGTGTATGTCTGAAAATATTTTTGTCGCTTTCCTCATACATCACATAACATGTCAAAATGTACGTTTTTGGATTCTTTTGATATTGCACATGGTGCGTCGATAACCCCAGTTTTTATTTTCACAAAATCATATCTTGGAATCCTGTCAATGAACACTTCTTGAGTATGTTACGTAAAATTGTCAAAGGAAAAAAATATTTTCAGACATAAGCCTTTTGATCCAGACAAGTAAAATTGGTTGAAATGGCGTGGGATTATGAAATATGTGGCTTTTGCTAAAAATGATGAATTTTGGAAGCACCCTAGCACGGTGGAGGTTACACTAATGGCCTAACAAAAAAAAAATTGAGTATATGTTTGCATATTAATTGTCAAAACTGTGTTATTTGATGAATTCCAACATTAACTTTGTTATCAAATTTATTTGGATGCTGGAGTCAATGCAAAAACAATTTAAAAAAAATATAAGTTTACCAAAATTTTGAAACATTTCACTCAAATATTTCATAGGCGTCCTAAGCACTGAGAAGGCTAACCAGATATTTATGGTTCTGATTTCCTTAAACTCCTCGTGGCGCGGTGGTTAGCGGCTTCGGCGGCCGATCCCTAAGTTGCTATGGGGCGCGGGTTCGACTCCCGCCTTATCCTCCTGGCCTTCTATCGGATGGGGAAGTAAAACGTCGGTCCATTTGCGTAAAAGAGGTTTTGGGAGACTCACCACACATAACCTTCGGACGCCTAGAAATGAGCAGAAACTTGCAACAGAGCCCACAAAAGACCCGGGGGTCGTTTTTAAAGTGGATTGCTTTGCTTTGCATCCTTAAATTCTATCAAATTTGTATACAAAATATCGAATGTTTTGATGTTTACAGCCTATTTGAGACCTAAAGAATGCAATTAACTAAAATTTCCGTCAAAATTTGTGCGATTCATAGGAAAAATCGAGTGTCCGGGATTCGAAGCATTACATCTATGATAACTTATTACATGATTTTTTGCCACTATAACAAAAATGAAATCTTTTTCTCTATTGCTGCTGCGCGCAAATTGCTTGTGGATGGAGGTGGAAGATTCCTCCAACGTCGATTTTCTACCCGTTGTCGTAACGCGGAAGCGGAAGAAAGCGCAAGTGACGACGGAACAGTTTGTCGGAAATGGCAACGAGGAACAGCTCCTCAACAACAACAAGTTCAGCCCGCTGGTGGAGAACAACAACAACAACAATAACAATGGTAACCCAGCCGGGAAAGGAAGCGTACCACCGGTTCCAGTGGCCAAGAAACCACCTCCTCAGGTGGTAAAAATATGAGCTTCGGCAAGCTGAGGAGTGTAATGTTGTCGTGCATAACCAAGCCAAGTTACATGCTGACTCCGTTTGGGATCAAAATGCTGTGTATATCAGAGGACCGTCCTATAGGGTAGGTGCAACAACTGTGGGGATCCCCACAAGACGGACGAGTGCAAAGTCCAAGAAGCAGAGCCGAAGCGGTGTGCCAACTGCTCTGGAGCCCACGAAGCCAAGGACCGCAGCTGCCCCAAGCGTGCGGATTTCATCCAGCGGCGACAACAGGCGTCGAAACCGCAACCGCCGGCAAGGAAAGCAGAGCCTAGCAGTTCCGGCGTTCACGCCGGCGGAGTTCCCTCCGCTGCCGGGCGCAGTTCTAGACGGAAAAGCGAAGGATCGCCCTCGACCCGCAGGAAGCAGCAAAGGAAGCAGTGGCTCCCGAGGCGGTGGAGTCATGGAGGAGGAAGCCGGGGAGGTGCTCTACAGTTCGGCTGAGCTGTGGGGCATTTTTTCCGAGTACATCGGCAGGTTCAAGACCTGTAAGACCCGCTTGGACCAAGTAACCCTCGTCAGTTACATGATCTCCAAGTATGGAATGTAAGGAGTTGTATTTGATGTGTATTGATTGATCGATCCGCGGTCCTAACCTGGTCGTAGCACCTAGAAGGACCTAACAAAATTAAGTTTAGAATAAAAACTAACCTAATCCACCTATGTGGTTCATGCCTTTGTCACTTTTTACCAAAAATGGGTAATATGAGTGGACACACGTTTCAGCTTGTTTTAGTTCCAGAAAAAAACACAGATATAACTTATGTGGTAATAAATCGATACAGAGTTGCCAGATCTTCGATGTTTTGGACTCATTGGAAAGGCCTTTCAATTACTTAACCAACAATGGGTCGGATGATGGCTCCGGACATAGTTTACATACATTTCTGTGAGATCCGGCTTCAAAAAAGTACATAAATATCACTTAAGTGGTCATAACTCGAGGCAGGCTTGCCAGATCTTCAATAATTTTGACTCATTGGAAAGGCCTTTCAATTACCTAACCAACGATGGGTCGGATGATGGATCCGGACATAGTTTACATACATTTAAATGAGATCCGGCTCCAATAAAGTACATAAATATCACTTAAGTGGTCATAACTCGAGACAGGGTTGCCAGATCTTCAATGTTTTGGACTCATTGGAAAGGCTTTTCAATTACTTAATCAACGATGGGTCGGATGATGCATCCGGACATAGTTTACATACATTTCTGTGAGATCCGGCTTCAAAAAAGTACATAAATATCACTTAAGTGGTCATAACTCGAGGCAGGCTTGCCAGATCTTCAATGTTTTGGAATCATTGGAAAGGCCTTTCAATTATCTAACCAACGATGGGTCGGATGATGGATCCGGACATAGTTTACATACATTTAAGTGAGATCCGGCTTCAAAAAGGAAATAAATATCACTTAAGTGGTCATAACTCGAGACAGGGTTGCCAGATCTTCAATGATTTGGACTCATTGGAAAAGCCTTTCAATTACCTAACCAACGATGGGTCGGATGATGGATCCGGACATAGTTTACAAACATTTAAATGAGATCCGGCTCCAATAAAGTACATAAATATCACTTAAGTGGTCATAACTCGAGACAGGGTTGCCAGATCTTCAATGTTTTGAACTCATTGGAAAGGCTTTTCAATTACTTAATCAACGATGGGTCGGATGATGCATCCGGACATAGTTTACATACATTTCTGTGAGATCCGGCTTCAAAAAAGTACATAAATATCACTTAAGTGGTCATAACTCGAGGCAGGCTTGCCAGATCTTCAATAATTTTGACTCATTGGAAAGGCCTTTCAATTACCTAACCAACGATGGGTCGGATGATGGATCCGGACATAGTTTACATACATTTAGGTGAGATCCGACTTCAAAAAAGTACATAAATATCACTTAGGTGGTCATAACTCGAGACAGGGTTGCCAGATCTTCAATGTTTTGGAATCATTGGAAAGGCCTTTAAATTGAATAACCAATGATGGGTCGGATGATGCATCCGGACATAGTTTACATACATTTAAGTGAGATCCGGCTTCAAAAAGGAAATAAATATCACTTAAGTGGTCATAACTCGAGACAGGGTTGCCAGATCTTCAATGATTTGGACTCATTGGAAAAGCCTTTCAATTACCTAACCAACGATGGGTCGGATGATGGATCCGGACATCGTTTACGTGCATATAATTGAGATCCGGATATTTGCGAAAACACGTTTTTATACATAACTTTTGAACTACTTATCGAAACTTCAAACAATACAATAGCGATGTATGGGACCTTAAACCAAGTCGAATGCAACTGGTTCGATCAAAATCGGTTCAGCCAGTGCTGAGAAAACTCAGTGATAATTTTGGTCACATACATACATACACACACACATACACACACACACAGACATTTTTTCAGTTTTCGATTCTGAGTCGATATGTATACATGAAGATGAAAAGTTCATTTTCAGAGCAGGATTATAGCCTTACCTCAGTGAGGAAGGCAAAATACAAAAACGAAGTGCTACTAAGTATCCGGATTCGAATCATGACGTTATTTGATTTACATTTAACCAGTTAATTCGATTTGGTTTAGGGTAACCAATTAAAATTAAAAAAGTTATGATGAGGCTGGTACACCTATTTTTAAAAGCCAAACCTGCTCCGGTGGAATCATTGGCAACGGTTGGACTCGCAATCCAAAGGTCGTTAGTTCGAACCATGGGGTAGAAGGTTCCTTGGAGTAAAAAAAGGTTCGGGTGCTCTCCCCATTCAAGTCTTTGGACTCTATGGCTCGATCAGAAAGACAGAAAGGCACCAACGACTTAGGTAAATTATATTAGTTTTGGATATCTTTGAAATCATTGCAAAACAAAGAATATCAGAAAATGTATAAATAAATTCAAGATATAATTCATTTGTTCAAAAATTCTATTCAGTCAATAAATTTATCGAACGATGTGGTCACAAAAACTGCTTTCCACCTCACGTACACCTAACGTAGTTAAAAGTCATTATAAAAATGTATACAATGATTCATATCCCGAACGCTGCCTCGTCCACCGCACAAAGTAAAACGGACATGTGTGTAGCGTTGTGTTGTGTATTGTGTGTGAGTGTTACACATTATCCCATGGCCTGGGCCAGATTAGTTGATGCCATCCATTTGAAGAAGGGTATCATAAAATAGCGAACGAGACAGATAAAATCCTCATAATCTTTTCCACCCCCGCAAACACCTCGTGTTGGCCCCCGGTGATGATGCCGCTGGATGTCTCCGGTGAATTCTACACTTTCTCACCTTGCGGGAGAGGGCGGGTGTGTTCGGTGTCATCTTGAAAATCTTAATCAAGCCAAAGTGAAAAGATAGCATTTCCCGTAAAGTACAAGCATAAGACAATATCAGTACGACAGATACTGCTCGTAAATAACCCGCGCGCCACACGTGAGTTTGCTGGGTCCTTGCTTGCTCATGAATCTGCCCTAAACTGAGAGACACAGTGGCGTATCGTCTGATACAACAGAAAGTTGGAAAAAAACATTAGAATTTCTAGATAAATACGGTTTTTTTTTTATTAAAAACAAATCTGAACCCCCTTTTTGTATTTTTACTTCAAATTACACTTTTTCATCCCAAAGCACGCCTCTGGCAAGCAGCACAAGAACACGCTACTTTGCCCGAGGAGGCATTCCCCGCGATACAGAAGACGACAGGCCAGGAACCGTGCCGTGTGCTGTGACATCTGGAGCCTCCGAGAAACGCCAGGTCGAAGAGGAGAACCATCCTCGTCGATGCCGCGCCATTGTATGCGATAAACGTAATGATTATGATTATGATGTTACTGTCATCGAAACCGTACATCACTTTATGGCTTATATTTTAGCCAGCTCATACATATTTACGCGGTGTAACTGGATTACGAATCACTCTTCGCGAAAAGCCATCGAGGATGAGGCCACACAGCCTGTATTGGGTTAGGTTTATTTGCGGCTTTGGAGGGAAAAAGGGCTTTGGAGGGAGCGTGCCGCACTTTGTGGTTTTCCAGAAGCGACGAGCGTGATGGAATTTCAATGGGAACTTCTTTCGGCTTGTACAGGAAATTATTTTATCGTTTTTTATACAATGCTAAGAGAAGTTTTCATAATATGAAGAGGCCACTTTGACTTGGTTGATAGTATGGGTGGTTTGCGATTGGAGTGTTTTTTAAAACCTAACTTATTTTCCATTTCTTGAGCCACTTTGTTGAAGACATCAAAAATATATCTTGCAGAGAAAACCCTTGTTCCAACATTTTTACTGTTATAATCTGTAAATCTTTTAATGATACTTTTATTTGACATTTGGTTGAGTTATGCTTGAAAATCTAAAATTATCATTTTGCATGAGTTGAGGGACAAATCAAATTTGATTGGAACTAAAAATTTTTAGAACATTGGTACACTCTAAAAAGTAACAGCCTGCAAAGTAACATGGAAAAAAATGTTCTAATTGAAGGTATTGCAGACATGTTTTTCTATTTTTGAGAGCTGAGTATGTAATGGGAAATAGCAGCGATTTTAAAACTATTATTTAACATTTTTTAATGAATACTATGTTTTTTTTTATATATATTTTCAGTACGCAATCAAACCAGGCCTCCAATTTTACACAAAAGGCGCTTCGACACCAAATTTCTATCTCTTCAGTTACACCCAGAATTCAGAGTCGAGATAATCGTTCCCTCATAATTTATTGAGAGCTCAGCTTAAAAATCGATAGAATAATACTACTAACTAACACTATCAAAACGAATGCGTTCTTTCGTAAATTGAAACAATAAAACTCCAACAAGTGTCATACATCGACTTCTGACCACTCCTTAGATACCAAGCTGTGGTGGCCGAGATAGATATGTCAGTGGGATAGTCTGTCAAAGGTCCCTGGTTCGGTTCCCGTAGTCGGACACTTTTTGTTTTGACGCAGGAACTTTTTTTGAATGAATGAATGATTCTGAATGATTTTTCCAGAGTTTATTGAAAATGTCTGTGTTGGTCGTTGTAGTGAGTTGAGCGAGTTGTGGCGCTGTAACCACGGCAAATAGTGTCCAGGGCATTTGTGGAAATACAATGTCCCATCCTTGAGGGTCCCGGAGTTCCAAAACTTCTTAGCATTGAGCTCCCAACGAATATTAACCTAAAACCAAAACTCGGAGCGTATGGTGGTGTGTTCCCACGCTTCTTCCTCCCCTGTAGATTCAGAACTGTATTGTTGTTCGAACACTCAGTGCTCAAACTCAATCCAATTCAACGAATCATCTCTGCGGTAAACTTTACGCAGTAGGCCTGGCCGGTTTAACGTTTTGTGCACCCAGAACTGGGCATCGGCATACGAGAGGATAAAGAGCACGATTCGGTAGTAAAATGGTACTGTGTGCGGACTGAGAGGAAAAATCCCAAAACTACCGAGAGGACTTTACTCATGGGTTCATCTTCAAAAGAAATTCATCTATAAAAAAAAAGTATCGATACCGAGACTCGAACCCAAGACCTTCGGCATATTGAACCGTGCCTTTGCCGTATGGGCCACCCTGGTTCGGTGACTAAGTGGCGGTCATTTGTCCATATTAGCCACTCAATAGGATGAACTGTTCCAATGAACGAATGAACACGCGAGAGGACTATACTCTCGCAAAATAGCACTTTCCTCACGTTTCTTTTCGTGAGGACTATCCCCTCGTTCTTTAACTTTGGGTGTGATGTTTCAATGCATTCTAATGCAATGGTGCACTACAAATGTTAATAAATGACAAGGCGTCATCTAACCTAAGGCACTCTCCAGAATCCCTTCGAAAGATTGGCTGCGCTAGGGTTTGATTAGATTAGATTAGATTAGAATGTCTTTGGTGCTCGTTGTACTGCCCATGTTCGCATAAATGTCCCATATGCAAAAACAGCAAGCTGAGAAAAACGCATATGAAGTTTGTCCCATACATAAGGCTACGTGTCAAGTTTTCGCGAAAAAACTGGATTTCCTCGTGATTTCTAGAACAAAGTACTGGATGTTATAGGCTCTTTTGAAAGAGCACACGATTTTGAACCAAACTGCATCAAAAACTCGAAATCGATGAAAATGTATATGGGACATTTATGCGATCAGGAGAAGTGTAGATCTCAGCTTTTTTTTTCAAAACCTAAACAACATTTTTAAATATTTGCATGTTTGAGATTTAGGGTAGAGGTGAGCAAAACCGCTCTTTCTTAGGAGCCGCTCATTTTTTTTCGCTCATTAAAAAGAGCCGCTCTTTTGAACGACTCTTTCGCTCTTTTTTAATTTTTTTGATAAAAAGGTTATTTTTTAGAATGCTATGGTTTTTTAAAATTATTCCACATTGGACTTTTATAAATAATTTGATCTCTATGTCATCTCTGATTTGTACTCGAACCAAAAGTTGAAATAATTAAGATTGCGTTTATGTTTGCCAAAATTGAACTAATGCAATTTATTTGGAGAAAATTTTCTGTGAACTCCTTGCTACATTCTGATGTAATCGATTAAGTCTTTAAACACTTAAGTTTAATCGGACAAGAGAATTAATTTTTTTTCCAAAAGTAGATGTTTTGTAATATTTGACAAGTTAAGCAATTTTAAGTGCTCAAATTTGTATTTTGGTAACACATTAATGTACAATTAGTTGAACAATGATTTTTTTTATTTTGTTTAGAAAATCATTTACTTTTGGAATTTAAAAGAAAAGTAGGAAACTGAAAATGAGTAATTTTTTTTAAGTGGTGTTTGGCAGCAATGTTATTTTGGGATTATTTTTCATTAGCAATTATATTTCAATTTGAAATTGCATTTTCAACTCTCAAAAATAAATTTTATGCCACAATTTGTTCGAAATTCAATAAATTATATGTATAACAAGTTTGAAAATCATTCCATCTTGGAATGGTTCTTTCAAAAGCCCGAAGTTAAAAAAGAATCGCGGTTCTTTTTTGTGAGCCATCGTCCATTCGCTTTTTTCAGTGAACCAGATCTTTGAGTGGCTCTCACTTTTTGTTGCCCACCTCTAATTCAGGGTAAACCAACATCTTAAATTTTTTTTTTTATTATTCATTGAAATTTTCTTTTTAATAAACATCATGCAGGCAAGATATTTTTGATATTCCAATTACAATTCGTGATTTCCAGGGCCCCGGTGATGGCTTGTTATGAGCTACCGAACAACATTGACAATATGTTCACAAACATGTGTTTGTGGACCGATCGAAAAGTTTACTTCATTGTGCACTAACACCGACAATGGGGTAATTCATGCTTTCCAGATTGTCAACATTCCAAATTAGGGACCTAGTTACTTTTTGCGTTTCTCTTTGTTTCGTCGTCCGTGTCTGTCGCGGGTGATCATGAACGGTCATGATCGATGACGACCAACTTTTTCAAAACTTTTTTTTCGTAAAATCGCGATAACTCGTGATGTTTATAAGCAAAACCCTTATGTCTTTTGATCAATTTTTGTAATTTTCTGCTCTACAACTTTGTAAAACATTGTTACACTCTAAAAAATAACCCTGCAAAGTTAGAAAAAACACGAAATTTTAAAATGAAAAATTTTGTTCCAAATTAAAAAATTGGTCCTTCTGGGTCAATGCAGATTCAAAAAGGTCATTAAATTTCCCTTAAAATGACATGTTCCAAAATTTTTTACAGTCAAGTAACGGTAAATGGGACTTTTTTAGAGTTTTTTTTTTCAATGAAAAATACGTTTTTTCGGAATTCTGAGTACGCCATCAAATCGGGCGTCTAATTTTACATAAAAGTCCCTTTGACACCAAATTTCTATCTCATCGCCGTTTCAGGCTGCAAATTATTGAAAAACACCTCTTTTTTCGCATGTTCAAAAATGGAAGGGGTCGTACCGCCCCTCCGTCACGAGATATCAAAAAACGGACCTCGGATTCGTGATCAGGAACACAAGTTACCCCTTAGGACAAAGTTTCACGCAAATCGAAGAGGGGTCGGGGCAACTGCTGTGTGAGTTGGCGGAGAACTACTTATATAACTTTTGAACTACTTATCGAAACTACAAACAATTCAATTGCGATGTATGGGACCCTAAACCAAGTCGAATGCAACTGGTTTGGTCAAAATCGGTTCAGCCAGTGCCGAGAAAACTCAGTGAGAATTTTGGTACACACACAGACTTTTGTTCAGTTTTCGATTCTGTGCCGATAGGTATACATGAATATAGGTCTACGAGCTGTTTTTCAAATGTTCATTTTTCAATATTAAATTAGCGATTTTTATGAAAAGTTTGATAGGATTTCATACTATTCAATGAGTTTTGCTATATCACAGTAAAGAATGTTTGATTTTTTAAAAATGGATAGTTTTTTTGAAAATGCTTTTCTTTATCTACAAATATGTCTTAATAGTCAAAAACCGTCAAAAATATAACCTATATCAATTAAAATCTACAAATTATGGGTGGCCGTCTTACCCCCGGAGGAGGTGGCCGTCTTGCCCCCAAATAAATTATTTTTTAAAACAATTTTTGTAAATAGCTCAACGCATTTTCTAAACTTTTTCGAGGGACATAATCTAGGGAAAACTTCAATTTAACATAATAAAATATTTGAAGACAGGAAAACATATTGTTATCTAACAAAAATGCCTAAGTTGTAATTCATGAAAATTACATCCAGTTTCAAGTTCAAAAATTATTTGTTTATTTTGAGCTATTTTTAAACTATTTCAAACAATATTTTTGGCAAAGGTGACTCCATATGCAATATTTAGCATGAGGAACAGTATTGCTAAACATTTTAGTAATATTCATTAGTATACTTAGTAAAACAGTGGGGTGGCCGTCTTACCCCGCCTGGCCGTCTTACCCCCAGCTCCCCTATAGCCTTACCTCAGTGAGGAAGGCAAAAAAAATTAAATGTGTAGTACTAATTAAAAAATGAGCAAATGGTTATGTTACACATGACCAATATGACAAAAAACTTAGCATAAAGCTTAAGTACTTTCAAATCTTATCAGGCTGCGGATCTTTTAGAAAAGATTTACTCAGTTTATGCTGGTACAGCTTGGCTCAGTCCCGAAAATAAGTCGTAATTTAAGAATGATTCCAAAACTCCCCATGCGTGTTTTAGCCGTGTTTTCTGAGATTTTTTATATGTATTTTGTAATTATGAAATTCATACAGCTGCTTCCACGATATTGTAGCATATCTACTTACTCAATTTTTTTTAACGATTTCGGTTAACTTTATCGATTTTAAGTCAATTTTAAAACTTCTGAACGGTTCGGTAAACTGAAAACTACCGAAGTTGGTAAAGTCGTACTGAAATTTGGTAATGATTTTCGGGAAAAATATTCATTTTGACAGATGGTTTACCGACCAAAAATTTACAATATCGCAACTACCGAAAGTCTAAATGTGTAGGATAGAAAATGAGGAATAACGAGTCTTAATTTTAGTCACGATTTTGAGATGAAAAAATCAAAGCAAACTTTATGCATTATTAAGACTATCATCAAAGTCAGTCAAACACATAATTAAATTTATAGATATGAAATGCTAATGGTAACATTAACATTTCATTAGTTGTGAAAAAGCATGTAAATTTGATTTAAAAATAGTATTCAAGCGCTTACTTATGCCATTCCAACACGTAGCAATTTTACAACAATAATTAATCTCAGTTTAGCGAGATGTCAATTCCTAACAAATGATTGCAAATATACGTATCAATGATGGCTATCGATAGCTCAGCTCAACCGGAACGGGGAATTTTCATTAATATTTCATCATTTGCAAACCACATCGCCGAGACAGTTTCAGCAGAGTTTATTCCACGCCAGAGAATCTTCGCTGGGACTGGTCTTTCTCCAAGAAATTACTCACCCTTCACCACAGCAGCATCAGCAACAGCAACTCAGTCGTAATATAACTCCATTAATCCACTGTGTACTGCCGGAGTGCCAGTGGTGAGCCACAATACTCCGGAATCTCTCTTCTTCTTGGCCGTGGGATGATCCGGAACCCCCAAGAATCCCGGAGACTAGTTTATTTTGCATTCCGTCCCGTACCGTTCCGTGCCAGATGCTGTCCATACTTTATTATGTAGCATCGATACTTCCTCTATCTTTATACACTTCGTTCCTGGTGTTACCACTGCATTTTTTATGAGAATCCAGCAGTATAAAAAAAGATAAAACACCCAACAGGGGAGAGCGAGCGAGCGTCAGCGTCTTCTTCTTCCGGAACGGCAGCAGCAGCTCAAGAAAGAGGGGCCAACTTCCGGAAAATCTTCGATTGTGTAAGGAAAGGAAAAAAAATCCACCCCAACCCCACTTGCTGCAAAGGAAAAAACCGCCAGATTGAAGTAGTGTGGTGGCTTTCGGAGAAATAGAACCAGTTAAGTATTCTTGAGCTTTTCGTTTTACGGGGCTGGTTTAAGCGATATTTCACTTTCGAACGCCGGGTTCTTCTGGGTTTTTTTTTTGTTTACTCTGGATGCTGGTTTCGGGGGTTGAATTTATATTCCGGAGGAGTTTTATTTTATTGCCAGCGTGCAAAATAGAAGTAGCGCACAGCAGCTTGAAAGTGCCGCCGCACATGCTTAACCTGTCCGCAAGGAAAAACCACTCCTTCGCGATTTGGGGAGCTTACGCGAAATCGCCAGATGGTTTTTGGATTATCTTACTATATTTTTGATGATTTTCAGTCTTTAGTCTCAAACTTTTTTCAAACTTCCAAATTTGCTCTGATTTCGCAAAAAATCTTTTCCAGATATTCAAAATAAAAAAATAATCTGAATATTTATTAAGGGTCCTGCTGTTCTTGCTTTCAAAGACTCATTGACTCGCGAGCGCAAATCGAACTCAACGCAAAACTGCTCTGATGTATCCATATCGTTTATCACTTCCACACCAATCGCTACTGAAACCTCTCTCATTTGCTCTCTCTCTCTCTCCAATCGAGTAGTACAGTGATTTTCTCAAAGAGACCGATTGCGATGTGTCGCTCAAAGCTGACTCAAAATAGTCTGCGATCGACTTTGTTTTGAACTTTTATAAATAACTTAAAACCAATGTTTTAAAAAATATTTAGAAATTTGAAAACATGCATTACACATCTGTCCAGTTGTTTTGCAATCGTAAATTTCTAAGTATTGGCGAACATTTTATTTTTGCGAGAAAGAAAAGTAATTTGATAAAAGTTCAAAATATTTTGGAACAGTCCCAAACATGCTAAATATATCAATGCAGAAAAAGCCATTTTTAGATTGTTCTCAGTTGACTAGACTTCTATTTTCTTTGAAATTTTCAAGTTTTTTTATTTTTATTTTTTTTTGTCTCCTGATATTTCAGACTAATTTTGAACATTGTCTTTGAATTTGTAAAAAATCCAAAAACATAATTTTAAATAAATTTGGATCACTAATATTTCAATATTCCATGAACGACAATAAGGGCCAGTCACTGTACAATTTTCAAAAGCCGTCGTAGGCCTGATCCGGTAGGTTGATCATGCCTGATCTGTATGGTTCCATATTATTCTGTGTTTATGAAATTCGTATGCCCTAGTAACTTTTTTTTTCAACCTATCAATGTCACCCCGCATCACGGTACCAGGTTTTTTTTGGAAAAAGGATGATTTTTGGAAAAAATATCGAAATACTGCCATAAAAATCCCAAAAATCCAAAATCAAATTTGGAATCGAAAATAACTTCACACATTTTCCAATAAATTTCATCCATTTTAAAATTGATTATTTTCAAGGTTTATTATTAAACAATGTTTTTGTTTTTTTTTGCAGCATAAAACTAACTGGTTTGAGGAAAACCATAAAATATCCAAGAACTAAGATTTTTTTGTGTTTATCATTTTGTTAGGACAGTTGGTTTCTGAAACACAGCCTCTTAATGTTGAAATTTGGTCAAAAATATTTTTTTCTCGATGTCATCTTTTAAGGTTCTATTTTTAAACATACGATATCTCAAAAACTATTGCTTAAAAAAAATTCCTTTGTTATTTGTTTTAATCTTTTCTAATATTTTTTTTATGTGATCCAACATGTAAAAATGTCAAACATAGATGGGCTAATTCCAAAAGTTACTCATGATTCTGAATGATTACCAACAGTTAAATTAAAAAGATTAGAAATCTCACTTATTATACATTGGCAATCGAGTCAGAAACTTTCGTGATATCTTGAGTTCAAAAATTAGGACTTGAAAAATTAATGATAAAAACCATATGCAACAATGTCAAAAACCGTAAACCGGGGTGACTTTGATAGGATTTCAATTCATTTTTGGAATATTTTCATACTGGTAAGGTTTGTCTAAAGATTTTTTTTTAAATGTACTGGGGTAGCACTCTTAAGGTCCATACGCCATTTTTGACAAAAAGTGTTTTCAATGGTGTTTAAAAAACTAGTTACGTTAACAATTCTTAGTTCGAATTCCGGGGTGGCATAGTGATCAGGGATAGTCATAGTTTTTGTAGTTAAAAGGAGATTTTTATGTTTAAACTTTATTTTTACGTATAATATACCATCACAAAGGTTGCTAATATAGTTTTTAATGAAAAAAAAAATTGATTATATCAAGTTAACTAACTAAATTTATAAGCTTTTTAACAAAATACATATAAATTTTAGGTAACATTTTTTTAAGTCAGAAAAACTAGTTTTGTTTATAATATTATCGATAAAAATTGCATTTAAAACTGAATTCGAAGCACAAATCAAAAAATTTCACCGTTTTTATGAAATTTGTTCAACTAAAAATGCCTATAGATACAAAGTTTTTGTTAGAATCATGTTTCGAAAAAACCCATAATATTTACTATTTACAAACTTATATAAACTTCTCCTAGTGGAAAATTGTCCAAAGAATCCGAAAATGCAATACGTTTTCCGATTCAAAATCTTGTTCGTTTAGTAAATCATGACACTTTGGGAAGATTTTAACAATGCTATTCATTAACATTTTCTTAAGTATAGTTAATTAACTTTCTAAACTTTTCAATTTTTTTTTTAATTTCTTCTTGAAGTATTTTGAATTTCTCTCTGCCACGGTCAGTATGATTCCAGACCATTTCGTACGTATTCAATTTACGGTACTGAAATTTGATGAAATTTTCTCAGCCTCTTCAAAAATATTATTTGCAGGGGAGTTTTTCTTTTCTTAGTAAAGTATTTAAAAACTGATCTTTTTTCTCAAAACTCCTAATCATAACCTACCATGTACTTGGTTGGAGACAGCAAAACAATCAAAAAATCTCTCTTCTCCATTTGGATCAATCGGACCGCGTACTAGACTCACAATCCAGAGGTTGCTGGTTTGAATCCCACGGCGGGTACTCTAAAAATTCTAATTGTAAATACATTTGTCTAAAATTAAAATAACCCATCAGAAATTGCATTTTCAAACATTTGAAGACTAACAAAATAAGTTTCGTTTGCTATTTTTTATAAAATATTAATTTAATGAAATTTTTAAATGTCTGTGCACCTCAAAAAATGTCTATCACAAACTCAAATGCCTGTGAAACCCAGACAAATTTGTGCAATCTGTGCACAAAAAAACAATCAAAATTAGGGGAGCTGAAAACGACGCGAAACATTTTTTTTCTAATTTTTACCAAACATGATCATTACTCAAACTCTTCGGTTTTTTTCACAAAATTTGAGGAGTTGAAGATAGACAAATTCTGTCTTTTAAATTAATAGAACGTCAAAAATCAATGCAGTGTGATTTTTTATGCGATTTTTCCGAAGAAAATTCATGATGAAATGAAAAATTTACGAAAACAAAACTCAAAAGAAAAGTTGATTTGCGAAAACGTAGAGTGTATGGGAAATATACCCATTTTAATCACACCAAGCCGTTCGACCAATTCTCATAATATTTGCCATTTTTCGCTATAAAATCAACATTTTCAGGTGTATCAAGAATGATTAGTTGCTTGCTCACTTTAATTTGAGCTATTTATTACTTTATAACAGTGAAAAAACACTTTATTTAAGCTGTAATTAGAGCGTCCAATTTCCCGCACCGGCAAAAAATTCCCGGGAATTCCCGGGATTTCCCGAAAAAATATATTTCCCGTTGCCCGGGAAATTGGTTGAAAATTTCCCGTTTCCCGGGAAATTTGTAACCCCGGGAAATTGGACGCTCTAGCTGTAATTCATGATCAAAGTGCTGATAGGCCGATGAAAGAAATAGGCTGAGAAAGGGTATAGTTCCCATGACTCTTCTGTTAAATTGTTTACAGTTAGTAAAGACATCAAAATAACAATTATTTACAGATAATCTGTCTTATTAAAATGAGTAGCGTAATTTAAGCAAGCTTTCAGTTTCAGCTGAAATCAATTCCCTCAATTTAAAGAGCGAAATTCATTGTCTAGCATAAAGTGCTGAACTGCTGACAGCAATGATACCAATAAACCCACAAACACACGCACATACATAAAAACTGGCACACCACAGTACAAACACACGTGTAGTACCCATAGAACAGTAGTTTTATTCACCGCACCACCATAACAATACTAATGCGCGGGTGGCGGAGAAAAGCTCTTTGTTTGAACAATAATTAATGTCACCGAGCGAAGTCGTTTCCATTAGATTTATTTGACAGGATTTATTGACAGAGGCGAAAAATGGGTTCGCAGTGTGTTCGCGCGTTGTTCGACTGCTGGTTTGGATTTTCATCGTGATTCACTAACTTTGTGAGGAGTTCGATGGGGGGAAGGAACGGGAGCGGGTGATCAGCCTCTGTTTTGATGTCCAAGCTACGGTGGAGTTATTAGACTTGGCAAGGGTTAAAGAACTTAGTTTTGTAAAAAAAAGAAAATATAGCATAATACAAAAACAGGGCAAAAAAATAAACAAAAATTGAAAAACTAAATTTGTTACATGAAGTATCAAAATAGCACCACCTACCCCTAAATTATGAACCCAACCACGCCAGATTTATGTTTGCTCCCAGAACACGTGCCCACACACACACACACATCGAACTGGTGTCTCGAACATGAAGTGTATAAATAATACCGAGCCCATAATTCATGTCGCGGACGTGGACGCTGCCCAAAACGACGACGCCTGGTCGACGTGTATAGTTGGTCGTGGGAGTGGCCTAAACAGTGACTATCATAATCCATCCCGTGGAAGCTGCAATTAAATGGGCGATTTTATCACAGTTTGGCCAAAATTGGCCTCCCACACCAATGGGCACGGATTCGCATGGACGACCGCTGCTGCGTTGGTGGTCATTAGTCAGCCATTAGTGATAGTGATAAAATGTGATTTCGCAAATGTTACATTAGTGAAACACAAACACACACACTGACACGCACATTTGTGACACCCATTCTGTGTTATCATTTTTGTTAGCGTGAATCGGTGGTGGCGATATCAAATGAGCCGTTCGATTAGAGGGGGGATATTTATGGGTTAGCAATTTGTTTGAAATAAGCTGAATTAGGGTGATTATCGTTGAATGTGTCGTAAATAATTGGACAGCCCAGGTGACGCGCTGGAATTCCACTGAATTGAACAATTTCGGTCAAAGTCGATTCCCTAAAATTTAGAATTTTGTAGTGATTCCTATGAACATTATCACCAAGTACTCGTAATATGAAGAAAAAAGTCCATCAATTAATCTGTTCATATTCACCCACCCCCCCAAGATCTGCACGGCCCATTACCCCCCAGGCATCCACCCGGTGCGAGGTGAAGTCTTTCGTTCAATTCTTAAAAGAGCCATGAATTTCGAACGAGATGTGGAACGACTACCTTGGGATTAGACGACGTTCGTCCCCGAGCAGCAGCGAAGTAAAGGAGAGTGCTGCGGTGCTCTTTTTCGTTTCGTCCGCTCCCAAGTCCAGCACCGAAGTGAGTCGCTCCAATACCGTGAAAGCTCTTTCCCAAGACCGCGCCAGGCAAAAGTTGACAGATCCCTCGGTCCCCAGGAGCTATCGAACGGGAAGATAGGAAAATTTTCCGTTCGCGAGATGTTCTCTGGAAAAAGAAGGAATTGATGTTAACTTTCTTGTTAAAATGTGGTCCCTTAAAATTTTATTGTTTTGTTTTTTTATTTTACGGAGATGAAATCAGATCATGTTGAACAATCTAAGACATCATCATTGAATAATTCAAGAATTCTCTACACACTAAAAAAAGTATAAATATTACATCTGATTTGTAATGAATGTAATGTTATTTCTAATTTATTGGTTACGATAGACTGTTAGTATAAACTGTGCATCAGGTCAAGGATTTAAAGTATTTAAACTTGACGAAAAATTACTCTTGGATTCAAAAAAGTAACAAACCGTGTATGTTTTGTTAACTTGTCGTTTGCCAATGTCTCACCTTTTGACCTTCACAGATCCTCAAAATTCGATTTCAGTCCTGAGATATTCTATAAAAACCAAAAACACTCTGTGCTTTTTGTCACTTTTCACATGTCAAAAATCAAAAAAAAAAATCAAAAAAACTTTTCACATGTAAGAAGTTCCAATCTTGTCGTGATGAAAATCGTGATGAAAATTGATGTAGGTGCAACAATTGGCCAAAAGGGTTTCAGGTCAGAACGCGTTTGACACAGAAACGAGCTCGACTACCGCAAACATTTGTAATTGCAACTCAGTACTCAGCAACCAAATTGTTTTCATTTTTCCTTTTGATATTTTTTGGCTCAGCATGTTTACATATATCATTTTAGATCGTTTGTCGCGAACTTCTTGATAAACAATATATTTTTCATAAACATCAATCAATTTACCCATTAGTTTACCGATTATCATATCATTTTCAATTAGATTTCGTGTAAGAATTATAAATTAAGGTATCCGATAGACATGGAGATATTTTCAGGAAATGTAGTTGGAAGTGTGTACTTTCAGATGCTTTGTTCGGTTTTGCGCCAAAATGGCTTACATTTTGGAAACATAGCATCTTGAAAATAGTTATAACTCCTCAATAAAGGCTCAAAAATTTAGCTGTCTTTGACGAAAAAATTTGAAAAAACTCTTTAGAACATTCAGCCCCAGGTTTGTAACAGAGTTCGATAGAACTACAACCGTCGAAGACAATTTCCGTTCTCGGCTCAACTCTACTGGTCTTACAGAAAATGATGACCTGTAGTTTTCTCCGGGTTTGGGAGCAAGCTGCCGAACCGTGTAATCGGTTCAAGGTCATCGTTCACGTTTTCAATCAATCTGTCGACCTCGGAAATCGGCCCAAAAAGGTAGATATGTATCTCGTCGGCAGATATCATGATAGTTGTTAAACAAATGTGCGCTCAAACATGACCCTTGTAGCTTCTCTGACGGCCGATGTTCCGTTTCTGCTTCAGTTTGCTACCGCTGCCCTAGAAACGATGAGATAGGGGAAATATACCCTTTCTAATCAAACACCTATCTTCGTCATATGGAGAGTTTGATGCTCGATTTAAGCTCCAAAAATACTATTTAGGCTATAAACTTACCAGCAACAGCACTGCCTCGAGTAAGCACGCTAATTAACTGGCCAAAAAGATCACATTGAATGCACTTTTGATCATAATTTCTATTTTGCGAGACCATTTCTCATCATTTTGGTGGCACACACATCCAGATCAGTAGTGCGGTGCCTGTGTGGACGCGCAGTCCTGTTTTTTCGTGTTATTTTCCGTCTCTTTTGTGTCGCTGTTCGAGTGCATGGGGTGATTGGTCATTATAATTAAACAATGGCATCAGTAGTGCGGTGCCTGTGTGGACGCTCAGTCCTGTTTTTTCGTGTTATATTCCGTCTCTTTTGTGTCGCTGTTCGAGTGCATGGGGTGATTGGTCATTATAATTAAACAATGGCATCAGTAGTGCGGTGCCTGTGTGGACGCTCAGTCCTGTTTTTTCGTGTTATTTTCCGTCTCTTTTATGTCGCTGTTCGAGTGCATGGGGTGATTGGTCATTATAATTAAATAATGGCATCAGTAGTGCGGTGCCTGTGTGGACGCTCAGTCCTGTTTTTCGTGTTATTTTCCGTCTCTTTTATGTCGCTGTTCGAGTGCATGGGGTGATTGGTCATTATAATTAAATAATGGCATCAGTAGTGCGGTGCCTGTGTGGACGCTCAGTCCTGTTTTTCGTGTTATTTTCCGTCTCTTTTATGTCGCTGTTCGAGTGCATGGGGTGATTGGTCATTATAATTAAATAATGGCATCAGTAGTGCGGTGCCTGTGTGGACGCTCAGTCCTGTTTTTCGTGTTATTTTCCGTCTCTTTTATGTCGCTGTTCGAGTGCATGGGGTGATTGGTCATTATAATTAAATAATGGCATCAGTAGTGCGGTGCCTGTGTGGACGCTCAGTCCTGTTTTTCGTGTTATTTTCCGTCTCTTTTATGTCGCTGTTCGAGTGCATGGGGTGATTGGTCATTATAATTAAATAATGGCATCAGTAGTGCGGTGCCTGTGTGGACGCGCAGTCCTGTTTTTTCGTGTTATTTTCCGTCTCTTTTGTGTCGCTGTTCGAGTGCATGGGGTGATTGGTCATTATAATTAAATAATGGCATCAGTAGTGCGGTGCCTGTGTGGACGCTCAGTCCTGTTTTTTCGAGTTATTTTTCGTCTCTTTTATGTCGCTGTTCGAGTGCATGGGGTGATTGGTCATTATAAATAAATAATGGCATCAGTAGTGCGGTGCCTGTGTGGACGCTCAGTCCTGTTTTTTCGAGTTATTTTTCGTCTCTTTTATGTCGCTGTTCGAGTGCATGGGGTGATTGGTCATTATAAATAAATAATGGCATCAGTAGTGCGGTGCCTGTGTGGACGCTCAGTCCTGTTTTTTCGTGTTATTTTCCGTCTCTTTTATGTCGCTATTCGAGTGCATGGGGTGATTGGTCATTATAATTAAACAATGGCATCAGTAGTGCGGTGCCTGTGTGGACGCGCAGTCCTGTTTTTTCGTGTTATTTTCCATCTCTTTTGTGTCGCTATTTGTGTGCATGGGGTGATTGGTCTTCTTCTTCTTCTTTTTTCTTTATTTTTTGTTCGCGCGTTCGTTGGCCAATGAGTTTATTTTTGTTCTCTTTACATAGTTTTCGATAGAAACGATCCGAATTCTTTTTTCGAGACAAGCAAGTCGTATTGCTGGATTAAGTCCTTTCTATATCATCGATGATCGGAAGGCACGCCGACGAATATGTTTTAAGGCTTATGATATAAAATCATTTTAATGAATAAAGCCCTTCTTACATCACCGTTGATCGGAAGGCACGCCGACGAAGAATTTCTGGAGGATCGCGGTCGAATTAATACTATGTTTAAAATTTTAGATAGCTATCTTTCGGATTCGATTGTGAGTAGCGGGACTTCGCAGTTACTATGCAACGTATTTTTTGGAGTCTTTTTATATTTTAAATTTATAAGTCCTTCTTTTATCATCGTTGATAGGAAGGCACGCCGCCGGTTAAGTTCGTTTAAGTTATTGTTTTAATTTCATTACAATCGGTTACGTGGTGTCCTGTTTTCTTTTCGTTTATATTCGTTGATCGTAATAATTTATTTCAACTGGCAGCTTTAGTATTAACTCATCTACTATTTTTGACATTTGCTCGCGTTATCTTAATTGTACCAACAGTAAAAATATACTGATAAGTCCAGCCCATAGCACTACCGCTCGGTTGGCACGCGTTCGATTAAAACAAACTTTTAAATAATTAATTATTTATCTTTCCGCAGCCGGCTGCCTAAGATTTAAAATTTCAACCGATAAACAAAATGCTCATGGTCACATCACTGCCACTCGTGAATCCTGACCTCATACCCATCTACTAACCCCCTCAAAACTCATGTGATACTTTGTCGGAGAAGCAGTCGATTGGGCGGTCTCTATCACTCAAGTATCGGACTAACATTCCCATCCACTTCCCCGTGACCCTACCACTGGTCGTGGCCGGCGCCGGTATTGATCAGCATGATAGGGGCCTTTGAGAAGTTGCGAAGCGAGGAAAGATAGCACCCACTTATCTTCCACGGCTCGTGGATTTAACTTCTGGAGGTCCTGGTCAATAACGGAGTAGCAACTGCGGGTGGGCACCTATGCTTATGCTATGCTTATGCTTATTTTGGTGGCACACACATCCACACGCAAGATCAGAGGTTAACTGCTTAAAGAAAGTCACCATCAATAACATTTCACTTGTGCTAACGATTTCAAAGCGCTAAAGATATAAAATTGCTTCCAACTACCGGCAACATGTTCTTTCGCACATTAGTTAGTCTCTCACTTGAACAATAATCCCGAAAAATGTAAATAATTAGCAAGCGCCATCAAAAAGACAAACGCACTAAGTCTTTTGACGTTTCAATTTTGAATACCGATTCTAATCGAAGGCTGAAGAAAACCGAGTGAGGAGCGAAGGCAAATAAAGAACAAAGGGTGGCCACCAACACCACCAACAGCACCTGCTTGTTGAAGTGAGCAAGTGCTGCCAGGAACCTTTTTTTATTACCTTTGGCTATAAATGCTACTTTTCGTGAGTGTTCGCTTAAAATTTCATCAATTTTTGCAGCACTAAGCAGACCCAAAAGAGCGCTGGAAGAAAAAAAGAACTAAGCTGAAAATAGAAAAATGGGAGTGGCACTCGACTGATTAGAATGGATTTTTGAAATATTTTTTTTAAATGCTTGTAAAAAGAATAGCATAACTAAAAAAAATGAAAATAAACAGAAATGTTCACAAAAAGTTGCTCTACTTGTTGGTGTACTTGGTTTTAGTCAATATCAAGGAACAATCCAGATTATCAACGTGACGTCTTCGGGATGGATGCCACAATCTCTATGATGGGCAGAAGTAATTCATCCCAACCAGAAATCTAAGAAGCAGGTTCATACGTCTGGGTACATCTGTTTATATCGGAGTTTACGGAACTAGTTAGGGGAACTATACCCCTTTTCAGCCTATTTCTATTATCGGCCTATCAGCACTATGATCATGAATTACAGCTTTCATAAAGTGTTTTTGACAGTTCCAAAGTAATAAATAGCTCAAATAAAAGTGAGCAAGCAACTCTCCATTGTTGATACATCTAAAAATGCGTTTTAATTTCATCCTTATTATATTACTGCATTTTCATTTTCATAATATTTACCAACCAATGCCCAATACTTCATTCGTGGGTGAAATATCCTATCAAACCCTTTCCCCTTCCAAATCCGGATATCTTGAAGGTGGTCTATGTTCTTAGGCAGTGTTGCAAATGAGCAATAAAAAAGCAATCATTTGATTATCTCTGCACCAAAAACATCAGAGAGTATAGCGACCGTCACTACAGCTTATGAGATCTCTTCTTGTATCTCATGCAGGCTTGCCACAAAAACAGATTTTGTTGGCACATACCAAACACTCAATCGAGTATAACTTTAAAGAATAATATTCTTACCAAAAACTGAACATGCCAAAAGATGCTAACAATGTTTATCTTTTTGGCCAATTTAACAAAAACTGCTCAAATTTATTTTAACTGTGAAAAAAATCGTTTGTGTTTCGGGCCAGTGCTGAAAAATCTGTATTTGTGGCAAGCCTCATGATTCCTAGCGATGACATTTGCTCTCGTCTCACTCTCCTCCCCTTTTCCTCGACTATGCGCTCTCACCGCTGAGTCTCATAATCACTCCGAAAAATCTAATGAAAGAACGCGAGACGGAGATTAGGAGCCGACAACGCATGACGTCCCGTAAAACTGCGCTTACGTAATTGTTTTTTTTTTTTGCAGGGGGTAGCGAAGAAGCCGCCATCTTGTAAGTTCAGAAAACAAATACTGAGAATCAGTATTATAAATATAACTTTGGTAACACGAAGTGTGTTTTCCTGGATGAACTCAAAAGTCCCATGTAAATGTGTAAACACCAACTGAAAAATGTGTAATGACGATTCTCAGTGTATCGACCAAAAGAAAAAAGCAAAAAAAGGTAAACAGAAAGATCACTTTTTTTCGATATGAATTATCAGCCAATATTGGGATGGAATTTCCAAGCATATGATAAAATTTGCCATCAGCAACACAATTCGTGTGTTTTTTTTTCAGGAATTTATCGAAAATTTTAAAATCAAAAGCCCAAACAATGATTTTTAATGTCGACTCTTGTCAGTTTGCTTTGGTCGGAATAGGGTTGCCATCCCCCGGTTTTTTGGTTGAACGTTTTTTTGCGGTGGGATGATTGTGAAATCGAGAATGAGAGAGAAAAGTAGAATGTCAAACGCGAGTGTGTAAACACAAAAACGTGTTCGGCTATGTTCGGCGCTGAGAGTATCAATACGGAAAGAGATGTTGTAATTGGGGAATTCATATTCAGGCGTGATAATTGTAGTTGCTGAAGGCTGATTGTTTGATTTTTTTTGTGATTACAAAATTCAAATAAATAGTGTTTTCTGTTACCATTTTGTTAACACTTAGTTTCAAGAGGAAGCTTATTTAAAGCTTTGCTCATAATTCATCTTTCAATGGGCATATATTTTTAAGAAGATCATCAATTATTTCTAAATAAATTCATTCCTCCAAAGAACTGGTTTTTGTTATCTTGGTCTTCGGTCCAGGCACTCTCATTCACTAGGTACCTTTTTTTCGCCATCCTCTTGATCCTTCATGCATATCGTTGATCAAAGTGCAAGAGCAATCAGATTATTGTAAAGAGAATAGAAGAACCGGCGGGCAGATCATGCATCTTGGATGGGTTTCGTGTATGTGTGACTGTGTGTGTGTTCCTCCTGTATCCATGTGTGAGTGCACATGTGACTGACAGTATTAGACATTGTTCAACTCCCTGGGGCTATTGCTGTACCCTCTCGTCTCCTTTACCCCCACCGTTAGGTTTCACTTCCTTACAAGAATCATTTATTCAGCTTTGTCTTGGCTGCTCGACTCTGGCTCGGGTTCTGCTGTGTGCTGCTGCACAACGAAGATGGTGGGTTGACGTTAGTGTCAGCAGCAGCAGCAGCAGCTCGATGGAGGAAAGAAAGATTATTTTTGCATGACGCCCAGGATGTGTAGGGAAATGCAATTTCTGACAGTGACTTGTGGTGAAATTCATGTCACTCTGGAGGACGAAGCCACAAACCCGTCCCGGAAGGGCCCGTTGTTCTGTGACAGTACGAAGCGCCGATTCTGGACGGCCCTCTGGATGGTTTCAGCTCGGCTTCAGTTTTGGGATGAAATATTCAGGGCTTCCAAACGGCAGGATTTTTATGGCTTTTTGACGTCAACGCTGGACTTTTGGAGACTAGGGGACACGGAGCTTTCACGACAGGGATTGTCACCAAAAGTGTCGGCCTCATTTGTCAGCAGTTTTGGAAGAAGTGCCTGCAAGTGGAACAAACCATATTCAATTGGGTTGTCTTGGAGACTGAAAGGTTTTGAATTTTGAGCTGATGCTTTGAGCAATTCTCAAAATCCTTTTTTTTTCAATCTTGTCTCAATTCGCCCCAGATGACAGTACTATTAGCTATGACACTAAGCACCTATCCCTAAATATTAAATGTTCAAATAATCTTAAACTCCATTCGACGTACGGTAAGAAAAAGCAAACCCATAATCACCATCTGAGATCACAAACGTGATCCTCCGTCCTCTCGAGTGTATGTCCTAACTTTGTTACCCGAAAAAACATAAAACCAATATGTGGTTCACTTGAAACAGCTTCTGAGCTACCCCAGCTGGCTCTATATCGATACTAGTGAGCAAGCAAAAGCCATAAATTACCATTATATGTGAATTTAAACAATTAAGACGGGCAGCAGCAGCTCCAACTTCCCAGACTCCCGTTACGTGGCCTGGAAAGGGGAAATCCCAACATGTAGAACGCTGAACGGAGTTGAAATCAGAGGCCACAGCTGGTGGCAGATTCGCTCCCTGGGCTGCTGGGGGAAAAAGGGACAAGAAGTTATCGGCGAACGTGGTTCGGTGTAATTTTCTTCCAAAGAGTTAACCGCTGTTTAAGTATAGATAAGCACTTGTACACACACTCACACGTACAGCAGCACTTGATACTCCCCCGCAGTTTAGACTCATGTGAGGGGTTGGGTCACGTGTTGGCTCAAAGTTCCACACAAGCATTCCACAAACTGCCAACAGCACTTTCCGATCTCCGGGGCCAAGATGGCCAAGGCAACTGACACTGCTGTTGTTGTTGTGGGCTGCACTGAATGAATGCACTTCTCTGCAACATGCACTTGACGCGTGCTATCTTGTCTTTATTATTGCCTCGATCTAGCGGAGTGTGCTTTTGTGTCCATGTCCTGATGGGTTTCACATTGTGTGGTGAGTTTGGTTGAAGTTAAGTTTGCAACTTTGTTGAAGAGATGATACATTAAAGGTGCGATAAAAATGAGATTCTAAAATGACAAGTTGGATGTTTTAATGGGGAATTTATTTGAAACGTTTTCTAAAATAAAACACACGAAAAATGATCTTCGAATAATGAAACTAAAATTTGATTGAATAATTAGTTCAAACTTTATGATAACTAAGGAGCTAAGCAGAAACCCGTTGAAACATTTTTGGAAACTTCAGGCCAGTTGGAGCCAGTTACACTCGAGAATGACATTTGAGAAGGGCATAGGTGTTTTAAATATTTTTGTATTTCGTAATTTAAATATTGTTGTATCTTGAAGCTGTTGCATCGTATTAAAAAGTGGTCAAAGACAAACATGTAGGAAATTTGACGGGCTTTCCGAAAAAAATACACGCCACTTTCATGCGATTTTTTGATTTTGAGGTTTGAAAGTCAAATGAAGGTTGAGCAACTCACCTAAAAAAATACAAAAATCATTGACTGAAACTGTTTTTTTTTTCAAAAGTGCTCTAAACATCAAAATTTTCAAAAACCGAACACGAATAAAATAAAAGTCTCGATATTGACCATTTTCCTAAGTTCTATCCTACAGCGGTTTTAGAAATAAAAATGTTGAAAAAATAGGTTTTTTGATGGTTTTTGGCAATTTCTTTATGATACACCCAAAGGAAAAATATATCTCAAAATCTGCAACATTGGATTTGCTGCAGAAAATGTCATATTTTATAACATTTTTTGCAGCAAGCCCGTAGATCATTTTTGCCCGCGTGTAAAAATTTCAGCGATCTGCAGTTCTCACCAACACATATAAAGCTGGCCCGTCCCCGAGCAACACTCCAAAGAAAAGCATATGTTGGTGCTCTTTCACTCACTTTTCATCAAGCGTCCATGGCGCGGTGGTAGCGTGTCGGATCAATAACCAAGAAGTTGGTGGTTCAATCCTCGTTCTGCTAAGTGTTTTTTTTTTTGTGAAATACAACCAAAAAGTCGTCGGTAATGTCGATAATTGTCGGTAACGGGCAAAAATGTCATACTCCTATATCGCAAAAAATGCATGAGGACAGATTTCATGCAGATTCTGATATACTTTCATGCCGCCATGCATCACAATCATGCGACTGCCAGTTGGGTGTAGACTTGATTTTTCATTCTTGAAAATATTTTAACCGGAAAGTTCATCCAATTTCCAATAAGTTTGCTTTGACCACATTTCAATTGGATGTATGGGCTTGCAGATACACAAAAATATTAAAAACACTTACGCCCTTCTTAACTGTCATTATCGAGTATAACTGGCTCCATATACACAAAAATGGCTTATATAAGCGTAGGATAACATGTCTACAATGTTTCATTGAAATCGGAGAGGGTCGGGTACAACCGATTCCCTATTTGACGTGGAATTGATCTATAAAAATATTGTATTTATGTTTATTGAAAAAGGCAATTAAAAATCAGTTGATAAATGTGGGTTGATTAGTGACACTGAAAAACAATAATTTTTCACAAAAAAAAAATAATTAAAGAGAGCTGAATCCTAACAACTTGCAGTCTGATCTATTTTCATTGTACCGTTATTTTCGATGGCAAATTTGACTGTGCAGGTATAAATTAACTTTTTAAATTTTTGAATGACGACGTTCGATATTTTCGAAATAGAACATTTTTTTCACAAGCTCAACGCTTTGGTTCCTGATTGAACACTATCAATTATGTTCGAAAATTGAAAAATACAAAACATTGTTATTTTCAAATTTAACGTACACAGCAATTCCTTACGAAAACAGCACGATTCGAAAAAAAAATAGTTGCCCAATCGGGCCCAAAATTAGAGTGGCCGAATCAATTAGACCTGTGTTTTTTTTGTTTAGCCATTGGGGTGACTTATATCGGGTTATTTTGGTTCACAAAATTATAATTTTCGATGATTTTCTCAAAATAAACCCGATTTTACCTCTCTTGAACGCAAATGAAAAGTGATTTGGTTGGCTTGTTGAGAAAAATACTTTCAAAAATATAGCCTAATATCTGAACTTCAAATGCGGTGTTGGAGATTTCAAGACGTTATAGCTTATATTTAAAAATATTTTTATCTGACTGCTCGAACAATTTAAAAAAAAATAATAATCTTGAAGTTTTATTGAACCGATGCTAATATTTTCCAAAGTTTTTGTCTCTCGGCTCTAGACAGGGTCAAGGGGAAAGACAACAAAATAAAAAAATATATAAAAATTTAAATAACAAGACCCAAATTCTTTTGAAATTTTGAAGTATTTTTGAAAAATTAATATTATGCCCTTTGATTTTTCCGGAGCTGATTTTGAAGGAGCGGGTGAAAATTTTTTTTTTAAATATTTGTGCCAACTTTAACAGGATAAAGAGTCATATTTTTTGAAAACAAAAACTTTTCACCAAAACTGCGAAATCTTTAAAATTCGAATGATGAGATTTTCTTTTTTTTATGATACAATTTTCGTAATTGGATAAGGCTTTATTAAATCGAAAAGTGCAGGTTCATGGGGAATTGCTGTATGGTGATTAAAGTTAAACAGAACAATCGCAATTTTTAAAAGTCCTAATCATTTTCTAAAATGTTGCCGAAGATACCAATTTGATTAAGATGATTCAAATTTCCTCATAGCATAAAGCACCATGCGCCTCCAGCAAAGTGTACAGGGAACTAATTTCGATGGAGTTCATGATAAATTCAGTAATTGAATTTAAACTACAGTCCAGACTTGATTATCCGAGGGGCTCGGAAAAATGTCTTTTTGTTTGATTGTCGAGCTTAAGTATGACTAAACATAGCTGAAGTGATTAAGAATTTTTAATTCCAAGATGGCGGCCAATATGGCGTGATGAAATATTGGAAAAAGTGCAGTTTATTATTTAATAGGCAATCATCTATTCAAATTCGAATAGAATGGGGTCACTGAACTGGAATTTGATATTTTTACAAGAAAATTAAAGAAAACGAAAAAAAAAATTGTTTGGTCCTGATTTGGTTATCCGAAGTCCCTCCCATACAAACCTATAGCTAATCGAACTTCGGATAATCGAAACTTCGGATAATCGAGGCTTCGGATATCAATTGGTGATATACCGATATCCGATCATAATTTTTAGTTTTTTTTTTCAATATCTCAGAGTTCAGGAGACATTTTATCAATTTAATAATCTATTTAAAAATTTACTCTTCTCTTAAAAAAACTCTGTTTTAAAAAAGATATTTGTTTTAAATTATAGAGCAATTCCAGCTCAAATCAGGAATTTTTCTGGTACTTTCGTACCCGACCCTCTCCGATTTCAATGAAACATTGTAGACATGCTATTCTAGTTTATGGAGCCAATTGTACTCGAAAATAACATTTGAGAAGGGCGTAAGTTATTTAAATATGTTTGTATTTTGCAATTTAAAAATTACTGTATCTCGAAGCCGTTGCATCGTATCAAAAAGTGGTCAGAGACAAACTTGTAGGATATTGGACGGGCTTTCTGAAAAAAAAACACTGAAACAAAAATACACGCCACTTCTATGAGATTTTTTGATTTTAAGTTTAAAAGTTGAATTTCAGGGTGATGTCACGATTTTTTACCTTCAAAATTTTTGAGGAAATAGCCTAAAATATTACAAAAAGACTCACAAAAATGCAGGATGGTTTGTCTCTCCTAAAAAAATACAAAAATCATTTACTAAAACAGTTTTTTTTTTTGAAAAGTGGTCTAAATGTCAAAATTTTTAAAAACCAATAGTGGGAATCGATTTCCCAGACAATTTTACATAAAAGTCACAATATTGACCATTATCATATGTCCAATCCTTGGAAAGATACAGTGGTTTTAAAATTAAAAATGTCGAAAAAATAGGTTTTTTGATGGTTTTTGGCAATTTCTATATGACAGACTTGGTTTTTCAGTCTCGTAAATATTTTTACCGGAAAGCTTGTCCAACTTCCCATAAGTTTGCCTTTGACAGCATTTCAATTTGACTCGTTTTAATATTTATCTGGGCTTATTTACTATCCAGGTTTCTACCACACTGAAAAAAATATTCTATTTTCAGTTATGAAATCGGAGAGGGTCGGGTTAAAAGTACCAGAGAAATTTCTGATTTGAGCTGGAATTGCTCTATACCAATTTTGTTTCAAATGATATCAATATATATTATATGTTATTTAACTTTTTTAGTACCGTCACCATTGGGTCTAAGGGGTGAAACTGTGTCATACCAATTTCTGCATTTTTGTATGACCCCATCTCACCCCAGACGCCCTGAAGACAGTAAATCAGCCATTGGCACGTCATTACAATCACACTCAGTGTTGACATTTTTTGGAAAATTCAAGATAAACTTAGTGTTTGAGTTAGAAGGGGCACCATATTTAACTTTTTTTTTACTATAACAATTCCATGATCAAATTAATGTTTTTCAAATGAACATAATTCTTAAAAAGCAGAAAATAAGGTACTTTTCAATGCTTGCTTGTAAATAAATAAAATATTACTGTTACAACATCTACTTGGAGTAAACTAACATGCAATCACAAGAAGCTCTATCCTTAAATTCGCCAGCAATTGTTCCATCTTTCTCAACACCCTTTTCCACGTGTGGTCCACCAAACACTTCCGTCGAGCACGAGTGTATCCTCCAGAGCATCCCACCACCTACTTCCGCAGAAGCAGACACACACACACTCGTGGCACATTAAATTATTCATGGCACTTCACTTCACTTTGGTATAACGAATGAGAGAGGAGGGTTCTCCTTCGTTCTCGGTGTAAGTGCACCACCGCCACACCGTGAGTTTGGAGAAGAATTACAGTCACGCTAGGATTAGCTGCTGCCATTTTTTGGCTATTTGGAAATAACTATTTTGTATTAAGTTGTTTTTCAATTTTGTAAAAAAGATGTGTGTAATGAAGCAAATTCGTTTCAAAAACTCTGAAATCAGAATTATTTTTTCACGTCAATCCGAGAACTATGTATTCTCATCATCCAAAAACCTTGCTTTACATTTTACAGATTGCTTTAGATAATTTTTATACAAATTGAAAGAATAAACGACAGTCGAATTACGGAAATAAACCACATAATAGTAGTTTATGCAACAAGTTGCAAAAAGAGGATTTTTTCAGCACGAGTCGTACATTTATCCAACGAGGTTCACCGAGTTGGATAAATGCGAAGAGTGGTGAAAAAATCAAGTTTTGCAACGAGTTCCATACAGCAGTTTTTGCAATTCCAAAAAACACACACTGAGTGAAATTTCATGTCAAATTTTCACGTATTTTGTCAATAAATCGTTTAAATCAAAAAAATGTTGAAAAGTGTTACTTTTCGAAACAAGTGCTGAAAAGTTCAACTTTTCAGCACCCATTTGAGTGCTGAAAAGTAGAACTTTACAGCATTTATTTTGAAAAGTATTGCTATTCGATTCTGTTATTTTTGGTACAGAAAAGTAGGCTATTTCGTCGTTTAAGAATGACAGGAAAAGTAAGTAGTTTCACGACGGAATTGCAAAAATACAATTTATCGATCATCTTTTGAAGAAATTTAACTCATCAACCCAGTTTAGCATCGCACGTGACTTGACCGAAGGCTAGAGAGCCCAAACCTGTGATATTGGTTGAAGAACTTCTCGCGACCTAGAGAAGAGGAAAAACACGGAAGAACTTTAGGACCACCGCTGTGCAACTGGTACTTACCTTCCATGTATGTGTGTGTATGTTTGTGATGAAAATTTTATTTCCACCCCCCTCGAAGCGAAAGAGGAAATTGGTGTAAGTGAAAATGCTCATCTCAACGACTGTGTGTAGTAGTGTTGCAGTGAGTTGGTGGAAAGGAAGCTCCCAGCGCCAAGATATCATCCGCTTTAACAAACGGGCAAAAAGTGCATTGCTAACGACAAGTAAACAGATTAAATATAAAATTCTATCTACTTTTCACCAGAACAATGAATATTTTAAAACGCACGGCACGATCCACGTTCCATTTCCGAACGCAGCAAGAGAGGAACCATTTGTTGAAGACCAAGCTCGTCCACGGGAAAAAAGGGGTTTTGAATTGGATTATGCTGTTGATTCTGATCCAGACCCCAGCAGCGGCGGGACGGGATTCCAACCATGGTTGCAGAATAAGGAGCACAAAAAAAGTATATTACGACAGCGTTCGGAGAAGAAAAATGAGTTTGCACCCGAGGAGCTTGAATCATTTTCCGTATGTTACTCCTCTTTTATGTTTGAACTAATAACCATTTATCACTGACGGTCATTGCCACGACTGCAGGAATGAATTTTGCGCTAAGAAAGGACATGAAAATGATATTTGTCGTGCCTTCCGGTATGACAAAAAATCTTTTAGTAAGTATTTAATTAAAATAAACAATCTTAAACTAAAAAAAAAACAAATAAAAGCATATGTTTCAATATTTATAAAATGATTGTTTTTACTGTCCAGACTCGATTATCCGAAGCCTCGATTATCCGAAGTTTCGATTATCCGAAGCCTCGATTATCCGTATTTTCGATGTTTCGATCATCCGAATTACGATTATCCGAAGGTTTGTATGGGACTTCGAATAATCAAATCACGAACAAAAAAACGTTTTTTTTTCTTTTTCTTGTTTTAAACATCAAATTCGAGTTCTGCGACCCCATTTTAGTCAAATTTGAATAGTTGATTGCTGATTATATAATAAAATTCATTTTTTCTATATTTTGTCACCGCCATATTGCCCGCCATCTTGTATTAAAAAAAGTAAATCACTTTAGCGTAGTTAAGGGGTCATACTTAAGCTCAAAAATTGAAAATAAGACAGCAAAACTTTTTTTTCGTGATTCGATTGTCCGAAGTTTTGATTATCCGAAGTGAAATTTATCCGAGGCCTCCGGACAATCGAGTCTGAACTGTATTGCATTTATGTAGTTCAACTAGGGGAACTATACCCTTTCTCAGCCTATTTCTATTATCGGCCTATCAGCACTTTGATCATAAATTACAGCTTTTATAAAGTGTTTTTGACTGTTCCAAAGTAATAAATAGCTCAAATAAAAGTGAGCAAGCAACTCTCCATTGATGATACCTCTGAAAATGTTGATTTAATAGCGGAAAACGGCAAAAGTGATGGGAATTGGTCGAACGGCTTAGAGTGATTAAAATGGGTATATTTCCCCTACCTAAATTTTTGGTCTAAATTAAATGTGTTTCAAAATTTATTTAATTTTGTGATACAATCATTGACGTCCTAGTTGGCAATCATTGATAAATGACGATTTCCATAACTTTACAAGGAATGGGATAATAGTTACCAAAAGGAATCAGCATGTGTAGGGCACTATTCTAAACAACTTGTAGAAGGAATTTTGTCAAATTATTGATAGCGATGCAAAATTTATATCTATGAACGAAAAATCATGGCAATGATGGAAGTCTTCACGTTAAGGTTGAGCTGAACGTCGGTCATTAAAAAACTTCAATGCGCCTTAAATCAAGTTTTGAACTTCGACGTCGTCGTGCTATCTTGTCGCACCCGCCATTTTGACGTTCCGAGAAAAACGCGTTTTAATGTTTGACCTTGAATATTCAAAAACGAGAGCACGCAATGTAAACAATAACAAACACGTTTTGTTTGGCTTACCATTCTGTGCATTGTCCCAAAGTTTGGTTGAAGTTGGTTGCTGGAGTCCCGAGTTATAATTACAAATGTTTACGGTAGTCTAGCTTGTACGTGCGACAAACGCATCCTGACTTTCCTGGCATGAAATCCCTATGGCCTTTTGTCGCACTTACATCAATTTTCATGGAGTGACAAGATAGCACGACAAGATTGAAACTACTTTCATATGTAAAGTGACAAAAATGCACGGAGTTTTTTCGGTTTTTGTTGAATATCTCAGGATTGAAATCGAATTTTGGGGATCTATGAAGGTCAAAAGGTGAGGCATTGTGAGCTGCACAAAATGGCGTTCTTAACTCAATTTGGCCCAAAATGCACGTACGACAAGTTAGCACGATGGCGACGACTTGACAGATTGTTTGCATACGGCTTATTTACCGTCTAGCAAACAGAGAACCGGGAGTCGGGGAATATTCACGATGTTCCAAAGAACTTTCTGTCAGCGATGATTTCCGAAAACGAAATTTGATCACTCACACACAGCGACAATCGGTCAATGTAAACACAAAGTCGAAACGATCGAAAAATGAGCACCACTCAAGCAGACGCCCGAACGAGACAACGTGCTCTTTCTCGTTTTTCGTCTCTCTCTCATTCATGTATTTGCTGCATGGTGACAGGAATCATTTGAATGCGATCATAAGAGAGATGATCGGAATCCCGATAGAATGTCAAACGACCGTTCTCGAATGTATTTTTGCGTACACTCTAACCAAAAATCTAGATTTCCTGAGATCCATATACCACTTTTCATACGAATAATATAACCATTTTTATGGTTGTAGTATCTGAACTCAAAAAAATCGTATGAAAAAGTAGGACATGGAACTCAAAAAATCATGATTTTTGGTAAGGGTGTAGCACACATTCGTTTGTGTGTGAAATCAACGAAAGCAGAATGTAATACAAAAAAAATGACGTGGTAAAGACGAATAAAGTGTTGTGTCACCTAGACCAAAGGTATTCACGACGGCGCATTGTTTTTGACACACTACATAGAAAGGATTAAAAATAAATGGCGGTGTTGCCATTTTTGAAAACAATCTTAATTTTTCGAAAAAAAATAAAAACTATCAAGACATTGTCAGATGTTAAATGCAAAGTAAATATAAATATATAATTTTATAATCAAGACAAACTTTTGAAAAGTGTTAAGGATATGAAATATGTCCCTTTCCAAATGATACTCTTGAATTTAAAATGTTGATAACATTGTTATCGGAAAGATCACAACATTTCACTTATGTTTCATTTTTGACATTGAAAATTTAATCGATAATTCGATGCCTCTGTGCTCTATAGCATTAAGCTTGCAGGTATTCAAATTTCTGTAAAAAGTACTTTTTCACTCTAAAATCGAATTAACATCTGAGAGAGTGGTCGTGGCTGAATGGTTACGATGATCGCTTTATAAGCAAATGGTCCTGGGTACTTATCTGCTCTCAAAGAGAAAATTCTGCACTCATTGAATTTGGAATCAATGGAAAAAACGATTTAATCACACCAGGGGTGAGAAGGAGCCTTTCTTACTAAAGAATATAACTTCTTTCAATTCATAACATCGACTTTGTTTATTTATAACGTCAGCACAAAAGAAAGTGACATGATACAAAAAATCTTATGATGAAAGCAAGGTATTATTCATTGTGTGTTTTCCAAAAGAAATTGAGAACGTAATTTTCACCAAAAGAATATTTTTAATCGTACAAATTCTTAATCAAACAAGCGTTTATGACAAACGTAAGCATGGCAAGCTTCCCATGCGCCAGTGACGACGCACACCGCGGTTTTGGTTTTCTAGTTTTGGTACGAGCCCAAAAACCGAACAAAGCAGGCACAAAGCAAAACCGAAGAACAAGTGAACCGCGTTTGCGCACAGTGCAGGGAAACTTGCCATTCAGCATCTAGGAAAGTGAGAGAGTCAGAGATAGCTATTTTTACACACTCAACCGCGATACCTTAGGTAGATAGCTATTCAGGGGTGTGTTTGATGGGCTTGAGCTAGGTAGATGCGCATTTGGCTAAGGGCGCTTACAGTGCATACATGATTTTTAGGGCGCTGACAGTCACTAACTGATTTGTGGGGCGCTTATAGTGAAAACGTATTTTTAAACATTAAAACAAAACAAAATCTTTAGGTACCTACACTGACACAAGGTTCTTAATCATTAAACAAAGTGTGGATTTGTGTAGCTGAAATATTATTATGATTTTAATGCTAAGTTTCGTTACTTATGACCCAGACGTTGGAACGATTATAAAATTAATTCATTTTACAATATTAAATATTATAAAATTTGAACTTTAACTTTGAAATGCAAGGTATAAAAAAAATCTTTTTTCTATTATTTTAATGAAACTGATATAAATCTATTTTTTATCTTACTTAATGAGTCAATGATGACGTTTTGGTTTGTTAAGTAAACAAACCATACAAGATGCTTTAATCCGATTTTAAAAATTCGCTTACGTTTCGCGGATATCGCAATACACAATTTGTCGCCGTAGTGCTAACTTGTCGTACGTGCATTTTGGGTCAAATTGAGTATAGAATGCCATTTTGTGCAACTCACAATGCCTCACCTTTTGACCTTGACAGATCCCCAAAATTCGGTTTCAATCCTGATATATTCAACGAAATCCGAAAAAACTCCGTGCATTTTTGTCACTTTACATATGAAAGTAATTTCAATCTTGTCGTGCTATCTTGTCATTCCCTGAAAATTGATGTAAGTGCGACCACTGGCCAAAGGGATTTCAGGTCAGATCGCGTTTGAAGCACGTACAAGTTAGACTATTGTATTCATTTGTAATTATAACTCGGGACTTCACTTCAACCAAACTTCGGGACAATGCACATAATGGTCAGCCAAACAAAACATAATCGTTATTATTTACATTGCGTGCTTTCGTGGGTCTCGTGGCGCTTGGGTAGCGGCTTCGGCTGCCGATCCCGATGATGCTATGAGACGCGGGTTCGATTCCCGCCTTATCCACTGAGCTTCTATCGGATGGTGAAGTAAAACGTCGGTCCCGGTTTCTCCTGTCTCGTCAGAGGCGCTGGAGCAGAAATCCCACGTTAGAGGAAGGCCATGCCCCGGGGGGCGTAGTGCCAATAGTTTCGTTTTTCGCTTTCGTGCTGCCTGACATTTTCAGGGGTTGTTTATACATATAAAACTAGAATCTGGCCAAAATATGAACACTCTAGGTCAACGGGAAGTGGGCAAATCGGGACACATTTTTGGCATTTTAGTGAAAAAAATAATACCATGTTCAAACTCAAGTAAAAAAGTGTTCCATCTAGATATCAACTTGATTCGACCTGGAGCTTGTAGGGGGCATCTGGGACTACCATCTGAGGCTGATAACGCTTTGGGTAAGGCAGTTTGGCATATAAAATAGACACTTTTTCTATTAGTGAATTTTGTGGTTGAAAATTTTTGCACAATAAAACAAAATTATCCATATCGTGAAAATGTGAAATATGTATATAAAAACAACTGGGATTGTTGTCAAAAATTGTAAAAAAAATAGTAATACCAATGTACAGCACCGCAAAAACTTTGTTTTTGCAAAAAAATAAATTTTCGTCAATACTTAGGAATATTGGAAACTAATGATTGCAAAACAACTGGGCATGTGTAAAATGCATTTTTAAACACTTTGTTCATTCAAATGTTGAAACCATGGTCGTAAATTCAATGATTAAACTTTTTTTTTGTTGCCCCTCCCCCACGACTTTGGTCAGAGTCGAGGGACATAAACTTCAAAAAATATTTGCAACGGCCTAAATGAGTAAGCAAAATAATGTTTTTTTCCAGGCCAACTTTTCAGTGATATAGTTTTGTTTGAAAACAAGCTTATAAAATCAAATTATCATTCCAACTCCCAACCCCTCAAAAAAGTTGGATCGATAACTTTAACTTGCTGGTTTTCGAGCATAACTCAACCAATCGGGACGATTCTTTTCCCCAGTGATTTGTAGATGATCCTAGAATATTTCAGAACTCGATTTGATCAAACCTGTATTTTTTGCGATCAAAAACATCGTTTCACCTTTTTTTGTGTGTGTGTAAACAATATTCGCCCAAAATTAGACGTGTTAGGAAAATGTGGAACGACGTTTTTGATCGCAAAAATTAAAGATTTGATCAAATCGAGTTTTTCAAATTTCTAGGATCATCTAGACATCTTTACAAATCACTGGAAAAAGAATCGTCTCGATTGGTTGAGTTATGCTCTAAAACCAGCGAGTCATTCTGAAAATAAATTTGATTTGATATTTTCATATATATTATTGTGTTGAGGAAATTAAACTTTTAAAAACTTGCAACGACCAATATACTTAGAATATTAATGATCTATATATATAAAAAAATTTGACGGTTTTGTTCGAACGCGAATCAATTCAACACGGAACGTCGGATCGAGGTGCTCTTTGTTGCGTTGGGTTCGTGTAAGCCCAAGGAAGGTTTATATGCTAAAAAAATGCCACTTTGGCCACTCTGGGACCGATTCCGGAGCATCTGCATATTGTATGAGGAAAATTACGTAAACTCAAATTTTTATCACAGGAGGCTGAATAAGCAAGCAAGCCAAAACGTCAAGAAACGAAAAAATCACAAGACGAAGTTTGTCGGGTAAGGCTTGTATTATATATTTAATTGCAATCGACAAAAACAATAGCAATACAATTTAAAGCAAAATAAAAATATATAAAATAAACACAGTTTTAAAGTTATCTTTGTTATTTGCTACTTTTCCATATTTCGTAAAACGGGGTGACTTTGATAGTTTTGAGTTTTTTTTCCGCAAAATGAAAAGTACAAATTCAATACATACGGAATTGTATGGAATCATACTGACCGTGGTAGAGAAGTGTTCAAAGTACCTTAAAATGAACTTTTCATAAAATTTCGAAAAAAAATAATAAGTTGGTTAACTATAATTAGGAAAATGTTGATGAATATCATTATTTTAATCTTCTTAAAGTGTCATGAATTTCTCAATGAACATGATTTTGAGTCGGAAAACGGAATGCACTTAGGATTCTTTGGACAATTTCCCATTAGGAGAAGGTTAAAATAAGTTTGTAAAAAATCAATATAATGTGTTTAATTTTTTTTAAATCTTATAAATTATATGCATTTTTATTTGAACAAATTCCATATAAAATGTGAAAACTTTTCATTCGTGCTTCGAATTCAGTTTAAAATTTAATATAAATCTCTAATTTTATAATCAAAATTCGGATTTTTTACATTTTTACCTATAATTTATACATATTTCGTAAACAATAAAACATAATTCTCGGGAGAGTTTTCAAAAAGCCGTAAGAGCCACTGTGACCTCCGACACTAAAATTCGTTTTTCTCCAAATTAGAACAAAATTTCATTTATTTTTAGTTTGAGACACATAAAAGACGTGTAGATGAACAACTTTAAGCATTTTTGAGATTGGCTTTTCGTAAGTTGGTCGAATACGATGCAAAACAGGCTGCATTTACCATTGGCTCTTACGTCTTTTTGAAAACTAATCCGAGATAAACTAAGTTAACTAAATATAAACACTGTTTATATTTATATATCAGCAACCTTAGTGCTGGTACATTTGACGTAAAAGTAATATTAGAATGTAATAAATCTGATTTTAAAAAGAAAAACGTTACTTAATCCACCTTTAGGTTGTTGGTGCCTTCCTCACATTCATAAAGTCAATACATTCAGTAAAAATAGCAACATTCCCTTAACATGCATGTTTAACAAATCAACTTTATTACTAATTTCTTTTGATAGGGTTCGCAGACCTTTAATTTTTCTGGCTCATCGGCAAAAAAAAACCTATCCAACGATAGTTCGCATGGAAGATTCAGACAATATTTTTATCACAATATCTGAAATCCGACCTCTAAAATGCTAATAACTTTTGAAAGGGGTTGCAGATCCTCGATGTATTAGGCTCATTTGAAAGGTCTTTCGATTGTCTAACTAACGACAGGTCGCATGATGGACCCGGACATCATGTTTACTGAAATATCTGAGATCCGGCCTCCAAAAAGTGTATAAATAACACTTAAGTGCTAATAACTTTTGATAGGGTTGTCAGATCTTCAATGTTTTGGGCTCATTGGAAAGGTCTTTTTAATACCTTTCTAAAAATGTATAACATGATAGGGTTTCTTGCAAAAACCACACTTTTTACAATCTTCCGGACATACGCCAAAATCGTTTTTTTAGCATAACTTTTGAAGTACTTAACTAAACTTGCTGATTTTAAATAGAGACCTATGGGACGGACCTAAGACGGATCGAATGAGACTACTACTGTCAAAATCCGTTCATCCAGTCCGGAGATAATCGAGTGACAATTTTTTTGTCCACCCACCTACACACATCCACACAGACATTTGCTCAGAACATGATTCTGAGTCGATAGGTATACGTGAAGGTGAGTCTACAAGGTCGAATTAAGAAGTTCATTTTCCGAGTGATTTTATAGCCTTTTCTCAGTAAGGTGAGGAAAGCAAAACTGTTACTATCAAAAACACCCCGAAGATCAAACTAAGAATCTTGCACGTAATCATTTTTTTTAAACACTGTTGAATAAACTTTTTTTCAAAAAAAGTACATGAACTTTGTGTGGCTTATCCAAGTACATATTTTTAAAATAATAAAAAAACCTTACCGGTTGAAAAATTTATTTATTTATTTCAGAAGAACATAATAAATTAAATTTTATGGAAAAAATGCTAGACTTTTCCACTTTAGTTCCAACCAGCAGTAAAATCAGATCTGTCCCACTAGGCCTAAAAGTTGGGCACCTCTATTCTGGACTTAAACGTAACCTCCTAGCATTTCTCTATGAATATGATCAACCAAAGCTTAAACTTAAATCATCAATAAGATTTTCTTCTTAAAAAGTACACTTAACGATACTAAATACAAAAGTAATTTTTCAAAGCTTTGGGGTACATGTTCCGAAAAACTCTACCCGTCAAAAATCATCCTCTTTTGGAGAATAAAAACAGATTGGCAGCCTACACAAGTCATCTGTTAGAAGCATGTTAACACAGCGATGCATAAGGTTTGCATGCACTGTGGAGCCGTTGCTGCGAAGCGGGTGTTCAAGAATGCTACACCATTAAATACTGTTAGCACAGAGCGAAACGGCTAGCACGTATTTAATATTTAAAATCAAATATTATTCTCATAAAAATTGAAGCTAGTGCAAAATATAGCACATCGTATAACGCAAATGAATAATGAATAAGGATTTCCGCATAACCAAACAAAACAAAAATAAAATCAATACTTGTGCTTTTAAAATGTGCTCAATTTTTTTTAGTTGGAAAGATCCTTAATACACCTAAGGGGAAGGCCCACTCCTTTATTTCATAAAATTATTTTTATTAGGTTCTTTTGGGTCCTGTGACCTGATTATGACCGAGGCGGCTTATTTTTTTTCTTAACTTATTTTTATTAGGTCCTTTTAGGTGCTGTGACCAGGTACCGAGGCGGCTTATGTAGTAACATTTTGCTTAAAGCTAAGAGTAATTACAGAGGATCTTGTGTGTAAATGTCAGTGGGATGGGAGCCGATTACCCGCGAAGGCCCACTCTTTCAATCTGTCCATTTTGGCAAGCGAGTCTGCCTCTCTCGCTCTTGGGGCTACACAAAGTTGCGTGCGAACAACAATCGATAATGAAATAGAATCGACGTAACACTATAGAAAGTGGCCCTCTTGACACTTGTGGTCTCGTCAACGAATCCACAGGTATCGTTTTTTTGCGACAAGACTCCGCCTCCCGAGTCTCCTAAGTGTGAAGTGTGAACCTATATTTATAATAAGAATTGTTTACGTCCGCCTCGGATAACCGATTAAAACATATGCATCGCAAGAATAACAAAATGATTTTGCAATATAGCAAACATTGAACTATCGCGCAGCGATCGCGCATCGACTTAGCGACTAACTGCGACAGCACTTCACTAGGACACTGAAATGTTCGGTTGACTTTCCAGAAAAAGTGCAAATGACTTGAAAAAAACTAAAGGGCGCTTCAAAATTGAGCCAATAAATTGGTGAAACTTGGTGAAAGCCCTATTTTGGTCAAAAATATTGTTTAACTTGAATATTTTTCCATATAAAAATAAATAAATTAGAGCAAACAGCTAAGTAGATGTCATCTACTCAAATCTACCCATAAGCACACCCCTGTTCATTTTTTTTTCAGCCATAAGGGCGCCTCCAGTCAAATTTTTATATTGAGAATTTTAATACATTTTTTTAAGTCGTAGGGGCGCCTCCAGTCAAATTTTCATATTGAGAATTTTAATACATTTTTTTAAGTCGTAGGGGCGCCTCCAGTCAAATTTTTATATTGAGAATTTTAATACATATTTTTAAGTCGTAGGGGCGCCTCCAGTCAAATTTTTATATTGAGAATTTTAATACATTTTTTTAAGTCGTAGGGGCGCCTCCAGTCAAATTTTTATATTGAGAATTTTAATACATTTTTTTAAGTCGTAGGGGCGCCTCTAGTCAAATTTTCAAAAAAAATCGCTCCTCGACTTGGCGACTTTGCGACTAACTGCGACAGCACTTCACTAGGACACTGAAATGTTCACGGATAGAAATCCTGTCCGGGAAATCGACAACATTGTTGTCGATTTGCTCTAAAATTCGTTTCGTAATGTTGTCGACCAGTCGTCCGGTAACATTTGCATTGAAATCGACAACAATGTTCTCGATTCTGAAACGTGACGATTGGGTACGCCTGGCTCAAAACAAAAAGCACGCAGCCATCCCAAACGAAGGGTGGTGGTTTAATCGGTTTTTGAATTGACCGTTGGTTTTGGTTTTTGAATTGACCGTTGGATATTTCTTTTGGTTCAGTAAAACAGTTGATTCGTTTTTTTTTATTTATTGAGGCAAAAAATACATCATTAATTAACAAACTAATCTTTGTGTGAGTGTGTGTGTGTGTGTGTGTGTGTGTGTGTGTGTGTGTGTGTGTGTGTGTGTGTGTGTGTGTGTGTGTGTGTGTGTGTTTGTATGGAATATGGGAATACAAGAAATTAGTGTTTTTACAATCAGGAAACATGGGGATCTGGGGATTGAAGAATGTGGAGTTTTTGGGAATATGGGATTTTCTGAATCTGGGAATCCCAAATCAAAATTAGGAATTTTGATTTTAGGAACTTGGTATTATGTTATTTTAGAAATTTGGGAATATCGAAATAAGACAATTTAGGAATTCAAGAACCTGATAATGTGGGATTTTGAGATTTAGGAATTAAGGAGTTAAGGAATTAAGGAATTAAGGAATTTGGGAATTTGGGAATTTAGGAATTTATGAATTTAGGAATTTAGGAATTTGGGAATTTAGGAATTTAGGAATTAAGGAATTTAAGAATTTGGGAATTTGGGATTTTGGTAATTGAAGAATTTGGGGATTTGTGAATTTGGGAATTTGGGAATTTAGGAATTTGAGAATTTAGGAATTTAGGAATTTGGGAATTTGGCGATTTGGGAATTTGGGAATTTGAGAATTTGGGAATTTGTGAATTTGGGAATTTGGGGATTTGGGAATTTAGGAATTTGAGGATTTAGGAATTTGGAAATTTGAGAATTTGGTAATTTGGGAATTTAGAAATTTAAGAAATTGGAATTTAGGAATTTAAGCATTAAGGAATTTGAGAATTTAGGAATTTAGGAATTTGAGAATTTAGGAATTAAGGAATTTGGGAATTTAAGAATTTGATAATTTTGGAATTTGGGAACTTAAGAATTTGGGAAAATGTGAATTTGTGAATTTGGGATTTTAAGAATTTGGGAATTAAGAAATTTGAGAATTTGTGAATTTGGGATTTAAAATTGTGAATTTGGGAATTTGAGAATTTGGGAATTTAAGAATTTGGGAATTTGGGAATTTGAAAATTTGGGAATTGGGGAATTTGGGAATTTGGGAATTAATGAATTTGTTAATTTGGGAATTTGAGAATTTAAGTATTTGGGAATTTGAGAATTTGGGAATTTGTGAATTTGGGAATCTGGGGATTTGGGAATTTGGGGATTTGGGAATTAAGAAATTTAGAAATTCAGGAATTTGGAATTTAGGAATTTAGGAATTAAGGAATTTAAAATTTTAGGAATTTAGGAATTCAGGAATTTAGGAATTTAGGAACATAGGAAATAGAGAATTTGGGAATGTAAGAATTTGGGAATTTGAGAATTAAGGAATTTGAGAATTAAGGAATTTGGGAATTTGGGATTTTGGGAATTTGAGAATTTGAAAATTTGAGAATTTGGGAATTTAGGAATTTAAAATTTAGAAATTCAGGAAATAAGGAATTTAGGAATTCAGGAATTGAGGAATTTAGGAATTTAGGAATTTAAGAATTTAGGAATTCAGGAATTTAGGAATTTTGGAATTTGGGAATTAAAGAATTTGGGATTTTGTGAATTTGGGAGTTTGGGAATTTAAGAATTTGGGAATTTGGGAATCTGTGAATTTGGGAATTTGGGATTTTGAAATTTGAGAATTTGGGAAATTAGGAATTTAGGAATTTGGGAATTTGTGAATTTGTGAATTCGGGAATTTAGTAATTGAAGAATTTTTGAATTTGGGAATTTAAGAAATTGGGAATTTGGGAATTTGAGAATTTAAGAATTTAGAAATTAGGGAATTTGGGAATTTGGGAATTAAGGAATTTGAGAATTTAGGAATTTGGACTTCAGGAATTTGGGAATTTGGGAATTTAGGAATTTGGGAATTAGGGGATTTGTTAATTTTGGAATTTGGGAATTTAAGAATTTGTGAATTTGGTAATTTGGAAATTTGGGAATTTGGGAATTTGGAAATCTCGGAATTTAGGAATGTGGAATTTGAAAATTTGGGAATTTGTGAATTAGTGAATTTGTTAATTTGGGAAGTTAGAATTTGGGAATTTGTGAATTTGTGATTCAGGAATTTGAGAATTTTGAATTTGGTAATTTGGGAATTTAAGAAATTGGGAATTTGGGAATTTGAGAATTTAAGAATTTGAGAATTTAGTAATTTGGGAATTTAGGAATTTGAGAATTAAGGAATTCAGGAATTTGGGAATTGGGGAATTTGGGAATTGGGGAATTTAGGAATTTGGGAATCGAGGAATTTGGGGATTTGTTAACTTTGGAATTTGGGAATTTAAGAATTTGTTAATTTGGGAATTTGTGAATTTGGAAATTTGAATTTGGAAATCTGGGAATTTAAGAATTTGAAATTTGAAAATTTGGGAATTGGAGAATTTGGGAATTAGTGAATTTGTTGATTTGGGAAGTTGGGAATTTAAGAATTTGAGAATTTTGGGAAATTTAGAATTACGGAATTTGGGAATTTGTGAATTTGGAAATTTTGGAATTTGGGAATTTAAGAATTTGAGAATTCGGGAATTGGGGAATTTGGGAATAAATGAATTTGCTTGTGAATTTGTTAATTTGGGAATTTGGGAATATGGGAATTTGGAAATTTGGGAATTTAAGAATTTGGGAATTTAAGAATTTTGGAATTTAAGAATTTGGGAATTAAGGAATTTAGGAATTTAGGAATTTAGGAATTTGGAAATTTGAGAATTTGGGTATTTTTAATTTTAGAATTTTAGTATTTTAGAATTTTTGAATTTTAGAATTTTTGAATTTTAGAATTTTAGAATTTTAGAATTTTAGAATTTTAGAATTTTAGAATTTTAGAATTTTAGAATTTTAGAATTTTAGAATTTTAGAATTTTAGAATTTTAGAATTTTAGAATTTTAGAATTTTAGAATTTAAAATTTTAGAATTTTAAATTTTAGAATTTTAGAATTTTAGAATTTTAGAATTTTAGAATTTTCAATTTTAGAATTTTAGAATTTTAGAATTTTAAATTTTAGAATTTTAGAATTTTAGAATTTTAGAATTTTAGAATTTTAGAATTTTAGAATTTTAAATTTTAAATTTTAGAATTTTAGAATTTTAAATTTTAGAATTTTAAATTTTAGAATTTTAGAATTTTAGAATTTTAAATTTTAAATTTTAAATTTTAGAATTTTAGAATTTTAGAATTTTAGAATTTTAGAATTTTAGAATTTTAGAATTTTAGAATTTTAGAATTTTTGAATTTTAGAGTTTTAGAAATTTAGAATTTAAGAGTTTTAGAAATTTAGAATTTAAGAGTTTTAGAATTTTAGTTTTATAGAATTTAGAAAATTTAGGGATTTCATAATTTATGTATTTCAGAATTTAAGAATTTTGCAATTGAGAATTTAAGGATTTTTAAATTTAGAATTTAAAAATTTAAATATTTAAGATTTCATGTATTTCAAAATTTTAGAATCTTGGCAATTCAGAATTTAAGGATTTAGGAATTTTGAAATTTCTTGAATTTAGAATTTTAGAATTTCCGTTGGTTTAGAGAATTTTGAATTATAAAATTTAGAATTTCAAAAATTTAGAATTTTAGTATCTTTGAATTTTTTTTTTTAATTTGAGAATTTAAAATTTTAAAATTTTAGAATTTAAAATTTTAGAATTTAAAATTTCAAAATTTTATGATTTTGTAATTATAGAATTTTAGAAATTGGAATTGCAGAATAATTAATTATTAAATTATTAAAGAAATTTAGAAGTGTTTTGTGGTGGTAGAGTGTAACAAAGTGAGTGTGGGTTTCCAGCGCCTTCCGCACGACCGAAGAGCTTGACCGAGATCGGTTCCAGGATGCCGACGGAGCTCGAGTTCGGTAGATACGTCTTATCGTCGAACAACCCAGACTGCTACGCTGATGTTGTTGGCCGCCCGGCTCGTCGTCGTGGTTCAATTCTGGTGGAAGAGGTCGGCGTCGGAGCCTGTGAATTTTGTGAGAATTTTTTCATTCAAATTTTATTAAGCTTCTCAGGGACGTACCTGCATCAGATTCGTAGCCAGCCTAATCGCTCAATGATGATTTTCTCCCGCTGCACAACCACATCTTCCTCGGTTTCCGGTGGTGGGTGAGGAGGAGGAGGAGGAGGAGGAGGAGGAGGAGGAGGAGGAGGAGGAGGAGGAGGAGATGATGATTTCCTCCCGCTGGACAACATCTTCCTCGGCGGCAGGATGAGGAGGAGGTTCCGGCGATGGACCGCTTTCCGTCTACTCGAGGGTGGTCGTTGGCAACGGTTCCGTCTTTCATTTAATGACTGGTCCTTTCGATCACTTGTCAGGCGGCGGTGCGGATCGACTTTGATTTTCGCGGACAGGTGATTTCGCCAAAGCCAAAGCACTTTAAATCTCGTCGGTTGACCGGAACGGTACCCTCCGGAACCTGTTTTCGGACACCGGCAACGTTTTTTTTTTCTCCCGAAACCAGAAAAACAAAACTTAACACAAACAAACTGTCACGACGTTTGGGATGACGTTTTGTTTTAGGCTGCGTTTTGACAGTTGTTACGCTCCGTAAAAGGGTGACGGAAAAAGTTGCGTTTTCGAAAACAAAAGTTTTCGAAATCGATGAGAATGTTTTCATTTTTGAAAACATTGTAAACGAAAATGAAAACAATCGATGTTAACGATTTTAAAACAATTTGTTTACGAATTTTCGGACAGGATTTCTATCCGTGTTCGGTTGACTTTCCAGAAAAAGTGCAAATGACTTGAAAAAAACTAAAGGGCGCTTCAAAATTGAGCCAATAAATTGGTGAAACTTGGTGAAAGCCCTATTTTGGTCAAAAATATTGTTTAACTTGAATATTTTTCCATATAAAAATAAATAAATTAGAGCAAACAGCTAAGTAGATGTCATCTACTCAAATCTACCCATAAGCACACCCCTGTAGCTATTGGCGTCACGAGCATTGAAAACTTTGAAAACGATATAAGCGATGGAAAGCTTAGAAAGCTTCTATTGGAATCCAATGAACTCTGTTAAATAAACTTACGAAATCACGACAAAATGAAGCCTAATTAAAGGCGATTTAAGGAGCACACGGGAAACAAATTGTTTGTAGCCGGAAGAATGTCCTAGGTCACAAAAGTTTTTGCATAAACACTGGACAGTTATGCAAAAACGGACAAAGCAAAAGAAACCGAAAAGCTACGATATCTTACATGTTGAAAGAACGTCGGTAGACAAGCTACTACAAACGAGTATAAGTCGAGCCAAAACATATGTGCGCCAGCATTCTCGCGCCAGTATTCGAAGCTCAACTTGACAACTTGTCGACATGGCGACATGGCGACGAAGCGTCGAAAATCAATTCAGTGTGATTTTTTAGCGATTATTCCGATTAATATTCATGCTGTATCATCTTATTTACGAAGATGAAAATGGCGTTCAGCCATAAAGTAAAACCTATAACATCATGATTCGAAATCCGGTCACTAGTAGCATGTCATTTTTTTAATAGCTGGCAAAAAATCATGTAATAAGTTGGAAATGTAGAAATATCATCAGAATGTAGTATAAACAATCAGTTTCAAGAAAATGCATGCAAAATATGTCTTTTGTAACAATTTTTCATCAGAATTTTAAAATTAAAATGACTTGTTGTGCTTCGAATTCCGGACACTGATAAAAACTGATTCGAAATCCGGACACTCGATTTTACTTATGAATCGCACAAATTTGGACTGAAATGTTAGTGAATGGCATTCTTTAGATCTCAAATAAGCTGTTAACATTAAAACAATCGATAGTTTATATTAAAATTTGCTAGAATTCAAGGAAATCAAAACCATAAATTTCTGCTTTGCCTTCCCGGTGCTTCGAACGCCTATGAAATATTTCAAGTGAAATGTTTCGCATTTTTGGTAAACTTACAATTATTTTATTTTATTTAATTGTTTTGGCATTCACTACAGCATTCAAAAAAACTTTAAATGAAGGTTGATGTTGGAATTCATCAAATAACTCAGTTTTGACACTCATAATGCGAACTTATAACCAAATAATAGATAAAACAAGATGAAGTGTCCGGGTTTCAAAGCGTACGGGAATTCGAATCATGACGTTACCTTTCTATAGTAAGAAAGGCAAAGAGTAAATCGTTCTAAAAATTGCTCGGGATTGCCGATCGATGTCAAATTTGTTTCAGATGCTCACTCATGGTCTGTACTTTGAATGAAGGAAGAAATTACAGATAAAATTAGAAACGAAAAATGTTGGCGAAGGGCCTTCACCTTTTTTAGGGATTTTTTTTCTGCAATCAAAAAAATCAAACCATCCACATTAACGACCCCCGGGTCTTTTGTGGTCTCAATTGCAAGTTTCTGCTCGAACCTAGGAGTCCGAAGGCTTGAATGGGGAGAGCACCCAAACCTCTTTCTACTCCAAGGAACCTTCCACCCCAGTGTTTGAACTGACGACCTTCGGATTGCGAGTCCAACCGCCACCAGCGATTCCACCGGAGTAGATGGATATTTCGAAATTTGAGCGGCAACTCGCCAGGTTCAGCACATTAGCTTTCATCTGCATTCAGAAGAATCAAAATCGGATTCAGGGGAGCTGAGAACGACGCGACACAAAATTTGGCAAAATTTTACCACACACAAACATCACTCGATCTCCACGGAATTTATTTTCTTAGACGAGTTCTGTCAAGATGAATCGATAGAGCGTCAAAAATCTATGCAGTGTGATTTTTTGGCGATTTTTCCGATTTAAATTCTTGCTGAATCGTCATATTTACGAACATGAAAATGATGTCCAGCCATAAAGTAAAACCTATACTTTTCTTTAGTAAGAAAGGCAAACAACGACTATATAATTGTCAACATAACCTAAAGTTCATCGGCCGATATTCCTTGTGGTTTTATTCCATGAAGAATAGTTGGGTTTCACGAAATAGAATATAGAGCTAATTTTGCTTCGACAAATGTACTTTACCTTTAACGAGGATAGGCAAGTTTAAGATTACCTCATTTCAGTCTTCTCTTCTATGAGGATTGATAGAAGCTTTAAAATAAGTTTAAAAACAGCAACTAAAATCATTTGCATACTGATGTTGATATCAACGGCAAAGCAGGTTAGTTTTTAATAACTCTTGATAAAAGCTCTTGATAGCCTCTTTAAAAGGTTCTACTTTTCTCTTATCTCAGGTTTAACGCTGATTTATTGTTGTTCTGGAGAAAAGCTGGCTTTATGATCATTTTGAGCTAAGATAACTTGAATGTCTCTTCAAGAAAAGAACAAAACATAAGTTGTTACTTGGGTGGTGAATAAATTTTAAAAATTATTTCCACTTATATCAATACACCGTGTTTAGGAAAAAATGTATGATAAGATTTTTCATCTAATGTTTTCATGCCTTTCATTCTTTCTATTCCAGTGTTCATGGACGAGCCCCGATTCGCCCAGCCCATCCCAAATGTGACAGTGGCAGTGGGTCGAGACGCAAATCTACCATGCGTGGTTGAACATCTCGGAACGTACAAAGTGAGTGTAACCTGCAACTAATTTATATCCCCACCAAACAGTTGTCATCACACATTATCCAAACACACTATGTGTAAACTATCGACAAACACCACAAACACGCTTCCAGACCACAATTATGACTGCGCTCTTGGGAAACCGCAATTAAGTTTCACACACCATCAAAGCATTCGCGTTTCGGCTTAATCGCCACATCGAACCGTTCCAAATAACTGCCCTGACCGCCGTGTAATTGCAAATAATTACGCTCACGCCCACGTGTAATCCACGATAATCCTCAAATCGAAATGTGGTCTCTCGTCTCGTCTGATTGCAGGTCGCCTGGATCCACATAGACCGGCAGATGATACTGACGATCCACCGGCACGTCATCTCGCGGATACCGCGGTACAGTGTCACCTACGACAACTCAAACACGTGGCTGCTGCACGTGAACCAGGCCCAGCAGGACGACCGGGGCTACTACATGTGCCAGGTCAACACGAACCCCATGATCAGCCAGGTTGGCTATCTGCAAGTAGTTGGTAAGTGGATTACGGTTGTGATGGGAAAATGGGAGGGCTCTTTTTGAACCATTAGGAATCGATTTGGTTTTTAAAATGTCAATTATTTTTCCGTAAATCAATTCCAAGAAAACAGTTCAGATTGAAGGTTGAATGATGATTTACTGCAATTGTAGAAGCTTATTGGTTGTGGTGTGGTGCTGTAAATCATATTAAATGTATCAATGTTGCTAACTTAGAATTCCTACAGATAAACCTGATTATGCTCAGCAAACCTCTCTGCCTCTCTCCCTCTCGACTGCTCCGTTTAATTATTCTCACAGTAGAATTTTGCTCCCTTCTCCGATGATGGGAAACTTTCCCCATCACGTGAAAATTTAATCATCCTCGTTACACTGATGCAAAATTACGGAAAACTCACTCCTGACACCATCCAGCTTATCCTCACATGATTAAACACCATAAAACGCATTTCGAAACCCCTTTTGCCCTCTCCGTCACTCTACTAAGGATGCTGGAGCACAATCCTGGACGTATTCTCCTTCCGTTTCTATTATTAGATTAAAAGATTGTTATATGTTTCCACACTTCCAGCAGCTCTCCGACTCCGGCTATGCTGTTGTAACAGTCGTGAGCCAGAGGAAAAGTTGGGGTGCAAATCTGATGTTGAAGGCTAGACCAAACGAGCCCTCTGTGAGAGTGAAAGAGAGTGCTAAGAGAAAAGTTTTCCCCTCTAACTTACTCGTTCTCGACGAAGTCGATCCAATTAGAAGTTGTATCGTTTATGCTGGCTGCAATCTGCTTCCACACCTCACCCCTTCCCGCCGTCACACGTGGCGAAACACGTGGCTCCAAACTCCCCACAGGAAGTGTCATGAGGACTGCTTCTGCTGGTTCCTAATGCTTTCAGCACACTCACGTACACATTCACAGTGGAGTTTGGTAAAGTTCGATATAAGAACATTATCCAATATGCTCAAGATGTTGCGGTATGCAAGAGGGCGAAAAGTGCACCCAAGATCTGCAAACACACGAACACACACAGAGGAACCCGGAAAAGTCTATTGTTTGCTAGTGTGGAATACATGAGAAGTAGTTCTTGTTCGAGCGTTGAGCTTGAAAGTGTGGATGGAAGTTCTAATTTGATAAACACCCAAAGAATGACTTAAGTTTTGAGACACTTTCGAAGCGAAGCTGTGCATTCAAGTGCATTTTGAAATGGAAGTTTTGCTTGGAGCTTGGGATGCTTGATTCTTGCACTTTGCATAATCCAATTTGAATGTCGATTGGATAAATCAAAGATGAGATTTATTTTGAAATGAATAGATTTAAAAAGAAGAGGCATAAAAAGAGGACAAATACAAAAATATCAGTTTTATTCAGTTTTTATAAAATTTAATCAGTTTTCAAAAGTAAAAAAATAACAAATTAACAAATTAACAAATTAACAAATTAACAAATTAACAAATTAACAAATTAACAAATTAACAAATTAACAAATTAACAAATTAACAAATTAACAAATTAACAAATTAACAAATTAACAAATTAACAAATTAACAAATTAACAAATTAACAAATTAACAAATTAACAAATTAACAAATTAACAAATTAACAAATTAACAAATTAACAAATTAACAAATTAACAAATTAACAAATTAACAAATTAACAAATTAACAAATTAACAAATTAACAAATTAACAAATTAACAAATTAACAAATTAACAAATTAATAAATTAACAAATTAACAAATTAACAAATTAACAAATTAACAAATTAACAAATTAACAAATTAACAAATTAACAAATTAACAAATTAACAAATTAACAAATTAACAAATTAACAAATTAACAAATTAACAAATTAACAAATTAACAAATTAACAAATTAACAAATTAACAAATTAACAAATTAACAAATTAACAAATTAACAAATTAACAAATTAACAAATTAACAAATTAACAAATTAACAAATTAACAAATTAACAAATTAACAAATTAACAAATTAACAAATTAACAAATTAACAAATTAACAAATTAACAAATTAACAAATTAACAAATTAACAAATTAACAAATTAACAAATTAACAAATTAACAAATTAACAAATTAACAAATTAACAAATTAACAAATTAACAAATTAACAAATTAACAAATTAACAAATTAACAAATTAACAAATTAACAAATTAACAAATTAACAAATTAACAAATTAACAAATTAACAAATTAACAAATTAACAAATTAACAAATTAACAAATTAACAAATTAACAAATTAACAAATTAACAAATTAACAAATTAACAAATTAACAAATTAACAAATTAACAAATTAACAAATTAACAAATTAACAAATTAACAAATTAACAAATTAACAAATTAACAAATTAACAAATTAACAAATTAACAAATTAACAAATTAACAAATTAACAAATCAACAAATTAACAAATTAACAAATTAACAAATTAACAAATTAACAAATTAACAAATTAACAAATTAACAAATTAACAAATTAACAAATTAACAAATTAACAAATTAACAAATTAACAAATTAACAAATTAACAAATTAACAAATTAACAAATTAACAAATTAACAAATTAACAAATTAACAAATTAACAAATTAACAAATTAACAAATTAACAAATTAACAAATTAACAAATTAACAAATTAACAAATTAACAAATTAACAAATTAACAAATTAACAAATTAACAAATTAACAAATTAACAAATTAACAAATTAACAAATTAACAAATTAACAAATTAACAAATTAACAAATTAACAAATTAACAAATTAACAAATTAACAAATTAACAAATTAACAAATTAACAAATTAACAAATTAACAAATTAACAAATTAACAAATTAACAAATTAACAAATTAACAAATTAACAAATTAACAAATTAACAAATTAACAAATTAACAAATTAACAAATTAACAAATTAACAAATTAACAAATTAACAAATTAACAAATTAACAAATTAACAAATTAACAAATTAACAAATTAACAAATTAACAAATTAACAAATTAACAAATTAACAAATTAACAAATTAACAAATTAACAAATTAACAAATTAACAAATTAACAAATTAACAAATTAACAAATTAACAAATTAACAAATTAACAAATTAACAAATTAACAAATTAACAAATTAACAAATTAACAAATTAACAAATTAACAAATTAACAAATTAACAAATTAACAAATTAACAAATTAACAAATTAACAAATTAACAAATTAACAAATTAACAAATTAACAAATTAACAAATTAACAAATTAACAAATTAACAAATTAACAAATTAACAAATTAACAAATTAACAAATTAACAAATTAACAAATTAACAAATTAACAAATTAACAAATTAACAAATTAACAAATTAACAAATTAACAAATTAACAAAATAACAAATTAACAAATTAACAAATTAACAAATTAACAAATTAACAAATTAACAAATTAACAAATTAACAAATTAACAAATTAACAAATTAACAAATTAACAAATTAACAAATTAACAAATTAACAAATTAACAAATTAACAAATTAACAAATTAACAAATTAACAAATTAACAAATTAACAAATTAACAAATTAACAAATTAACAAATTAACAAATTAACAAATTAACAAATTAACAAATTAACAAATTAACAAATTAACAAATTAACAAATTAACAAATTAACAAATTAACAAATTAACAAATTAACAAATTAACAAATTAACAAATTAACAAATTAACAAATTAACAAATTAACAAATTAACAAATTAACAAATTAACAAATTAACAAATTAACAAATTAACAAATTAACAAATTAACAAATTAACAAATCAACAAATTAACAAATTAACAAATTAACAAATTAACAAATTAACAAATTAACAAATTAACAAATTAACAAATTAACAAATTAACAAATTAACAAATTAACAAATTAACAAATTAACAAATTAACAAATTAACAAATTAACAAATTAACAAATTAACAAATTAACAAATTAACAAATTAACAAATTAACAAATTAACAAATTAACAAATTAACAAATTAACAAATTAACAAATTAACAAATTAACAAATTAACAAATTAACAAATTAACAAATTAACAAATTAACAAATTAACAAATTAACAAATTAACAAATTAACAAATTAACAAATTAACAAATTAACAAATTAACAAATTAACAAATTAACAAATTAACAAATTAACAAATTAACAAATTAACAAATTAACAAATTAACAAATTAACAAATTAACAAATTAACAAATTAACAAATTAACAAATTAACAAATTAACAAATTAACAAATTAACAAATTAACAAATTAACAAATTAACAAATTAACAAATTAACAAATTAACAAATTAACAAATTAACAAATTAACAAATTAACAAATTAACAAATTAACAAATTAACAAATTAACAAATTAACAAATTAACAAATTAACAAATTAACAAATTAACAAATTAACAAATTAACAAATTAACAAATTAACAAATTAACAAATTAACAAATTAACAAATTAACAAATTAACAAATTAACAAATTAACAAATTAACAAATTAACAAATTAACAAATTAACAAATTAACAAATTAACAAATTAACAAATTAACAAATTAACAAATTAACAAATTAACAAATTAACAAATTAACAAATTAACAAATAAACAAATTAAAAAATTAATTTATTAACAAATTAACAAATTAACAAATTGACAAATTGACAAATTAACTTAGCAACTGATCAATTAATCAACGAATACACCAATCAATCAATCAATGAATTAATCAACAACTTAATCAACTGATGAACTTATCCACTTATGATTACTAGAATGTTTTATGTCAAATTCACACTCACTTGATACTCACTGTTACTAAAACGGCTCATTACATAATCATAATCGAGTTGTTCCAATTTTCCACGTTTCAAGGTACACTCTAATTACACTCTCTCGCCAAAAGCTCCCGCAGAGATCAGTCGACTGGATCATTATTAATTGCGCATAATAATGACTAAATTATTCAATTCATTTAGCCAATTGAGCCTATCGCAGTTAACAACCGCGTGGGCGCGCCGGGATGCTGCAAAGAGAGCGAGTATAATATTCAACTTTATGGCAATTATCCAAGTGGCGCGCCGCCGCACACCGGTACTAAAGCAGTTAGCAGCCCAAATCATCATCGAAAACTTTCATCCAGAGCAGCCCAATTTGCGCCTCCCACCTCACTCTTAATTCAGTTATCGTCGCAGTGACGTGTTTTTCATTCCTCCCAGCTGTTGAATGGGAGGGCGATCGGTGAATTGGGCGGTAATTTTACGAAAATTTTGGCGAAATGGCTTTCAGGGTGGCCAAAAAGGAACGTTTGGCAGGGCCGTAATTGCTACCCCGGAAATCCTCCCCAATCGGGTCATTCGGATTAACGAGGCCAAAAAGGGGCAATCAGATGGATTAACTTTAACATGATAATGGGTTCGGTGTGTTTTTTTTTTTTTATTGAAGACCTGCCAATTTCGAGTGCAGTGGTTGACCTCTTTGAATCTTTGAATCTTTGAATCTTTGAATCTTTGAATCTTTGAATCTTTGAATCTTTGAATCTTTGAATCTTTGAATCTTTGAATCTCTGCAGCTCAAACTAATCTGTTCTTGTTTCAGTGCCTCCCAACATCCTGGACATCGAGAGCACGCCTTCGTCGGTGGCGGTGCGCGAGAACCAGAACATCAACATGACGTGCCGGGCCGACGGCTTCCCCACGCCCAAGATCATCTGGAGGCGCGAGGACGGCCAGAGCATCACCGTCGAGCGGAAAAAGAAAGGTATGAAGCTCGATGGATTTGTTAGATGACAACTTCAATATTAACATTTGGAAAAGTTTTTGCAAAGTTTGAAAATATTTAAAAATATTTTTCTTAAATGAATTAGAAACATATTTTAAAAAGTATTATTGAAAAATAGAGTTTACACATTTTAGACTCCAGTACAAGCTCTTTCGTCTGGATCATCAGTATTAAGTGTGTCCTTTAGGTCTCCCCCAGCGACACCTAGCCAAAGTGAGACTGCTGATGGGGAGTTATGTTGGGCAAAAACTACCCGTCTCTAGTGATGTCGTCTTCTGTGTAACATTTGCCTTGCAGCCTCCCCGGGGTTAGGCCATTATTTATTTTTTCATCCAACCTTTGCTGTGGTTCTTGCACGAAAGTTCCAAGAAAGCAAAAGTGCATTGCTAACTGCTAAACATTTTTTTCCATTCTATGATTGAAACATAGTATTAAATTCAAACAAAGAAATATAAATAATTGTAATACACCATTCGCACGGGCTCCTTAAGGTAAGGACATAATTATCCGTTCGACGCAGTGATGAGCGCAAAGGCAGATTTATCCATGATATGTCAGTCGAACAGCCTACAGGGGTAGCTTTGTTCAATGGTTAATGACAGACAGGCTATGATGACAACCGCAGATTTCTGCGTTCATCACTGCGTCGAACGGATAATCTTGTTCTTAACTTTATAGCCGGTTATAACCGTTTTAAAACCTCAACTGTCAAAATTGTATGAATTACACAACCTTTTATACATTTTAAACCCGGCTATAAGTCATCCGTGCGAATTTGGTAAATTAGTTTATCTGTCGAGTTACCTAGATTTTAAATAGGATGGAGTGTTGTTAACTTAAAATATGTGTAAGACAAATACAGCGGTTCTCTTGCTTTTTTTATCCATTCTTCGATGTCTAATAATCACGAAAATTATTCCACAATTTTATTTTCAATTAATTGGTATCAATGAATAAAAACATTGCTTAATCCACCAGAAGGTGGTTGCTGCCTTCCTCCTAAAACGCCTTGCAACCACACACTACGAAAGCTTTGGCTAACGCTTACAAGGTAAAGTCACCAAGCATCTGAGTGCTGCCATCTATGATAAATTTATTGGACCATTTGAAAGCGCTGAAGTGTTTGTGTGCATGCACTGAGCGGAAAGTTCCGACAGCTATCCGTCGGAGCTTTCAAATTATGTAAATAATGACCCTTTTTTGTATTAACCAGAACAGTTTTTCGAACATAACTTTCAAAGTACTGCACCAAACCGGATGGAATTAAAATAGACTTAAAGGACCTGAATACGAATCCAAAAACATAGATCCGGACAAAATCGGTCGAGCCAGTTCCGAGAAAAATCAGTGAGAAAAAAAATTCCACGTCTATCCACACGCACAGACATTTGCTCAGAATTTGATTCTGAGTCGGTATGTATACGTAAAGATATATCTTGGAGGCTTATTTAAAAAGTTAAATTTTTGAGTGATTTTATAGCCTTGCCTCAGTGAGGTGAGGAACACAGCAAAAAATCCGATGGTAAAATCGCATGCAATAGCATGCACATCACTTTTGTGAGAAAAAGCATGTAATATAGTATGAGAAAACGTGTACACAAAAAGCATGTACGAAAGAATCTGGTGAGAGACATTTCCAGATTACCAAGTCCACGCCCCATCCATCTCGGCTAACTCTTGTGATTGCTGGGTTTTAACGCCAATGTAGCTTTCCCCTACGCCGTATACTGTATTAATTGTATACTATGTATGGGGAACTTACAGCTACATCGGTATTGATCCAAACTAATTCACAGCGGCGAGGTAGTCGTGAAGGTTGGGGCGCGGACTTGGTAATCTGGAAATGACATTTACCAGTTGGTTGTTATTTTTGGGGTATTCCAAATATTTTTTTCTTTCGTACTTGTTTCTTATGTACACGTTTTCTCATAAAATATTACATGCTTTTTCTCACAAAGGTGATATATTGTGTATGCTTACCCTCTTGCCTAAACTATTTCTGTTTGTTATTTCACCTGGTAAAAAGTCACAAAAATCAATCTTTTTTTACAAGAACTAAAATTAAAACAAAGGAGTCAACTAAGAAAGCGAATTCTAACAAATTCGATTCAAACCCCCATAAATATTTTAAGACAAATGAGAAAAAAATCAAATTAACTTTAATTTTCAAAAACTGACATGTTTCAAAGAAAACAAGATCCAACAAAAATCCAAAAACTAAAAATTCTTTGAAAAATCTTTTCTTTTTTTCACGAGAAGCTCATTTTTTAAAATAAGAACAGAAATATTCCAGAATTCTTTAAATGATTTCAATGAAGTGTTCTTGCTTGAAAATGCTCGAAGCAATGCATAATCTTTAGCAGTTATCCAACAGCTCAAAATGTTTCAAAACAAGTCACTTCTGCAGTAGAAGATATGTCGGAAAACAGGTCGAGAATTCTGTGTTTTTCAGTATCCAGCGCATAAGGTAACTTTTTCAAATAAAATTTCGTAAAATTGCAATAACGGTCTCTGATTAGGCTCAACATTTTTCTGGCCAAAATAATTTAACCCGTATTTTTTATGGACCATTAGTGTGTCCTATCTTGTATTTCGGTGGCCTATTTAAGTCATTTTTGTGTATATGGAGCCAATTGTATTCGAAAATAACATTTGAGAAGGGTTTTTTTTTTAATATTTTTGTATTTTGTAATTTAAAAATTACTGTATCTCGAAGCCGTTGCATCGTATCAAAAAGTGGTCAATGACAAACTTGTAGGAAATTGGACGGGCTTTCTGAAAAAATACACTGAACAAAAAATACTCGCCACTTTTATGAGATTTTTGAGGTTAAACGTCAAATTTGAAGGTGATGTCACGATTTTTTTCGTTCAATTTTTTTGAGGAAATAGTCTAAGATATTAAAACAAAGACTCAAGAAAATGCAGGATGATATGCCTCTCTTGAAAAGATACACAAATCATTTACTAAAACTGCTTTTTTGAAAAGTGGTCTAAACGTCAAAATTTGTAAAAACCGATAGTGGGAATCTACAATTTTCAGACAATTTTACATAAAAGTCTCCATCACGGTCAATCGTTGTCCTATTTCTAATCCTTGGGAAGATACAGCAGTTTTAAAAATAAAAATATCGAAAAAATAGGTTTTTGGTGGTTTTTGGCAATTTCAACAAGACAGACTTGATTTTTCGGTCTCGTAAATTAATATTTTACCGGAAAGATCGTCCGATTTCCAAGTTTGCCTTTGACAGCTTTTCAATTGGATGTATGGGCTTACAGATATAAGTTTAATTACAGTGCTTGTAACTAAAAATTGAATTTTTTTTTCAGTGTGGTAGAAACCTGAATACTAAATAAGCTTACGCAAGTATTGAAACGAGTCAAACGAAAAAGCTGTCAAAGGCAAACTTATAGGAAATTGGACTATCTTTCCGGTAAAAATATTAATTTACGAGACTGATAAATCATGTCTGTCATATAAAAATGTCCAAAAGCCACCAAAAACCTATTTTTAACATTTTTTATTTTTAAAACCACTGTATCTTCTCAAGTATTGGAAATTAGACAATGGTTAATATGAAGACTTTTATGTAAAATTGTCTGGAAAATCGATTACCACTACCGGCTTTTAAAAAAATTGACGTTTCAACCACTTTTCAAATAAAAGTTTTAGTAAACGATTTTTGTATTTTTTTTAGGTGAGACATACCATTCTGCATTTTTCGTGAGCCCTTTTGCAACATCTTAGTCTATTTCTTCAAAAATTTTGAACGAAAAAAGTCGTGACATCAAAATTTGACGTATAAACTTAAATATTAAAAAATCTCATAAAAGTGTCATGTATTTTTCTTTCAGTGTTTTTTTTTTTTTTTCAAAAATCCCGTCCAATTTCCCACAAGTTTGTCATTGACCACTTTTTGATACGATGCAACGGCTTCGCGAAACAGTTATTTTTCAATTCCAAAATACAAAAGGGTAATTCTCTACCAACTCACACGAAGTCGGGAAAAGTTGCCCTGACCCCTCTTCGATTTGCGTGAAACTTTGTCCTAAGGGGTAACTTATGTCCTTGATCACGAATCCGAGGTCCGTTTTTTGATATCTCGTGACGGAGGGGCGGTACGACCCCTTCAATTTTTGAACATGCGAAAAAAGAGGTATTTTTCAATAATTTGCAGCCTGAAACGGTGATGAGATAGAAATTTGGTGTCAAAGGAACTTTTATGTAAAATTAGACGCCCGATTTTATGGCGTACTCAGAATTCCGAATAAACGTATTTTTCATCGAAAAAAACACTAAAAAAGTTTTAAAAATTCTCCCATTTTCCGTTACTCGACTGTAAAAAAAATTGGAACATGTCATTTTATGGGAAATTTAATGTACTTTTCAAATCTACATTGACCCAGAAGGGTCATTTTTCATTTAGAACAAAATTTTTCATTTTAAAATTTCGTGTTTTTTCTAACTTTGCAGGATTATTTTTTAGAGTATAACAATATTACAAAAATGTAGAACAGACAATTACAAAAATTTTGATATATAGACATAAGGGGTTTGCTTATAAACATCACGAGTTATCGCGATTTTAGGAAAAAAAGTTTTAAAAAAGTTACTTTTTGCGTTTCTCTTTGTTTCGTCGTCCGTGTCTGTCGCGGGTGACCATGAACGGCCATGATCGATGACGACCAACTTTTTCAAAACTTTTTTTTCGTAAAATCACGATAACTCGTGATGTTTGTAAGCAAACCCCTTATGTCTATATATCAAAATTTTTGTAATTGTCTGCTCTACAACTTTGTAGAACATTGTTACACTCTAAAAAATAACCCTGCAAAGTTAGAAAAACACGAAATTTTAAAATGAAAAATTTTGTTCTAAATGAAAAAATGACCCTTCTGGGTCAATGTAGATTCGAAAAGTACATTAAATTTCCCATAAAATGACATGTTCCAAAAAATTTTACAGTCGAGTAACGGAAAATGGGAGAATTTTTAAAACGTTTTTAGTGTGTTTTTTTTTCGATGAAAAATACGTTTTTTTCGAAAGTCTGAGTACGCCATCAAATCGGGCGTCTAATTTTACATAAAAGTCCCTTTGACACCAAATTTCTATCTCATCACCGTTTCAGGCTGAAAATTATTGAAAAATACCTCTTTTTCGCATGTTCAAAAATGGAAGGGGTCGTACCGCCCCTCCGTCACGAGATATCAAAAAACGGACCTCGGATTCGTGATCAAGGACAAAAGTTACCACTTAGGACAAAGTTTCACGCAAATCGAAGAGGGGTCAGGGCAACTGCTGTGTGAGTTGGCGGAGAATTACCCAAAAATATTTAAATAACTTACGCCCTACTCAAATGTTATTTTCGAGTAGGGACCATCCATAAACCACGTGGACACTTTAGAGGAGAGGGGAGGGGGTGTATGTGAGTTGTCCACGATCCATACAAAATAGTTTTTTTTTGTATGGACAATTGTCCACGCGTGGGGGTAGGGGGGAGGGGTAACAGATTCCCAAAAAAGTGTCCACGTGGTTTGTGGATGGTCCCGTACAATTGACTCCATATACACACAAATGGCTAAAAAGTTTAATTGAAATCGGAGAGGGTCGGGTACAAAAATTCCAGAACAAACAAACAAAATCCTGATTTCAGCTGGAATTGGTCCATAAATGCTTGAATTCCTGTTGAGAACCCCTGTCGTAGAATAACCGTGTGATCCCAACAACATCACCATCATCAGCATCCTAACACAACTCTCGTTGTGATGTGTGTGCTTCTGCCCTCCAACACGGAGAGACCGTGCCCAGAAATTTTAACAATTAAAATTGTTGATTTTACTTTCGTAAATTTTAACAAAAACGTACTTGTCACTGCCAATTTTCAGTTAAATTTACCAAAATTTAGTATTAATTTAATAACCTGTTTGTTGAAAATGCTAAAGGCAAAAGCTAACAGATTTCCCGAACTCGAATGAACGTGCTCGACTGTTAGCATTGGTTTTAGGAAAATCAAAAATTTTGTTGGTTGAATATAATTAACAATTGGTTGAATATTTAAAAGATGAACTTGGGTTTGTTTACGTCTGTCATTTGAAGTCAGGATTCGAACGAGAGCGGTCGATTTGTTGAGTTTGTGTTGTTAATTATGAAGTGAGAGGATGTGAAAGGTGAAAATTACACTATTTAGCTAATGTTGAAGTGGTAAATCAAAGTGTTGCAACTGGGGAGCTGGAATTGGTGAGTAGGTTTGTTGATGACTTCTTTGCAGGTGATAAACTATGAAGAGCAAGAGGACGACCTTCGCCATGAGGACCTCCAATGCGAGTGAGTTGAACACGTTATAAGAATGTTTGAAGGAAAGAGAGGGAAGTAGAAGGGAGATGCGGGCCAACTCTTAACGGATAGAGCAGCCCGGGCAAATTTAACAAAATGTTGGTTAATCCAAGTAAGTTTGGGTTTATTATTGCACAATAATTTATCTAATGTGATTCTTATTAGAAAACTGAATAATTAAAAAGCTTCGTGCTTACGACGGATAAAACCATTATTTTTTTCAGAATCATCAATTATTAAATACATAGAAATGCCATATGTACGCAACGCAAAATAGAGATGAAGTAAAATATAAAAAAAAATAAAAATATATAAAAGAAGATAATTATTATCTTGAAAGTTTTGTTGCAATATGACTGCTCAATAAACTGGTAAGTAAAACTCAAAATATTTTTTCAGGAACCGGAGTACGTTGAATAAATTGAATCAAATGCAATGAAAGTTTGTTGCTAAAAGTAATTGTTAAATTAATGCAACCTGGTAATTGGCATTATTGATAATTCTTCTTTCTTCAATATAATTTCATTTATTTACGTTCCTTTTTTCAGTTTATAGCCGAAATTAAGAATTTTGTATTAAATTACTAATACATTTCACATGTCTATTTGCAGCAAAAGGTTCACTTTAATGAAAATTCTGTGTCCAACCACATGAAAAATAACTAAACCTGAGACCATTGTTGATGATGATGACGTATCGGATGATTTCACAGTGATGGTAAGTGGATACAACACTTAATTTTATACAACATAATAAAAATATAAGCTTAAAACTTGGTGAAAATTTTGCTCGATTTCTATTTTTCAGGAATTCATGTTAAATTAAACATCTTTTTTAAATATGTTGAACAAAATTTGTAATATGCTTTTTCATTATTTTTAGTTCAATGCAACGTAATTTTTTAAAACATTAATCAAACTTTACATGTTTTATAACAACAGTTAAAAAAAAGTTTTGTTTTGATGCTCTTTAACAGTAACTTAACAACTTCATGCAAAAAAAAAAAAAAAAAAACAAATTAGTACAAAACGTTGAATTTTTAGGCAGAATAAATGCGAAAATAAAAACACTCAGCACTCATTTGTGAGGCATTATTACAAAATTTAATGCAAATTCAATAAAAATATTGCTAACAACAGTTAATTATTGACTGCATGTACGAATATTTTTCTGTATTCAAGTAAGACAATAGTTAAAATATAGCTAGAAATTAGGCCCAGCCTATATCGTTAGATAATTGAAGAAAATATATATCAACAATTACATAAATTATGTCTAATTAAGAAATGTTTTGTTATAAAACACTAATAATTTGCTGCATGCAAAAATATTTCGGTTGATACAACGAAAAAAAATTGTTGAAAAATAGTTGAAAAACATTTCCCAGCCAGTTTTTAACAGAATATTCCACAATATTTCAGCTGAAAACAAGAAATTTTTAGCTAATTTTCTGAAAAAAAAAATTCTAGCAGTCGACTGCTAGAATTTTTTTCGGCCATTTAACCAACAAAAATGGCAATTCCAAGTATTTTTTTAGTTAATTTTAACTACCGGTGGTTAGCAATTTCGGGTTAACAAAATCAACAATCGATTGTTGAAAAAAAGCTGTGTAAAAAATTAACCCATACTTTTAGTTAAATTAACTAAGATTTTCTTAGATTTGCTCCGGCCGGTCTCTCCGTGAAGTCTTAGCATATCGCATCGTTCCGCCACGGATCCTGCACGAAAACGAAGATAAATCGATTTTTGATTGTTTCAGGATGGCAAGGACACTAAAGGACAAGTTCGCTGCTCCACGCCACGCCATTCGCCTGTCATAAATGTGTGATTTTGGGTGGGCTGGGTGGCTATCCCCGAAAGTCAGCAAGAAACAAGTTCAAAAAGTCAGGAGCATTGCACTCCCAAATTGCTTCTGCAGGCCCAGGATGCCTCCTGGCAGTCCTTCAACTCCTCCTGTATGGTGGGTGTAGAGGAAGATTGATGCTGTTGTTTCGGCGGAGAAAAGTGCCACTGCTTGTACTCTGGATGGCAGGAGGGATGGAGATACAACTTGATAGAAAAGTTCATTAAGTCGAACATTTGGGCAATGTTGGGCAGAGTCCTGGCTGGTTGTTTGTAGATGGTGTTAGGTCACCGACATAGGATCGTCGTAAGGGCTGACATGTTTTTGTAGCATGATTGAGCGAAAAATATTGTGTTTTTCAAAGAATGATGACCTCCACTTGTGAAAAGCAAGATAAAATTACCTTTTAAGTAGTCATTAGTTTCTTTAGTTGCAAGAGAGAGATTGTTTCCTACCTACATCAACTACCTCCTCTAAGGACAGCATGGACATTTTAAAAAAGGCAAAAGAAAAAGATTCAATCGCCATAAAGCCGTCAAGATGAACAACAATCTCGTGTAAGCAACATGCATCAAATGGTCCAGAAATATCGCTAAACGATGAAAACAGCAACTTTCCAACCTAGCAAAGAAGCAAAGCAACAAAAAAATAAAGAATTCTTGCCCTCGTGGAACATGGCGTTCTAACATTAATCTCTCAACTGACAAACTTACGTCCGTCCAACTTTTCTCATTAAATATTTTATGACTCGCTGGGTCGGCACCCAGAACGATCTCTAAACCCTTTCCCCCTCCCCATGCAGGCCAAGGTGGCTCTGACCGTTACGGCCGGGTGCAATTTTTCAAAAATTAATTGAAAACAATTCAGCTTTGCAGCAATTGGAAAGTAATTAAAACTGAACGAGAGAACCCCGAGACCGCCCCCCTTGTTGGCCAGATGGGAGGGAGGAAAAACGAGTAGAAAAAAAATCCGGCGAGGAAATCGGTGAGGAAATTCCAGAAAAAGATGCCAACATTTTAGCTCACCCTTCTTGCCGTCTGCCCGCATATTATGATCGTTTTGCCGATGAACATAGTGTAAAAAGTTGTGGGGAGCAAAATTGTAGCATCGAAACCGCCCCCAACATTATTGCTGCCACGTGAGCGTGTGTGTGTGTGTGCCGTTTTGGTAGAGGATGGAGTGCCACCACCATCCCACAACCCGGTGTCCCGATAGCATGCATTTGCGAAAAGTTGGAAAAATATTTTCAAATTGCTGCTGCTGCTGCTGGTTGGTTTTTCCACGTGGCGAGACAGAATGGCAGCAGAATGTAAAGCCTGGTATTAGTTGTTGAATTTGATAGAAAGAAATTGATTATTTGCAGCTATTTTAGAGTGAAAATAATATAAAATCAGTTCATTTATGATAACCTGAAGCATTCTTTGAATCTAACTAGGTAATTTTATTTCGTTTTCGTTTTTGTTTATGTATATTTTTATTATGTATTTCTAGATAGAAAAAAACATCCACCAGAAAAACGGAAATGGATTTTATTTATATTATTTGATTTGATTCAAACTTTGTGTCACTAAAAGAGCAATTTTGTTTCATTGATTCACCCATGCAAGGATCCATGCAATTTTTGAGACCATATTCATATGATTATTTTTTTTTAAACAAGAAAAATCCCAAAATTACTTTTAATTTCAATATGTTTTGTTTTAGGGGACAACATCCCGCAACTTTTGGGCCATAGAGAAGTATGGACAAACATTTTGCCACCAAATTCTGAGTTTTTTAAACAATTGTGTTTATTTGAAAACATAAAATAAAAATCGAGATTTAATTTGCAAAAGGTCTCATAGGTTGTTTTCAAAATTTACACTGGCAATATTTGTCGAAAAGTTTTTTCGACTCCAGATTTCAATGTAAAATCCAATTTGCATTCGAAAAGAACTTTACAGACTTGTTGATGAAGTGCACCGTTTTCAGGATGCATATAGTCAAGTAAGTTCCATTTTGACTGAGTACTTCCAGTTTTTCGAAAGTGTCCATTCTTGACAACATTTTTTTCAAAAAGTTCAGAAAATTTCAAATAAAAGTACCAAAAATTGAGGATTGCTCTATTTACTGAAATACCGCAAAAATTAAAAGAAAAAGGAATAAGAAAATTGATGATTTAAAGTCTAATCCAAACATTTTCACATTTTCTAATGTCAATATCTCAGCAAGAGATTTTAGATTTTGAAAAATTAAACATTTCTGGAATTTTATGATTTGTTTCGAAAAAAAACTACACTCATACCCCGATGGTTTGACACCAACTGTTGTCAAACGAACGGGGTCACTTTGTAGTTTGACATCCGTGTAAAACGCGGAGTTCACATACACTACCAAACGTTTGTCTTGATAGTGTGCGTGAGCACCGTGTATAAAGTGACAGTTCGTCACTTTTTAGTTTGAATTTGTCACACCAACGGGGTACACACTAAAAAGTGTCAAACTAGAAAGTGATCAACCACCGGGGGTTGAGTGTATTAAGAAAATGTTGGCATCAAGACTAACATTTGAAATTGGCGTAATATTGAATAATTGGTCCTTACGGATTGAAGTGGAAATCAAAACAAAAGTTTTAATTTTAAATTATAAAAAATAAATCGATCAACTAATATCACAAAACGCTGTACCGTATTCTGGGGTAAATCGGGACTACAGTCTGAATAGGGACAGCAGTTTTTAGAACACTTAAAGCTTTAAAATTTGGAAATGGATGTACACAGCATATCATCGCATAACAGTCTGCACCACGCTGTAGGGGGTGCCACAATGGTCAATTCAATATTTCAAGACAATTTGATTGTTGCCCTTTACAACCAAAAATATCAAAGAACGAAAAAAAATCCACACATTATTTAGCACTAATCACTCCACAAAATGACGCTGAAAACACGAAAAAGCCTGTTCGGCAGCCGCATGGCTTCGTTTCCCAGAATCGACTCATTTTCAAAATATCAATGAATTTATGGAAAAAAAAACATTCTGTTTCACATATTTTTGATCCCAAAATCCTTTTTGATGTTTTCTACATTTTTTCCGACAGCAAAAAAGCTTAGACTTATTTATTTGGCCCACAGTGATTTTTAAGAGAAATAAATGTTGCAATGGCAGTAAAGTACTAAAAATTACAAATCGACGTCGTCGTGCTATCTTGTCGCACCCGCCATTTTGACGTTCTGAGAAAAACGCGTTTTAATGTTTGACCTTGAATATTCAAAAACGAGAGCACGCAATGCAAACAATAACAAACACGTTTTGTTTGGCTCACCATTCTGTGCATTGTCCCAAAGTTTGGTTGAAGTTGGTTGCTGGAGTCCCGAGTTATAATTACAAATGTTTACGGTAGTCTAGCTTGTACGTGCGACAAACGCATCCTGACTTTCCTGGCCTGAATTCCCTTTGGCCTTTTGTCGCACTTACATCAATTTTCATGGAGTGACAAGATAGCACGACAAAATTGAAACTACTTTCATATGTAAAGTGACAAAAATGCACGGAGTTTTTTCGGTTTTTGTTGAATATCTCAGGATTGAAATCGAATTTTGGGGATCTGTGAAGGTCAAAAGGTGAGGCATTGTGAGCTGCACAAAATGGTGTTCTTAACTCAAAATGCCCAAAATGCACGTACGACAAGTTAGCACGATGGCGACGAAATGCTTAAACTCACGATGAAGAAGAAATTCAATAAGATTTTATATTCTAATCAAAATCGTATTTATACGCTTTTAATTTTTTTTAGTTGTTCGACCACATTAAAAGATGACAAATCAGAATAAACTCCATGGTTTTTATTCATATGAGCAGTTCTCTACGGAATCGGTCTTTTTTCTTTAATTTTAATTTTGTATTTTTTAATCCGGCTGAAACTTTTTTGGTGCCTTCGGTATGCCCAAAGAAGCCATTTTGCATCATTATTTTGTCCATATAATTTTCCTTACAAATTTCGCAGCTGTCCATACAAAAATGATATGTGAAAATTCAAAAATCTGTATCTTTTGAAGGAATTTTTTGATCGATTTGGTGTCTTGGGCAAAGTTGTAGTTATGGATTTGGACTGCACTGAAAAAAAATGATACACGGTAAAAAAAATTTCGTGATTTTTTACTTCAATTTTTGTCATTAAAACTTGATTTGCAAAAACACTATTTTTATTTTTTTTTACTTTTTGATATGTTTTAGAGGATATCAAGTGCCAACTTTTCAGAAATTTCCAGAATGGGCAAAAAATCTTTGACCGAGTTATGATTTTTTGGATTTTCAAAAAAATTAAATATTGGTCGCAAAAATTTTTCAATTTAATTTTTCGATGTAAAATTGAATTTGCAAAGTACTTTAGTAAATTTTTGATAAAGTGCACCGTTTTCAAGTAATAGCCATTTTTATGTAACTTTTTTCAAAATAGTCGCAGTTATTGATTTTTAAAAATAGTGCCCATGTTTACCCACTTTAAAAAAAAAATATTTGAAAATCTTAGAAAATTCTCTATATTTTGCTTTTTTGGACTTTGTTGATACGACCTTTAGTTGCTGAGATATTGCCATGCAAAGGTTTAAAAACAAGAAAATTGATGTTTTATAAGTCTCACCCAAAAAACCCACAATTTTCTAATGTCGATATCTCAGCAACTAATGGTTCGATTTACAATGTTAAAATATGAAACATTCGTGAAAAATATTTTTAAATTTTTTGAATCAAGACTAACATTTCAAAAGGGTCAAACATTCAATTATTTTGATATGTTAGCCCTGATTCAAAATTTTTGAAAATATTTTTTTCGAAAAGATCGGAAAATTTCACGAATGTTTCATATTTTTTTATTTATTTTTTGTTCATATAAAAAACATAAAAAAGTGTGTTTTTGCAAATCAAGTTTTAGTTAAAAAAAAGTTAAATAAAAAATCCCCAATTTTTTTTTACCCCGTATCATTTTTTTTTCAGTGTAGTGGTTATCCATACCTACAACTTTGCCGAAGACACCAAATCGATCAAAAAATTCCGTCAAAAGATACAGATTTTTGAATTTTTACAAATCATTTTTGTATGGATAGCTGCCAAATTTGCATGGAAAATTATATGGACAAAATAATGATGCAAAAAGGCTTCTTTGGGCATACCAAAGACCCAAAAAAGTTTCAGGCGGATAAAAAAAAATACAAAAAAAAAATCGAATGACCGAAATTTCAGAGAATTGCTCATATTTTAAAAAAATTCGACTGGAGCATCACTGTTAGCTTCACATTTGTATTTTCTTTTATTTTTATTTTTTTACAACACTGTTTTAAATCCAACCAAACCCATTAAATCATTAACTTTGCAAAACGAATCGATCAGGAAAAAGAAGGATTTACTTATATTTTCACAAAACATTTTTTTATAAAGAACCATTCTACGCCAACACACACATCAGTTACTCCGGCATAAATGAAAATTTTCTGAAATCTGAACGGTAAATCCAAACGAGGTAAAATTTGTTTCAGAACCTCGATTATGGTCTAGATTATGATATGGAGAAAAAAATATATATAAAATGCCAAAGGAACAGTTTTGGAATTTGGTGAAAAATTTGCTTTTTCCTTTTTTATGGGTTTTTCCCCTAATCAGTAAATAAGTCCAACAGTTGTAAATCAAGAACCACATTACCAACATGGTTGAAAATTTGGGAGGATGTAGGGCTCGAAAAATGCATTTTTTTTTTGGATAAATACACGATTTTAATATTTTAATATTCGACTGAATTTTCATTTGAAACCGAGTCCCGTAAAAACATGGATAAATTTAAATTTGGTATGGAACTGGTTCAGGTTCAGCACATCCCCTTTCAAATGCACCCAAGAGAGCTTAAATCCATAATATGGTCTCTGAGAAACCCCCTGCGACAAATTTGAGCCTTTTTTTACCACACACGGACGCCACGCGTGCTCTATGGTAAATTGATCCCCAAAAGTAGAATATTAGAGATAGACCAAATCGATCGTCCATGATTTTTTGCATTTTTTCATTTTTTTTTCGAGAAATGATTTGATAACGAATCTTGATTTTGAGTCGGGATTATGGGATTATGGGATTATGCAAATTCGAACATTACATTAGTTTTTTTTTTATAAAATAAAATGTGCCATTTTTTTACAGTGGAATATTTAAAAATTGCAGAGTTTTGGAACCTATTTTTGTATTTTTATTGATGAAAAAAAGATTTTTATGAATTCTCAGTACGCCATCAAATTATCCAATTTTACATAAAAGTCCCTTTGACATCAAATTGTTTAACCATGACCATTTCGGGCTGCAAATAATTGAAAACACGTCTTTTTTCGAATGTTCATAAATGTAAGGGGTTGTACCACCCCTCCGTCACGAAATCGATGTCGGAAAATTGAACTTGGATTCGTGATCAGGGACAAAAATTACCCCTTCAGATAAAATTTCACACAAATCGAAGAGGGGTCCGGGCAACTTTTTCCGATTTCGTGTGAGTTGGCGGAGAATTATCCACAAGGGACATTTTTGTGACCAGGGGCTGTTTATTTATTTCAAATGTCCTAATTCCAAGGTGGTCAAACTTTATGCACAAAATCACAAACCAAATGGATAGAAAAACTTTTGCTTTTCCTACTCGCCCCACCTCGAATGTATGGAAAATTATTGTGTTTTGTTGTGCTCCGAAAAATAGAATGCATGCCCGTGTGAGATACTGTCTGGCTGTTTTTGTAACAGTATGTATGTGTGTGTGTGTGTGCTCGGGGTGGAAAATTGCTCCTCGCGGTATGTTAGTTGTTGCCACTGTACAGACTCGTTGTGTGTATCTGTAAACTATTGTTAGTTCTTCTGTGTACCGAGAGAGAGCACACGGGTCGGCTGTCTTCGGTGTGCCGTAAATTGTAATAATAGTGAGAGTGGAAAGGCGCGCAAAATATTACTCCACGTGGTGGGGTTTTTTCTCTCTCGTGGATGGCGATTTATGCTTTAGTTGTGGCAATGTTGGCTGGAAAAAATGGTAAATTATGGAGACGTGCAGCCGTTTTTTGATTCATGGTGGGTTCCGTAGATTTGCAAACAGATGAAGTTTTGGATGCTATCTGATACAGTTTTAATATGCTCGCTTTGATTTGGATTATTCAACTCTTGTTTTTTTCTGTAAATATTCATAGCAGTTTTTGATGAATAAAGGCAATAGAAATTAAAAGAAAACTGATCCCTATAAACAAATGCTTCACACATTTGATGAAACTATCAAGTTTGAACAATTATTTCTTTAAAATGCAATAAAACCCCGCTTAATGCTTATTTAAAAGGTCTTTGTCGAAATGATCTTGACCGTATTATAGTCATTTTTCTACATGATTCGATTATCGGAAGTTTTGGAGAAGACTCTGTATTAGAGGTGGGCAAAGCCGCTCTTTTTTATGAGCCGCTCATTTTCGTTCGCTCATTAAAAAGAACCGCTCTTTTGAACGGCTCTTTCGCTCTTTGTCAAAATTTGGATGAAAAGGTTTTTTTTTAAGAATCGTGTGACTTTATAAGTTATTTCACATTGGATTTAAAAAATTATTTGATAAAAAAATTAAAACTCAAAACGAGAAGATACCCTTGAAACCCATAGGTCTTGGTGGTCTCTATGTCAAAATTTCTACTCGAACCTAAACATTCAAGTAATTTATTGGCATCCAAACTTAAATCTAGGGAAGCTGGAAAAACTGCTATAAATTTTAAAATTTCGTTTATTTCTGCAAGAATAGACCTAATGCTGATATTTTATTTGGAGAAAATATTCTGTGACCTCTTTTCTACATTCTGATTTAATCGATAAGGTCTAAAAACTATAAACGCTTAAGGAGTTGCGTTGGAGAATTTGAACGATGTGCGTCGCGGTCCTCGCGCAGGATTTTCGTTGCCGTTTCCGTCTTTGTTGTCCCCCCGATTGTGTGTGTATTTCGATCCGGGCGGTTTCGGGATGTTTGACAGTTGAGTTGGAGAATTTGAACGGTGTGCGTCGCGGTCATCACGCAGGATTTTCGTTGCCGTTTCCGTCTTTGTTGTCCCCCCAATTGTGCGTGTATTTCGATCCGGGCGGTTTCGCGTTTTCGCATTTTAGTTGGTTTTATCTTTCCACAGCGGGCTGTCTAAGATTAAATCATTTATGCTAAACTCAACACCAAATAACCGGGAATAGTTCCGCATACTCCGACTGTTTGCCTGGAGAATGCATAATACATCACACCATTAAACAAAATTTATTGATTATTGGGTCGCATCATCATCCTCTATGTTGAATCCTGGCCATTACCCTTACCCACTAACAAAATCCCAAGTAGAAGTAGTTTTCCGGCACACGCGGGGGTGTGGATATCGTATAGAACCCACCCTTGGTACACGGATAGAAATCCTGTCCGAAAATTCGTAAACAAATTGTTTTAAAATCGTTAACATCGATTGTTTTCATTTTCGTTTACAATGTTTTCAAAAATGAAAACATTCTCATCGATTTCGAAAACTTTTGTTTTCGAAAACGCAACTTTTTCCGTCACCCTTTTACGGAGCGTAACAACTGTCAAAACGCAGCCTAAAACAAAACGTCATCCCAAACGTCGTGACAGTTTGTTTGTGTTAAGTTTTGTTTTTCTGGTTTCGGGAGAAAAAAAAAACGTTGCCGGTGTCCGAAAACAGGTTCCGGAGGGTACCGTTCCGGTCAACCGGGACGAGATTTAAAGTGCTTTGGCTTTGGCGAAATCACCTGTCCGCGAAAAATCAAAGTCGATCCGCACCGCCGCCTGACAAGTGATCGAAAGGACCAGTCATTAAATGAAAGACGGAACCGTTGCCAACGACCACCCTCGAGTAGACGGAAAGCGGTCCATCGCCGGAACCTCCTCCTCATCCTGCCGCCGAGGAAGATGTTGTCCAGCGGGAGGAAATCATCATCGAGCCTCCTCCTCCTCCTCCTCCTCCTCCTCCTCCTCCTCCTCCTCCTCCTCCTCCTCCTCCTCCTCCTCCTCCTCCTCCTCCTCCTCCTCCTCCTCCTCCTCCTCCTCCTCCTCCTCCTCCTCCTCCTCCTCCTCCTCCTCCTCCTCCTCCTCCTCCTCCTCCTCCTCCTCCTCCTCCTCCTCCTCCTCCTCCTCCTCCTCCTCCTCCTCCTCCTCCTCCTCTCCTCCTCCTCCTCCTCCTCCTCCTCCTCCTCCTCCTCCTCTCCTCCTCCTCCTCCTCCTCCTCCTCCTCCTCCCTCCTCCTCCTCCTCCTCCTCCTCCTCCTCCTCCCTCCTCCTCCTCCTCCTCCTCCTCCTCCTCCTCCTCCTCCTCCTCCTCCTCCTCCTCCTCCTCCTCCTCCTCCTCCTCCTCCTCCTCCTCCTCCTCCTCCTCCTCCTCCTCCTCCTCCTCCTCCTCCTCCTCCTCCTCCTCCTCCTCCTCCTCCTCCTCCTCCTCCTCCTCCTCCTCCTCCTCCTCACCCACCACCGGAAACCGAGGAAGATGTGGTTGTGCAGCGGGAGAAAATCATCATTGAGCGATTAGGCTGGCTACGAATCTGATGCAGGTACGTCCCTGAGAAGCTTAATAAAATTTGAATGAAAAAATTCTCACAAAATTCACAGGCTCCGACGCCGACCTCTTCCACCAGAATTGAACCACGACGACGAGCCGGGCGGCCAACAACATCAGCGTAGCAGTCTGGGTTGTTCGACGATAAGACGTATCTACCGAACTCGAGCTCCGTCGGCATCCTGGAACCGATCTCGGTCAAGCTCTTCGGTCGTGCGGAAGGCGCTGGAAACCCACACTCACTTTGTTACACTCTACCACCACAAAACACTTCTAAATTTCTTTAATAATTTAATAATTAATTATTCTGCAATTCCAATTTCTAAAATTCTATAATTACAAAATCATAAAATTTTGAAATTTTAAATTCTAAAATTTTAAATTCTAAAATTTTAAAATTTTAAATTCTCAAATTAAAAAAAAAAATTCAAAGATACTAAAATTCTAAATTTTTGAAATTCTAAATTTTATAATTCAAAAATTCTCTAAACCAACGGAAATTCTAAAATTCTAAATTCAAGAAATTTCAAAATTCCTAAATCCTTAAATTCTGAATTGCCAAGATTCTAAAATTTTGAAATACATGAAATCTTAAATATTTAAATTTTTAAATTCTAAATTTAAAAATCCTTAAATTCTCAATTGCAAAAATTCTTAAATTCTGAAATACATAAATTATGAAATCCCTAAATTTTCTAAATTCTATAAAACTAAAATTCTAAAACTCTTAAATTCTAAATTTCTAAAACTCTTAAATTCTAAATTTCTAAAACTCTAAAATTCAAAAATTCTAAAATTCTAAAATTCTAAAATTCTAAAATTCTAAAATTCTAAAATTCTAAAATTCTAAAATTCTAAAATTCTAAAATTCTAAAATTCTAAAATTCTAAAATTCTAAAATTCTAAAATTTAAAATTTAAAATTCTAAAATTTAAAATTTAAAATTCTAAAATTCTAAAATTCTAAAATTCTAAAATTCTAAAATTCTAAAATTCTAAAATTCTAAAATTCTAAAATTCTAAAATTCTAAAATTCTAAAATTCTAAAATTCTAAAATTCTAAAATTCTAAAATTCTAAAATTCTAAAATTCTAAAATTCTAAAATTTAAAATTCTTAAATTCTAAAATTCTAAAATTCTAAAATTCTAAAATTCTAAAATTCTAAAATTCTAAAATTCTAAAATTCTAAAATTCTAAGATTCTAAAATTCTAAAATTCTAAAATTCTAAAATTCTAAAATTCTAAAATTCAAAAATTCTAAAATTCAAAAATTCTAAAATACTAAAATTCTAAAATTAAAAATACCCAAATTCTCAAATTTCCAAATTCCTAAATTCCTAAATTCCTAAATTCCTTAATTCCCAAATTCTTAAATTCCAAAATTCTTAAATTCCCAAATTCTTAAATTCCCAAATTTCCAAATTCCCATATTCCCAAATTCCCAAATTAACAAATTCACAAGCAAATTCATTTATTCCCAAATTCCCCAATTCCCGAATTCTCAAATTCTTAAATTCCCAAATTCCAAAATTTCCAAATTCACAAATTCCCAAATTCCGTAATTCTAAATTTCCCAAAATTCTCAAATTCTTAAATTCCCAACTTCCCAAATCAACAAATTCACTAATTCCCAAATTCTCCAATTCCCAAATTTTCAAATTCCCAAATTCTTAAATTCCCAGATTTCCAAATTCCCAAATTTCCAAATTCACAAATTCCCAAATTAACAAATTCTTAAATTCCCAAATTCCAAAGTTAACAAATCCCCAAATTCCCCGATTCCCAAATTCCTAAATTCCCCAATTCCCAAATTCCCCAATTCCCAAATTCCTGAATTCCTTAATTCTCAAATTCCTAAATTCCCAAATTACTAAATTCTTAAATTCTCAAATTCTTAAATTCTCAAATTCCCAAATTCCCAATTTCTTAAATTCCCAAATTACCAAATTCAAAAATTCTCAAATTCCTGAATCACAAATTCACAAATTCCCAAATTCCCAACTTCCCAAATTAACAAATTCACTAATTCACAAATTCCCAAATTTTCAAATTCCCACATTCCTAAATTCCGAGATTTCCAAATTCCCAAATTCCCAAATTTCCAAATTACCAAATTCACAAATTCTTAAATTCCCAAATTCCAAAATTAACAAATCCCCAAATTCCCCAATTCCCAAATTCCTAAATTCCCAAATTCCCAAATTCCTGAAGTCCAAATTCCTAAATTCTCAAATTCCTTAATTCCCAAATTCCCAAATTCCCTAATTTCTAAATTCTTAAATTCTCAAATTCCCAAATTCCCAATTTCTTAAATTCCCAAATTCAAAAATTCTTCAATTACTAAATTCTGAATTCACAAATTCACAAATTCCCAAATTCCTAAATTCCTAATTTCCCAAATTCTCAAATTTCAAAATCCCAAATTCCCAAATTCACAGATTCCCAAATTCCCAAATTCTTAAATTCCCAAACTCCCAAATTCACAAAATCCCAAATTCTTTAATTCCCAAATTCCAAAATTCCTAAATTCCTGAATTCCTAAATTCTTAAATTCCTAAATTCCTAAATTCCTCAATTCCTGAATTCCTAAATTCCTTATTTCCTGAATTTCTAAATTCTTAAATTCCTAAATTCCCAAATTCCCAAATTCTCAAATTTTCAAATTCTCAAATTCCCAAAATCCCAAATTCCCAAATTCCTTAATTCTCAAATTCCTTAATTCTCAAATTCCCAAATTCTTACATTCCCAAATTCTCTATTTCCTATGTTCCTAAATTCCTAAATTCCTGAATTCCTAAATTCCTAAAATTTTAAATTCCTTAATTCCTAAATTCCTAAATTCCAAATTCTGAATTTCTAAATTTCTTAATTCCCAAATCCCCAAATTCCCAAATCCCAGATTCCCAAATTCACAAATTCCCAAATTCTCAAATTCCCAAATACTTAAATTCTCAAATTCCCAAATTAACAAATTCATTAATTTAAATTCCCAAATTCAATTCCCAAATTTTCAAATTCCCAAATTCCCAAATTCTTAAATTCTAAATTCTCAAATTCCCAAATTCACAATTTTAAATCCCAAATTCACAAATTCTCAAATTTCTTAATTCCCAAATTCTTAAAATCCCAAATTCACAAATTCACATTTTCCCAAATTCTTAAGTTCCCAAATTCCAAAATTATCAAATTCTTAAATTCCCAAATTCCTTAATTCCTAAATTCTCAAATTCCTAAATTCCTAAATTCTCAAATTCCTTAATGCTTAAATTCCTAAATTCCAATTTCTTAAATTTCTAAATTCCCAAATTACCAAATTCTCAAATTTCCAAATTCCTAAATCCTCAAATTCCTAAATTCCCAAATCCCCAAATTCCCAAATTCACAAATTCCCAAATTCTCAAATTCCCAAATTCCCAAATCACAAATTCCCAAATTCCTAAATTCCTAAATTCTCAAATTCCTAAATTCCCAAATTCCCAAATTCACAAATCCCCAAATTCTTCAATTACCAAAATCCCAAATTCCCAAATTCTTAAATTCCTTAATTCCTAAATTCCTAAATTCCCAAATTCCTAAATTCCTAAATTCATAAATTCCTAAATTCCCAAATTCCCAAATTCCTTAATTCCTTAATTCCTTAACTCCTTAATTCCTAAATCTCAAAATCCCACATTATCAGGTTCTTGAATTCCTAAATTGTCTTATTTCGATATTCCCAAATTTCTAAAATAACATAATACCAAGTTCCTAAAATCAAAATTCCCTAATTTTGATTTGGGATTCCCAGATTCAGAAAATCCCATATTCCCAAAAACTCCACATTCTTCAATCCCCAGATCCCCATGTTTCCTGATTGTAAAAACACTAATTTCTTGTATTCCCATATTCCATACAAACACACACACACACACACACACACACACACACACACACACACACACACACACACACACACACACACACACACACACACTCACACAAAGATTAGTTTGTTAATTAATGATGTATTTTTTGCCTCAATAAATAAAAAAAAACGAATCAACTGTTTTACTGAACCAAAAGAAATATCCAACGGTCAATTCAAAACCAAAACCAACGGTCAATTCAAAAACCGATTAAACCACCACCCTTCGTTTGGGATGGCTGCGTGCTTTTGTTTTGAGCCAGGCGTACCCAATCGTCACGTTTCAGAATCGAGAACATTGTTGTCGATTTCAATGCAAATGTTACCGGACGACTGGTCGACAACATTACGAAACGAATTTTAGAGCAAATCGACAACAATGTTGTCGATTTCCCGGACAGGATTTCTATCCGTGTAGCAGCCTGTGCTAACTAACATTCCCGTCCCATTCCCTCGAGATCTACAAACTGACATGGCGGGCGCCGTTGGTGGCCAACGACTGTTTCCTATTCGCATCGGCTCTAGTTTTGATGATCGTGATGATTTATCTTTTCAGCGCATTCATGCATGCTGTTGATAAGGGAAACATCATTTGATCGTTGAAGCGTGTGACCGGTTGTGCTGATGGGATATTATGGTCCTGTTCAGCAACGGAGAAGGACAACCATGGGTGGTCTCTCATGCTCATGCTCATGCTCAAGGTCTAAAAACTATAAACGCTTAAGTTCAATCGGACAAAATGATTTATTTTTTTCCAAAAATCATTGAAATATTTTAAATTGCATTTGAAATTCTCAATAAAAAATTCAGTACTACATTTTTTGTAAATTCAATAAATTAAATTTATTGCCTGTGGGGACGCGCAGTCCTGCTTTTTCGTGTTATTTTCTGTCTCTTTTGTGTCGCTGTTCGAGTGCATGGGGTGATTGGATTTCTTCTTCTTCTTTTTTCATTTTTTTTAGTTCGCGCGTTCGTTGGCCGATGAATTTTGTTTTTGTTCTTTTTATATAGTTTTCGATAGAAACGATCCGATTTTTGTTTTTTGAGATAAGCAAGTCGTATTGCTGGATTAAGTCCTTTCCATATCATCGAGGATCGGAAGGCACGTCGACGAATATGTTTTAAGGCTTATGATATAAAATAGTTTTAATGAATGAAGCCCTTCCTACATCACCGTTGATCGGAAGGCACGCCGACGGAGAATTTCTGGAGAATCGCGGTCGAATTAATACTTTGTTTAAATCCTTAGATAGCTATCTTTCCGCAGCCGGCTGCCTAAGATTTTTAAAATTTCAACCGATAAACAAATTGCTTATCATCGCATCACCTACCACAGTGAATCCTGACCTCATACCCATCTTACTAACCCCTCAATACTCATGTGATACTTTGTCGGAGACGCAGCTGATTTAGCGGTCCCATCACTCAAGTATCGGCTAACATTCCCGTCCACTTCCCCGTGTCTTACCTCTGGTCGTGGCCGGCGTCGGTATTGATCAGCACGATAGGGACCTTTGAAAATTGCGAAGGGGTGATGATTGGTTCCTACTTTTCATCTGTGGTCCACGGAGCAATGTTTGGGGGTCCTGGTCAATAACGAAGTAGCAACTACGGGCAGACACCAATGCTATGCTATGCTATGCTAAATTCAATAAATTATATTTATAACAAAAATCATGCCATCTTGAAATGGTTCTTCAAAAAGACCGAAGCTTAAAAAAGAACCGCGGTTCTTTTTTTGAGAGCCACGGTTCGTTCGCTCTTTTCAGTGAACTTTTTTGCCCACCTCTACTCTGTATAGCCGAATTTAAGATAATCGACTGGTTTCACTAAACAGTAAAAATATTGCAAATGCATAAACAGATTCATAAAAGTAAAAAAGACACTGCTCAGAACTAGAAGCATTGAGAAACAATAGTTCCTTCAAGTGACTCACGCAAATAGGCATGATAGAGAAATACATTCCCACTATTCAAGGTAAATGGCCTTTTGTACTTCTAGTCTCAGTTCTTCCCCTGAAATAAAAGAAAGTCATTGAGCTTGCATAAGGTAACTATATTCAACAATTGCATTTGAGGTTTCCTTTCCAAAGGCATTTCACCCAGCATTTGTTACATAATGTCTCTCCCCAATCATCGAATTGAACGGTTTTACGTCTAATCCAATTAGGGTCCTTTAGATAAACCTGACCAAAGATGCATAATAAATAAGACAAACCACTCCGCCAGGATAAATGTCATCTTTCTGCTTCACTGATAAATGGATGCTTCTTCCCCGAACATTTTCTCAAACCGCCACCTCATACTCTCCCCTAATTGCTTCAATATTCATCAAGTCGCGTAAAATATGCTGCAAACTTTTCTTTTTTCCTCCTTCCATCGCGAAAAAATCATCGATGAAATAAGAGGACGTCGAAAAAAAACAAAACAAAAACATTGCATTAACTTTTCCACTTGAGAAAAATCTCTTTGCTCTCTTTTTTCGCGCGTGAAAAGCTCTCACTGTTAACGTTTTCCCCTCACTCCCTCTCTCTCTCTCTCTCTCTCTCTCTCCATCTAGTGATGGTTTACGACGGCGAAGTGCTACATCTGACAAAAGTGAGCCGAAACGAGATGGGTGCTTATCTCTGCATCGCCACTAATGGTGTGCCACCATCAGTGTCTAAGCGGATTATTCTCGACGTTGAGTGTAAGTGTACTTTTCAAACTTTACTTTTTTCCTTCTCTTCTTTTTCTTTTTTTTCTCCCTTTCCTGTCATGAGCGTAGGTGAATGTAGGTGTGCGTGTGCTTAGTGTCACTTTGCTCCCTGCGCTTTACTTTACTAATCTCACTTTTGCTCATGGCCCCTTTGATAAGTGTATTATCTCATTAGAGATTCTCCGTGTGTATCGTTACGGAGTTTACCCTCTTGACAGGTGTGGGCGGCACCAGGTGAGCGTGAAAATGTGATGAATTAAAACGTGAATAAAAAAACTCTGTGAAAGAAATGTTGATTCTCAACACACACGCCTGAGTAGAGTATGCACTCAAGCGCTCACCTGATGCTAAGTGAAGACACTTTTGAGTAATGGTACATTTTTTTTCTTAAAATACTTAATTTCAGTTTCCCCCATGATTTGGGTGCCAAACCAGCTGGTTGGAGCACCTCCGTCGACGGATGTCACCATAGACTGTCATACGGAAGCGCACCCAAGGTAAAATTAACTATATTTTTTCACTAATTTTAAACCATTCATTATTTTTCAGTATCAGTTGAAACATTTTTTTCATTTTTTAAGCAGTTAAATTTTCCAAACATAGGTATTAAGTGCAGACCCGATTATCTGCCAACTCACACAGCAGTTGCTCCGACCCCTCTTTTATATGATTTTTAAGATGCTTCACGGAACATATTTGAAAATAGCAAATAACCGTAAATAGGATTCTTAGATATGATATTATTCTGAACAGAATATAGTTATGAATGAAGATTTTTTCAGCATAATCCATTTCAGTGCTGAAAAGTAGAACTTTTCAACATTTATTTAATCCCAGCTGGGGTGAGATAGGTCCTTTCTGACAAAATAATATAACAATGGTAGAACTTCTTTCAATGCATAACATCGACTATGTTTATTTATAACGTCAGCACAAAAGAAATTGAAATGATACAAAAAATCTTACAATGAAAGCAAAGTACAGTATGACCCATAAAAAATGCGACATGTGCCTTTTTTCATAGAAAAAATGGTGCCATTCTTAAATTTATTTAACAATCTGATCTATTATGTATCATGGTGTTAGTTTAGTATGTTTTGAATATATCGTCATGATAATTTTTTGCAGTTCACCAAAACTATGAATGTGTTTTTGGAACAATATTTACCCTTATTAAATAATTTATATTTCAAAAACGAAACAGTTTAAAATATCCAACAATGTACCGAAAGCATCATTAGAAGTCCTTCTTAAATACGCCCAGTTTTTTAATTTTGTTAAAATTGGTAATTTGTGTGAAAATGCCATTTTGGTTATTATTTTGTGTGATTCTGTCAAAATAAATCAATAACAAAAGCGTGCCCAGCGGCTCTATATTGTTAAAAGTCACATCAGAGCATCTGTTAGTATCAATTACCATCATTAGTAGCATTTGTTTTTTTCGTTGAAACATTGCAGGCTCCAAAAAATACCAAAAATTGATGCATTTTCAGAATCGGGATATTTGTGAAAAGTTCACTATTTTACTAAAACGGGTAAATAGAATGCGTAAAATTTGGTGGAACTAACTCTTACAACTCTCAAAAACAGTAACCTTGAAGGCTGTATACTTTTTAGTCCATAAAAATACCATAATAGGCTATCCAGATCGACCAACCTGAAAAAAGGATGTTTTTCTTTATATGGCCTGGGCGTAGAGCAAATTGGAAAATTATAAATTTCAATGAGCTGTAACTTATTTTATGCTAAGGGAATGGTTTTAAATGCATTGATAGTTTGTTTTGAACCTATTTAACATGTACACATGCTACATACATCATAAATAGTAAAAATAGTCCTGATTTACACCTATTAACAATGTCGCATTTTTTTATAAGCCAAACTGTATTGTACAGTATGTAAAAAAAGTATTTACACCCCTTTGGCACTATGCACATTTTGTGATGAAACATGTAAAAAATTTAAAGTTTGACAGGAACCTAGTACTACGTTTTGTTCAGAAACTCATGCCAAACATTTTGCTACAAAAAAACTCATGAAAAGATGATTTCTATAAAAAGTTATATAACAAATACTATTACGAAAATAAAAAGGTGCAAAAAAAGTTTGTACACCTTTCGAAAAATTAACATAAATAATGTTATTTGTTGACAAATCACCATAAATCCAGTCTCTCAAATCCAAATAGGCATCCTTGACTGATTAAAAAAATAATTTGGATTGAATATAAAGTTAACTAACTACTTAATATAAAAATTTATATAACTCTGGAAATTCTATATAAAACTTATCTAAGCCTAATTTTGCAAACTTTTAATTTAGCTAAATGTCAATATATTACCATAGAATTTCTAAATAAACATTCTGGAGGGTGTATAACACCGTTTTGGGGGTCTCTGTAATCCTAGAATAGATTTCTCGTTGAAATTTCGTACCAACCCGGAATTACGTCGTTGGAAAATCCGCCGGCATCCGAACCGGTCCACAATTCACAAGTTAATACCCATGTTGATACCCATACATCTAGGTTTTCTATAAAACCCACGTTTTTGAATGCCTGGGCAACTTTTGAATTACTTAACTAAACTTGCTGATTTTGAATAGAGACTTATGGGACTCTAAGATGTGGAGCCAATCCAGAGATAATCGAAAGACAATTTTATTTCTACAAACTTACACACCTGAATATTAAAATTAATGTTATTGAGCAGTTCTCTAGGATTTCGGTCATTCGATTTTTTTTGTATTTTTTAATCCGACTGAAACTTTTTTGGTGCCTTCGGTATGCCCAAAGAAGCCATTTTGCATCATTAGTTTGTCCATATAATTTTCCATACAAATTTGGCAGCTGGCCATACAAAAATGATGTATGAAAATTCAAAAATCTGTATCTTTTGAAGGAATTTTTTGATCGATTTGGTGTCTTCAGCAAAGTTGTAGGTATGGATACGGACTACACTGGAAAAAAATAATACACGGTAAAAAAAATTTGATGATTTTTTTATTTAACTTTTTATCACTAAAACTTGATTTACAAAAAAACACTATTTTAATTTTTTTTATATGTTTTAGAGGACATAAAATGCCAACTTTTCAGAAATTTCTAGGTTGCGCAAAAAATCATTGACCGAGTTATGATTTTTTTAATCAATACTATTTTTTACAAAAAATCGAAATTTTGGTCGTAAAAATTTTTTAATTTCATTTTTCGATGTAAAATCAAATTCTCAATCAAAAAGTACTTAAGTGAAATTTTGATAAAGTGCACCGTTTTCAAGTTATAGTCATATTTAAGTGACATTTTGAAAATAGTCGCAGTTTTTCATTTTTTAAAATTAGTGCACATGTTTGCCCAGTTTTGAAAAAAAAAATTGAAAAATTGAGAAAATTCTCTACATTTTGCTTCTTTGGACTTTGTTGATACGACCCTTAGTTGCTGAGAAATTGCCATGCAAAGGTTTAAAAACAGGAAAATTGATGTTTTCTAAGTCTCACCCAAACAAACCACCATTTTCTAATGTAGATATCTCAGCAACTAATAGTCCGATTTATAATGTTAAAATATGAAACATTCGTGAAATTTTCCGATCTTTTCGAAAAAAATGTTTTCAAAATTTTGAAATCAAGACTAACAAATCAAAAGGGCGTAATATTGAATGTTTGGTCTTTTTGAAATGTTAGTCTTGATTTGAAAATATTTTTTTCGAAAAGATCGGAAAATTTCACAAATGTTTCATATTTTAACATTGAAAATTGGACCATTCGTTGCTGAGATCCGAAGAAGCAAAGTATAGAGAATTTTCTCATTTTTTCAAAAATATTTTTTTCAAAACTGGGCAAACATGTGCACTAATTAAAAAAAATGAAAAACTGCGACTATTTTCAAAAAAGTCACTTAAATATGACTATAACTTGAAAACGGCGGACTTTATCAAAATTTCACTTAAGTACTTTTTGATTGCAAATTTGATTTTACATCGAAAAATGAAGTTTAAAAAATTTTACGACCAAAATTTCGATTTTTTGAAAAAATCAGTATAGATTAAAAAATTCATAACTCGGTCAATGATTTTTTGCACAACCTGGAAATTTCTGAAAAGTTGGGAGCAGCTGTGGCTGAATGGTTACAGTGTTTGCTTTGTAAGCGAATGGTTCTGGGTTCGATTCCCATCTGCTCCCATCGAGAAAGTTAAGGACATAGAAATACTTGAAATGCTGAATATAAACGAAAAATCAAAGTCGCCGAAGGCGGGGTTCGAACCCCCGTCCTTTGGATTGGTAAGCAAAAATGCTAACCACTAGGCCATGGCGACTTGGTGAGCATAGACTGGAATTAGGAATACTGTTACAACCAACCCGCAACGCCTTTCGAGGTGTATCCTAGGGTTCTACCTCTCCTACTAACATTGAGTCCAAAACCTCCCTACAAACATCTATACCACTAAGGTGACGTAGGGGTCCTTGCGCACTTTAGATAGGTGTTTACTAACGATCCTTCATATCCCTGAGGATAGCTTGGACCCGGCCTGGATCCCTTTATGCCCTGGGCTGTATTACACACTCATCAAAAAGATGAAGACATGGTATCTCCCGTGTTGGATTATTGTTCCGGATGAGGGTCTAACACAACCAGACCAAACAGAGGGATAAGCGTTGTGGAGCTTTCCGGTGGTGGGGCGTCCTCCAAATGCTAATGCTAATGCTAACCTGGAAATTTCTGAAAAGTTGGCATTTTATGTCCTCTAAAACATATCAAAAAATAAAAAAAAATAAAAATAGTGTTTTTTTTGTAAATCAAGTTTTAGTGATAAAAAGTTAAATAAAAAAATCACCAAATTTTTTTCACCGTGTATTAATTTTTTCCAGTGTAGTTCATATCCATACCTACAACTTTGCTGAAGACACCAAATCGATCAAAAAATTCCTTCAAAAGATACAGATTTTTGAATTTTCATACTTTTTTTTTGTATGGACATCTGCCAAATTTGTATGGAAAATTATATGGACAAACTAATGATGCAAAATGGCTTCTTTGGGCATACCGAAGGCACCAAAAAAGTTTCAGTCGGATTAAAAAATACAAAAATTAAAATTGAAGAAAAAAGACCGATTTCGTAGAGAATTGCTCTATTTCATTGTCACAAACTGTTCAATATCTGGGTAATTCTCCGCTAACTCACACAGAAATTGCCCCGACCCCTCTTCGATTTGCGTGAAACTTTGTCCTAAGGGGTAACTTTTGTCGCTGATCAAGATTCTGACGTCCGTTTTTTCGCATGTTCAAAAGTTGGTCGTCATCGATCATGGCCGTTCATGGTCACCCGCGACAGACACGGACGACGAAACAAATAGAAACGCAAAAAGTAACTTTTTCAAAACTTTTTTTCGTAAAATCGCTATAACTCGTGATGTTTATAAGCAAACCCCATTCGTCTATATATCAAAATGTTTGTAATTGTCTGCTCTACAACTTTGTAGAACATTGTTACACTCTTAAAAAATAACCCTGCAAAGTTAGAAAAACACGAAATTTTAAAATGAAAAATTTTGTTCTAAATGAAAAAAATTACCCTTCTGGGTCAATGTAGATTCGAAAAGTACATGAAATGTCCCATAAAATGACATGTTTCAAAATTTTGTACAGTCGAGTAACGGAAAATGGGATAATTTTTATAACTTTTTTAGTGTTTTTTTTACGATGAAAAATACGTTTTTTCGGAATTCTGAATACGCCATCAAATCGAGCGTCTAATTTTACATAAAAGTCCCTTTGACACCAAATTTCTATCTCATCACCGTTTCAGGCTGCAAATTATTGAAAAACACCTCTTTTTTCGCATGTTCAAAAATGGAAGGGGTCGTACCGCCCCTCCGTCACGAAATATCAAAAACGGACCCCGGAATCGTGATCAGAGACAAAAGTTACCCCTTAGGACAAAGTTTCACGCAAATCGAAAACGAGTCGGGACAACTTTTCCCGATTTCATATAATTGGTACCCATCTAACATTGTTGAAACTAAAGGGATCGTTTGTGAAATATTGATTAATCGCCTTAGTATCAAATAAACAAAATGATTCCACAGAAAGCAATTTCACCACCAAATCGCCGAAGCACAATAAATAGTGTTTACAAAATTCCTTCCAGCTCCCTGAAACGAGACCATAAGGAAGGGAAGAACAAAAGCCAACTATCAGAATCCAATATCGAGCCAAGTGCCAATAAATTGATTCCGAATCTCGATCGTATCAGTAAACACAATAAAAGTTCTTACTCATTGTCAAAACAACTTTTCACCAACCCCTCCTTTTCCATCCAGCTCTGCTGACACCATTCTAGATCTGCCAATAGTTTAACCGTCGTCGATTGAAAGTTTCAATTTTTATTTATCCCGAGCCGGCCCCTCTCCAGGAAGTACGGAAAAAAGAAAGGGGCAAAACGAACTTAAAGAGCGAGAAAATCGCTCTCGTCAAGGCAAACAATAGAAACTTTTGCCTTCTTATTTTTATTCTTTTTTTCATCTCTTCCCCCAACACTGGAAAACACTGTTTTCCACTTTTATTGAACTTTTCTCGCTTTCCTGTTCCCACCGATACCAACACAGTACTGATTGTTGTTTTTCTTCTATTTTTTCTTCATCTTCCTGGACAATTGCTGCTGCTGCTGCTGCTGCTGCTGCATCAACACCACCCACTTTCCCTCATTTTCCACGAACCAGGGCGATCATCTACTGGGTCTACAACTCGGTGATGGTGCTTCCGAGCAAAAAGTATATAATCGATTACAACGAAAACTCTTATCGGTAAGTTATTTCGCGCCCGCTCCCCCGGCTCTGTAATTGAGATTTATTTTCGCTGATCAGCGCGAGGGCGTCTGATTTCCAACCGATTTGTTGGCGCTGCTGATGCTGATGCTGCTGCAACTCTCTTGCAGTGAAGTTGGATTTATTTCTATTTTTGCAGTATTTGTACAAGAAGGTCGAAAGAAAAGTGTAAATGCAACACCTCGGGATTATTTTTGAACGATTTTTTTTCCTTGAGCTTTGATGGATTGGGTGTACAGATAAGGTTGGGACAGTACTGCTCCTGTTCACATAAATGTCCCATATGCATAAACAGTAAACTGTGAAAAAGGCATTTGTGTGTTTTTATTAAGTCCAAAAACCATTTTTTTTTTTCTTTTTAACGAAAATAGAAGTCAAAAAAAATCAAACCATCATCATTAACGACCCCCGGGTCTTTTGTGGTCTCTATTGCAAGTTTCTGCTCGAACCTAGGAGTCCGAAGGCTTGAATGGGGAGAGCACCCAAACCTCTTTCTACTCCAAGGAACCGTCCACCCCAGTGTTTGAACTGACGACCTTCGGATTGCGAGTCCAACCGCCGCCAGCGATTGCACTGGAGTAGGCTTGGTTTGGTGTGTTGTTTGTACTTATGGCATGGAGACGACTCCTACACCTGGAATGACTTAACGGCCTAACAACCAAGGCCGGGACCGACATTTTACTTCCTCATCCGATGGAAGGTTGCAGTAGATGGGAATCGAACCCAGAATCATCCGCTTACAAAGCGGACAGCGTAACCATTCGGCCACGCACTGCCACACTGCCACGTATGTTGAAACCATAGCTCGTAAATTCAATTTTAAAAACTTTTTTATTTCCCCCCTTCCCCCCCACTTGACATTGGTCAGAGTCGAGGGACATTTCAAATAATAGTGATCAAAGAAAATATTTGTGATTTTTTGTCGAAAAGATTACATTGAAAATTTTAAGTTCACGATTATTATTGACAATGTGCCTCATTTAATCTTCATTTTGAAGGATCTGGTAAATTTAGCCGAAAGTAATTTCGCCGAAGGTCATTTCGCCGAATGGGACGTTTTGCCTATTTTTTGCAAGTTATTTGAACACAAAATATGTTTAAAAGTGTTTATCTCCCCTTCCTTCATAATCGGCCCGAAAAATCAGGAGAAAAAAAAGTTTTCAAAAATGTTATCAAAAAAAAAAAACTCGCCAAATTTTGTTTTCTAAAAACTTTTCAACATTGATTACAAGAACTATCCATGTTTGAAACAAATCTATCCTAAGATAAGTTAATGAAATATAGAAATTGCCATGTTTTAACGAATCCTAAAAACAGTGAGTTGTGAGATAGAAATATTTTAAAAATATTTTCCAAGAAATACTAATTTAAAAAAAAATACAAAAACTTAAAAAAAAAACACATTATTTTAAATAGCTGCTCATTTTTTATACAACTTATGTTTATGTTTAAAAGAATGCATTAAATCACAGAATAAGAAATCTTCAAATTCATAGTTTTTATTTTATTTTGATGAACAATTTAATTTTGCTAGATTTCGTCATGTCAAAAAAATGCAAAAACTCTTAGTGAATAAACCTTTTTTCAAATAACTGGTAGATTTGAATAGAATGCAAAAACCTTTTGGATATTTTTAGGACCATAGTACTGGTCTTTACGAAAAGATTGCTAAACCTCCATTTTTTTTGTCTAAATAATATTTACTTTCAAAAAACTTTTCAGATTTATGCAACAAGTTTCAAAAAGAAGACTTTTTCAACACGAGTCGTACATTTATCAAACGAGGTTTACCGAGTTTTATTTTGCGATTTCGAAAAACGCTTCTAGAATGGAATTTCACGTCAAATATTCATGTTTTTAGTAAATTCACCGTTCTAAACAAAACGTATTGAAAAATTTAACTTTTCGATACTAGTGTTGAAAAGTCCAACTTTTCAGCACCCATTTCAGTTTCCATTAATTTTCCATTCTATTATTATTGGTGGGGAAAAGTATACCGTTTCGTTTCTCCAGAAGGACAGGGAAAGATGGCAGTTTCACAGCGGAATTGCAAAAATAAATATAAAACGTAACTTAATCCACCTACCAACAATGGGTAATATGAGTGGTTTGGAAAAAAATAAGTACACAGATATAACTTAAGTGGTCATAACTCGAGAGAGGGTTGCCAGATTATCAATGTTGTGGACTCGTTCGAAAGGGTTTTCGATTACCTAACCAACGATGGGTCGGATGATGGATCCGAATATCGTTTGCATACATTGTGATCTGGCTTCAAAAAAGTACATAAATATTACTTAAGTGGTCATAATTCGAGACAGGGTTGCTAGATCTTCAATGTTGTGGACTCGTTGGAAAGGGTTTTCGATTACCTAACCAATGATGGGTCGGATGATGGATCCGGACATCGTTTACATGCATATAAATGAGATCTGAGTGCTGAGAAATTTCAGTGAGAATTTTGGTCACATACACACACACACACATACAGACATTTGTTCAGTTTTTGATTCTGAGTCGATATGTATACATGAAGGTGGGTCTTCGAGCTTTTAATAAAAAGTTCATTTTTAGAGCAGGATTATTCCTCAGTCTGGAAGGCAAAAAAATAAATTCATTAAATTAATTGATTTTATTTTTTTATTGTTTGATTATTTAAATATCCAAAACACTGCTAAAATTTAAAAAAAAACACTTCCAAAACTTGTGTTTTTTATGTTTAAACTTCTGATTAATTCTTCAAAAAACGTTTGCTGCCGATTTTGTCTATTCGGTGAAATGTCCATTTGGTAAAACGACACACATTTTCGTAAGCACATTTTCGACACGATTCAATTTTTTTTTTCGAAAATTTCTATTTATTCAAAAAGAATTTAATTTCGGTGGTTTTAACCCATACATTTCTGCGGCTCAAAGAATTTCCTTTTTGGTCCACTAAAACTTATCAATAAATGCAGAATGAATTAGGTACAGTTTATCTTTTTTAATGTTTTCAAATTTACTTACCTTAGGAATTGAAATTTTGGTGATCCAAATAATTTTCCAAATAAGTTAGTCTTTTCAGTTGACATTATATTTAGATTCACAGAATCATTTTTTTGTATTTTTAAAGTATTTCCTTTTAAGACAAACTCAATCATTCTTTTGAAACATATTTTTGATGAAAATGCCATTTATTTGTTTCAATATAACGTTGAGGATTAATTCTTCATGACCAAAGTAGGCATTGTGTCTCTTGGTTCATCTATTTAAGTCTTATTTACAAATTTGTTAGATTCCCTTAAAAAAAGTGCTCTTAAAATATTTATCATGAGAAAATATCTGCGGATTGGTTTTATGTCTATGTTGTAATAGGTAATTACCCAGATTTTTGTCGAAACTTTTTTCAAGATGTGAGGATTTTCGAATAAATAATAATTTTGGAAGTCACCTTTGTAGTGAACTTAATACATTTTCTGTAGCAAGAAATTTCATTATTTCACGGGAAATTTACAAATGTCTTTTGATTAAATGATGTCTGTAAATAAGTCAGCTGGGTAGATATATATTTATCGGTAGTAGCAACAGCATCTGTAGCATAAAACCCAAATTTTCTTTTAAACATGCACTCTACGCGAACACAATAATCCTGATAATGTGCTAATCCACTTTGTACTAACGCCCTTTTCCGGTACTTTTTTTCACCTTTTCCTCAAACCTCATTTTAGGGCCCACATGAAGCTAACCATCAAGAATTTATCGCTCGGTGATTTTGGGAATTATCGCTGCATATCGAAAAACTCGCTCGGCGAAACCGAGGGCTCGATCCGCGTCTACGGTAAGTCAGTGTTGCCAGCCAGTTCACGTGCACGTGCACGTGCTGCGCCTGCTAAGCACGTGGAATTTCGGCTGGAATTTATATGCTCGAGACGCTTTCTTGGTTCAGGTGAAAATACTGACAATCAAGAAAATAATTAAGATAAAAAATTCCTTAATCAACTTGGCTGCAATTTTTTCCCCTTTTTTTTGCTCTTCATCTTGGCACCCAGAAATTCCGATGCCGTCGACACCGTCGAAGCAAATAACACACGTAGTGGAACCGAAAGAAGGTAAGTGGATTATTTAAATGACATCGTTTTGCCTTCTGTTTCTTTGTCCTGCGACGACCACGATTTGGTGTCCTGAACCTTATCGCGTCTTTTTTTTTCTCTGTGTTGTCCCGACGCTCTCCCCTTAACCCTGGTCCCTGAACCGTCGATTGTTGGTCGTCTACCGTTTGGTGTCTCAATTTCTTCTAATTAATATTAATTCCGACGATTTCTTTTTTCTTCTCTCTCTTTCTCGATTCTCCGTTTAATCAAATCTCCTTCCACCCGCCCACAAATTTCCCTCTCATTTGTTTTGGCAGTGCTGCCAGCGCGGAACGAAAGCTTGAAAAACGTCCAGCTGCAGCAGCCAGAGGTGCTGTTCCCGCTGAAGAACGACGAAAGTTACGCGCAACGCTCGCCCAACGGGATCCCGTTCGAGCGCAAGGGACTGCCGATTGGCAGCCAGGGCTTCTACACGGACTCGCCGCCGAAGGACTTTGGGGTGTCGCACGGTAAGGTTTTTTGGTCAAATCGTCGCTGTCGTGCTTTCTTGTCGCACGTATATTTTGGACCAAATTGAGTTAAGAACGCCACTTTGTGCAGCTCACAATGCCTGTCACCTTTGGACAGATCCCCAAAATTCGATTTCAATACTGAGATATTGAAAATAAACCGAAAAAACTCCGTTCGTTGTTGTCACTTTTCTTATGAAAAAAGTTTCAATCTTGTCGTGCTATCTTGACACCCCCTGAAAATTGCTGCAAATGCGACAACTGGCCTAAGGGACTTCAAGTCAGAACGCGTTTGACACATGTACAAGACTGACTACCATAAACATTTGAAATTATAGCTCTGGACTTCGGCAACAAAATTCAACACAACTTCGGTACTATGCACAGAATAGCAAATCAAACAAAACTTGTTTGTTATTGTTTACATTGCGAGTTCTATGTTTTGTTTATTCAATATAAAGTATATTAAAACGCAATTTCTCGAAACGTCTATAAGCGACATGCGACAAGATAGCACGACAGCATCGAAAGGGTTCCATTCGAAGAACCTCTTTTTAAATCTCCGTTTAGCGCTATGAGTTGATCCCACGTTGATACCGGGTAATTTTTGTGAAGAATCTTTACAAACTTTAAATAGTGAGTATCTGCAAATTTGATGGAGTTTGGAGCTAGCGCTTAAGCTGCGAAACATACGAGAATTTCCCCTAAAAATCTAAAAACTACGTTTTAGCGGGTATTGAGGGACTCATTTGAGCAAGTGAATTGAGTTCAAATCTCAAATTTCAGCTCAATTGGACGTGACTGAAGCTGGCGCCCCACCCTAGTTTTTTTTTAAACACATTGGCCACTAATGCGATCATTTTCAACACCTCTGGCGTATACGCCAGAACTTTGTGCAAGTTTTGATATTACGCTCAAACCTCGATGGTTTGACACCAACTGTTGTCAAACGAACGGGGTCACTTTGTAGTTTGACAGTCTTTTTACACGGAGCTCACACACACTACCAAACGTTTGTTTTGATAGTGTGCGTGAGCGCCGTGTAAAAAGTAAAAATCATCACTTTTTAGTTTGACTTTGACCAACCAACGGGGTACAAACTAAAAAAGTGTCAGACGATTAAGTGACCAACCATCTCGAGTTGAGTGTACCGTCAGTGGGGGTGACATTGGGTCTGGGGGTTGAGATTGGGTCAAAGTGATTTTTTACGGATTTTACAATTTTCAGGTTATTCTCAATGAAACTGAATTCTGTTAAAGGGGTTGTGTAGGGAACATCTTAAGATGACTTCGCTGAAAAAATCTCGTTCCTAGAGCAAATCCTGTTATTTTGGCAGATGTCTAAAGTTGGGGTACGTTTTTGGCCAAAAATGACCTCTCGAAAAATCATTTTTCTAATATTTTTGTTAGAATTGCTCGAAAACTATCCAAATGTTTGAAAATCTCCACTTCAAACATTGTAGCGTGTCAATACGATTCCCTCGAACAAGAAACGCTGTTGGATGACTTGTTTTTACCATATCGTTGTGTTTGAGCATCATTTTAGTTTCATTTGACCCAATGTCACCCCCTCTAAGGTCAATTTTCAAACTATTGGCATTTAAGGTAGTGTTCATCAAAATCCACCATATTTTGGGGTAAACTATCTAAGAACAAATCTACGTTGAAAGATTTTCGATGTTATTCAAATTGTTTTTGTTATTAAGAAATTTCGAGAGGTGTATCGTTTTTTGACCCATAGTCACCCCCACTGACGGTATGACTCCGTGCTTACGAAATATCGACTTTTAACAGAACAAACCAATCGTCTTCACCACACGGCTACGTCACTACAGCGAGTGAAGTCAAAATCGAACCAAGATCGAACCAAGTTTTTAGCCCATGGCGTTTGAAAAGGTCGTATGCGCATCGGACATAAATTAAAAAAATATTTTTTTGTTTTTTTTTAAGGCCATTGCAAATATTTTTCAAAGTTTATGTCGCCCCCCCCCCCCCTCCGCATCAAAGTTGGCCTGAATAATCAGGGGGCAAAAATTTTTTTTTCGAAAAACTTCAAAATTTTAATGAAAATTAAAGTTTAATCAACTGTAAACCAGTTAAAATGCATTTTCCCACGTTTATAATCATATTCAGCATGTTTGAACTCCTTTGAAAAACTTTTAAATTTTCATGAAATACCAATGTACAGTCTCACGATTTTTTTTTTTTTTTTAAGTTCCGTCAATACCTTGATATTTTGAAAACTAATGATTGGAAAGCAACTGTACGCCTGTAAAATTAATTTCAAAACACTTTTTTCATCCAAATGTTGAAACTAAGGCTTGTAATTTCAATTTTTATATAATTTTGTGACACAGTCATTGACGTCCTAGTTGGCAATCATTAATTAATGACGATTTTCATAACTTTGCAAGGAATGGGATAATCGTTACCAAAAGGAATCAGCATGTCGTCACCATCGTGCTAACTTGTCGTACGTGCATTTTGGGCCAAATTGAGTTAAGAACGCCATTTTGTGCAGCTCACAATGCCTCACCTTTTGACCTTCACAGATCCCCAAAATTCGATTTCAATCCTGAGATATTCAACAAAAACCGAAAAAACTCCGTGCATTTTTGTCACTTTATATATGAAAGTAGTTTCAATCTTGTCGTGCTATCTTGTCACTCCATGAAAATTGATGTAAGTGCGACAAAAGGCCAAAGGGATTTCAGGCCAGGAAAGTCAGGATGCGTTTGTCGCACGTACAAGCTAGACTACCGTAAACATTTGTAATTATAACTCGGGACTCCAGCAACCAAACTTTGGGACAATGCACAGAATGGTGAGCCAAACAAAACGTGTTTGTAATTGTTTACATTGCGTGCTCTCGTTTTTGAATATTCAAGGTCAAACATTAAAACGCGTTTTTCTCGGAACGTCAAAATGGCGGGTGCGACAAGATAGCACGACGACGTCGATGTGTAGGGCACTATTCTAAACAACTTGTTGAAGAAATTTTGTCAAAATAGTGAAAGCGACGCAAAATTTATATCTTTAAACGAAAAATCATAACAATGATGGCAGTCTTCACGTTAACTTATAAATGTGGAAAAATAAATGTAATACTACTTATTATCTCGCATATTTACGCAAAAAACAGTGAAAACCAACAACAAAATAATTTGGGAACTAAATCTATGTTTTTATTTCATACGACCTTTTGGAATACCATGCGTAAACAATATTGACAGCGCGGGGACTTCAGGAAACTGCATGCGTGTCAGATCCCTGCTTCACCACGACAACCTTTTGATTTTGTCATTCTGCTTACGTTCGTTTTACATACAAACGAACTCATTCGAAAAAGTCACTCACACAGTTACCTCTCTCTAGAAATACATTCGCTCAGAGAACGGTCGTTTGACATTCAATCAAGATTCCGATCATCTCTTTCATGAGCGCATTCAAATGACTTCTGTCACCACGCAGCAAACTTGAGCGGTGCAGCTGCTTGAGTGGTGCTCATTTTTCGTTCGTTTCGTCTTTGTGTTTACGTTCACCGACCATCGCCAAGCAATAACAATCATGATAGGCGCTGTGTGTCAGCGATTAAATTTCGTTTTGGGAAATGATCTTAGTAAATGGAGGGTTGTTTGTTGAAGATCACTATTTTTAAAAAATCGAAAACTGCAAATATACCGCTGAAATCAAACTTTCGGTGGCTATATCTTGAAAACGAGGCTCTTTATCTGTACTTTTTGAATTATTCGCACTACACCATCTGAAATAGTAAATGTACCCATTCACAGTTGTAATATTACTATAATTATTTTAATGTAAACCCTACCACTTGACATTGTTGAGATGACTTTTTTAAATGTTGAGAACGATTTGATTATTTTTAATGTATTCGCAACATCGGAAAGTTCCACCACGATTTTATTTATTACAATCCCAAAACCGGGACTCAGGGACCAAAATATAAGTGTTTTCTGATAAAAAGGGATATTATCCCGAAAAAGAAGTAAATTTAAACATTTTCAGTGGCAAAAATATTTTTTTTTACATGAAAGATGTTCACCCCCCAGATGGTGATTTGTTTCTTTTGGAAATAAGAGAAAGTTGACATTTTTTAACATTTTGGTTTGGGTTATACTTATAAAATGGCACCCTGCAATGCATTTCCGAATCTATTTTACATTGTTTCTTTAAAGAACAGCATCTTCAACCTGAAACGTTTAAAACTGTCTTCATCTGAAATGCTGCACAACGACATTTTCCATTCCCTCAAAAAAAAAGAACGTCTCCTTTCTGCTTTAGCCCACCTGTCAAAATTTGTGCTGAACATGCCAAACGTTTAGGGATTATTCCATCTTCCCTGGATTTAGCTTCCCGAAACGACACAAAACGGACGTTGGTTCGTCTCTGGAAAAAAAAAACGAAAATCTCCAGCTCGAGACCCACCCACTAGAAAAACGTTCGAGGTGGAAAAACGCTGCAAAACATTGTTTTCCGTGGGACGCAATTTTCGGAAGGACATTTCAAGCACCACTTTCCCTCTGTGTGCCCGCAGGACACAATCCCCAAACCAGGACCCAGGGACGGAAAGATGAGTTTTTTTTTTGAAATGCCAAAACCCAGCCTCCCAAAATTTCCCGCTCCGCGCCACCACGGCAAATCCGTTCCCACGCTTAGCCGGAGGTGAAATCGCATTCCGAAATGTGGAAATTTAAATTAACTGGATTTGAATATTAATGCTGATGGCGACGCGGAGTCGGCTGGGCTGAGCCGGGATGAACGCTTTTTTGCTCCCACGCTGCTGTCACGTGGATTTTTATATATTTTTTTCGTTCTATTTTTTCAACGGAGGATGCAACCAACTCGTCGTTCGCACTTTTGACTCGCCATGCATTTGGAACCGGATGATGACGGTGCTGTCACCGAAAGCTGGCACTCGTTTGAAAGAGTAGGGATGGGCAGGATAGGAAATTATATAGAAATTTTAATTAAGTTTAAAGTTTTTAAACTCCTTCAACACATTTAAAACAAATCATGGTTATATTATATCTGGAAGTGAGTACACCTTTTAAGTCAGAAAAAAAATGCATGTAAAAATGTGTAATTTTACCACTTTTCTGGTGTAATGTCACTTTAACAGTCTAAACTTAAGTAAAATAACATCATAAAAGAGATAATAATCAACCTTCCAAAACTATACATTCAAAATTTACACATTTTTTACTGTGTAGAAGATAAAAATTAATCACTAACAAAATAACAGATGGTATCAGGTCATCACTGCCACCTTTAACTTTGGAGGTTTGGTTTGCAAAAACAGCGCCAAACAACGTTTTATTAATAATATTAAAATTTTAATAAAAGTTTTTGGAAGATTTTTCAAATGAGCTATGAGTTTTGAAGATTTTGCGCTCTCTTTCATTACCAACAAGACGTGTTGAAAGTTAGTCTCGTGATAAACATCTTTTTGATATATTATTTTTCAACCCATTCCTAATAAATCAATCCACCCTCAAAAGTGTTTAATCATTTGAATTGTTTGAAACAAGTTTGAAACAACAAACCTAATTGAAAAATATAAACAACCAACATTTAATAATGTTACCAAACGCGTGAACGTTGTAACTATATATGAATGTAGCAAAGCAAAGTTGTTAAAGGAACATTTTAAAAATTGTTCTACAATTTGCTTATTATATTAAATTTTAATTTCTCTAAGAGCATAATTTATGTCAATAAAGTAAGTTTCAAAATGATAGTTCTAAAAAAATCACAAAACACCGTATATTTTGAAAATACCGTAAACAGATTTCAACTTGTTTTTGGAATATTTTCCAACAGGTAAGGTTTTTCTCAAGATTATTATTTCAAAAACATGTACTGGGGTAGGCCACACAAAGTCCATGCACTATTTCGGAAAAAAAGTTTTTTCAATAGTGTTTATGAAAATAGTTACCTTAAAAACTCTAGTTCAAATTCTGAGGTGACCTTGAAAGTCATAGTTTTTCTTGTTAAAATTATATTTTAAGATGTTCAATAGTAGTTTATGCAACAAGTTGCAAAAAGAGGATTTTTTCAGCACGAGTCGTACATTTATCCAACGAGGTTCACCGAGTTGGATAAATACGAAGAGTGCTGAAAAAATCAAGTTTTGCAACGAGTTCCATACAACATTTTTTGCAATTCCAAAAAACACACACTGAGTGAAATTTTATGTCAAATTTTCATGTATTTTGTCAATAAATGGTTTAAATAAAAAAAATGTTGAAAAGTGTTGCTTTTTGAAACAAGTGCTGAAAAGTTCAACTTTTCAGCACCCATTTGAGTGCTGAAAAGTAGAACTTTTCAGCATTGATTTTGAAAAGTGTTGCTATTCGATTCTGTTATTTTTGGTACAGAAAAGTAGGCTATTTCGTCGTTCAAGAATGACAGGAAAAGTAAGTAGTCTCTCGACGGAATTGCAAAAAATATATTAAAATACTAAAATTTCCACTATTTGCAATATAGGTAGCAAACGAAGCGCAGTATGAAATGAATTTTCAATTTATTAAAGTTTTGTTTGTAAAATACATTTTTTTAAACTAAATACCGTATTTATTCATAAAACACTCAAATTGTTATGATTTGTAATATGGATATCAAATGAACTAAAATTTTGCAGGTTCCTTGTTACAGTTTTATTTGTTAAATACCGTTTTTTCATTAAATTTTAGGTATTTTTAAAAAATACGATATTTTGTGAATATTTGAGTACAGTCATGCCTCGGTTTGGCACCGCATATTTGGGAGGCGTGCATAGCTGAAGCACAGAGCTTATGGGATTTCGGTCTATATACATTGGAAATAATCCTCTGAAAAATCATCCAAACTTCAATTAATTATAGTGTTTGTAATCGGAATGATATCAGCTATACATTGGAGTTATAATTACATGAAAATTTTCACAAAATACGTATTTTCTGTATTTAAATCCTAAAAAAAAACTCAAAATTATTGTTATTGCAATATAGTGCCCATGAACGCATAAATGTACCATATGCATTTTCATCGTTTTTGAGTTTTTGATGCAGTTTGGTTCAAAATCGTGTGCTCTTTCAAAAGAGCCTATAACATCCAGTATTTTGTTCTAGAAATCAGGAGGAAATCCAGTTTTTTCGCTAAAACTTAACACGTAGCCTTATGTATGGGACAAACTTCAAATGCGTTTTTCTCAGCTTGCTGTTTTTGCATATGGGACATTAATGTGAACATGGGCAGTATAGGTATCAAATGATCGAGATTGTTTCATACCTTTCGAAAGTAATAAAATTATTTTTAAATGCTAACAATTTTCACAAAACTACGTATCTTATGAAAAATACTTAAATTTTAATTTACAATATGGATATCAAATAATAACACAAATTTTCATCAGTTTTTAACAGCATGGGTAACAAAAGATTGGAATTTTTCATGTATTTCTAAAGTTATAACACATTTAAAAAAACTTTGTGCATCATTTAAGCACTAGGCCGTTAACCGAGGCAGCTGTACGAATCAAAACCGGGGCATGACTGTATGTTTGCGACAAAACTCTAATACAGTGAAAATTCATACAAAATCTCGTTTCTTTTGATACTTATATTGCAAACAATGAAAGTTATAGTATTTTCGAATATATACAGTATTTTGTGAAAATTATAATAAATTCATAAAAAACTCTGATAAAGTTAAAACAAAATAAAAAATTTCGCTTCGTTTGATTCCCATGTTCTAAATTATCAAAGTTTGAGTATTCTGTGAATATTTACGTATAGCTTAACAAAATATAATTGAAAAATTCTTAAATTAATGTTTTACTATGCTGCCCCTGATCGCATAAATGTCCCATATGCATTTTCATCATTTTGAGTTATTGATGCAGTTTGGTTCGAAATCGTGTGCTCTTTCAAAAGAGCCTATAACATCTAGTAGGGGCAGGGGCAGGGGAGGCAGAATGGCCCGCCAATATAAAATGCGCCAAAAACCTCAGAAAAACACATGAAGATAGACCACTTTTAAAAATATCAACTTACCAAAACAAACATTTTTGAAAATCATGTCAATATGTTGTAATAAGACATTATTTTTAACAAATAAGCATCAAAACAACTAAAATAATCAACTAATGTTGCAATCCACGTGATTTGTGAAGCTACCAGGAGTGAAATAATCAATTTAGTTCAAATTTCGTAACTTTTGATTGTTTTTATAAGGCAGAAAAAGGGTGATCCATTCTGCCCCCAAGTGGATTTTAATTTAACACTTTCACCACCAAGCTTTTAAATGATTTGAAGTTTTCATTGTTGTTTCTTTAGCTTGGTAATGTCAATAACTCAATAATTCATACGTGGTTTTTGATAAGGTGATGTTATTTGACGTCCTTTATAAGACCCTTGCCTTACAGTTGATCTAAATCCATTCTAAAGCCCAAAACCAAAACTTTGTTCTAGAAACCAGGAGGTAATCCAGTTTTTTCGCGAAAACTTAACACGTAGCCTCAAACTTTAAATGCGTTTTCTCAGCTTGCTGTTTTAGCATATGGGATATTTATGCGAACATGGGCAGTATGTATTAAATATAGTTTACAGTGGAGTTTACGAGATGTTTAGATGAAAATTCGATTTTTTAAATATCCTGTTTTTTAACTTGAAGGGGCGGAAAAAAAACTTTAAATTATTTGAAATATCCAAATTATCAAAAAGTTGAATAACGAAAAAAAAAACGTTGGTTTATTTTGAGTCGTTAAACTTAGCCCAGCATGTTTTCACATAAATGTCCCTTATGCAAAAACAGCAAGCTAAGGAAAAACAAAAAGCAAGTTAGGTTTTTGCCAAAAAAAGAATTTCCTTCCAATGAAAATGCGTATGTGTGTGTGTGTGGTCCAATCCAATACCCGCTAGCCGGTAGCGAAATTATGGGAAAGTATAGTTTGTATCAGACTTGGGTTGTGCTGATACAACTTATCTCAGTCCCGGGTATTAGGTGGTGATCTGCCCATAATTGAAAATTCGGCTATTATGCCAAATCAAGTATTCCGAGAAAAACGCGTTCTAGTGTTTGTCACAAAATCTCCGTCAAGGCAATTTCCCATAAGAGTGGCATATTAGCCGTTTGGTTTTTCGCATCGGCAGCCAAGTCTAAACACTATTTCAGTAAAATTCAAGTTCCAGAAGATGCGTTGGAACATCCTCTACCACCTGGTGCTAATATCTCGTTTTTGCCAAGAGTGGATATTAGCCGTTTTTTCAATGGTGGGCAGTGATAGCCCTCGCGCAGCTTCCAACGACCCATTTCAGAATGACAGAGCTCCTTGCGGTCCAATTCCGAGGTCGTTGGGCATTGTCTGGCCCCGCCTAAACATAGAGCAAAAACCAGACGGGTTCTCGATCTATCTTTAAACTTCCAATCCCATCATGCAAACAGGGATCAGCGCGTATTTAATTATTGTTGAAAAGAAGGCATCATTTTAAATTTTCAGTTCGGATAGGTCTCACCAAGTTTCTGGATCGACTGGTTGTCCAATTTCTAGGCAGCTTTCAAGCACCCGGACGTTGTTTTCTGTTTTGTTCGCAAGCGCCCGGAATTCCAGCTGCGAGCAGCTTGATCACATCTTGGAGTACAGATTCTCTGGAAATTCTTGGTCAGCTGCAGATTGGATACTGCGGTTTCAGCGCAATATCCACCATTTCCGACCGACTTCACCCGATCGTAGAACTTAGTGTGGTTTCACTGATCTTCCAAGTACTTCCTCTTCATCTGCAACACTTCCTCCAGTAGTAGATAAAACTGCTTGAGCGCAGCTTCCAGAAACCTTCCTTTGCACACTATTATTTTCTTTCGCACTATTTGATTTTTGTTATTTTAGGCGTAGAAACCCCGTAGGCGTAGAAACACCCTTATGGCCTATCTACAATATTTAACTTAGAAAATTTCACTTAGCTTAGGAGTTTGAATCAATGGAAATGAATCTGATCTTCTACAATGAAAAGGAATAAAATTAGAAACTTGACGTACAGTTTGGAAAATTTCAAAATCTCTTCCTTCCAATGAAAATGCGTATGGGTCATTTATGCAAACAGGCGCTGTAAAGTGATTTGATAATTTCAAATCCAAGATGGTGGCCAAAATGGCAGTGATAGAAAATGCATTTTTGATAAAAACAAAACAAAGTCACAAATTTGACAAAAAAGGGTCGTTGAAATTCAATAATAAACTTTCACATAATTGAACTTCCTTGGATGGCCCACCTCTAGACTATGTCACGTTTATATTTTTTCTATTTTTAATCTTACGATGCACTTTAAGGCTTTTAACAAATTGAAAATTTTGGGGCCATATATTAAAAACATTTCAGGAAAAATAAATATTTATCAAATAATTGGTTAAACTAAATCCAGTACTTGTTCAGCTTGTTTTGGGAGACTCTCAGTAGTTTTGTTTTTGAAAAACTTTCAAACCCAGCTTGGAATTACAAAAAAGCCATGTTGACACAAATTTTCTGTTAAATTGTGAGCTCCCCTTCCGTTCGCATGTGAGCTGAGTGGAGAAAATTAATTCACCAAGCACTTTTTTTTTTGGGTGGTGCCACTTCAAACGCTACCTCAGTAGAGATCAGTTTAGTAAAGCGCTGGCACTATAGCTTCATCGTCAGTGCGAGAAGGATGGCGGCGTGGGTTTGGACCCATTAAGAAGCTTCACTACTGTGTCTGTGTTCGCTAAAAAGCTGCTGACTACTGCAGCAGCAGCTCAGCCAAAATCGCTAAAACCAGAGCGAGCAAGCTCAGCTTCCGGACGGATTTCCTGCCTGGGGGGTTGTGGTTAACCGGGTGGTGATAGTGGGACGATGATAGTTTCCTGTGAGTCATCCGTCATGTGGGATTTGGAGGGCGTGAGGAAGGTTCTTTGCTGATTAAGATTTGTTTGAGAGTGGTTTTTAGAATTGGTTTAATTTTTCTATTTTCAGCAACTTCGCTCCGGTGGAACTGCAAGGTGTTTTACACGTTGGTCAAAATTTTAAGCATATCTTCGACGCTCACCTACTCCTACTGTATCGCGAACCAACTGTTTCTGTAAACTAGACTAGACACCTCCAGGAGATGATACCACACGCTAGAAGGTACCAAAATTGTAAAAAGATGACACATATATCAAAGCGTTCCGTTTCAAGAAAAAATAAACGACAGAGAGTCCCATATCACAGTAGAACACATCGCGTTCCCTGAGTTCCAGAATTAAAAAGAAAACAAAAATCCCAACATATCGTAAGTTTGTACATTGTAAACTGCAGAATAGCATGCAAAAGAGGCTAAGCAAGTGATACTATAGTCAATGTTGAAGCAACCAAACTCAGAAATCCAGTTTGCCAACCTAACCGTACCCATATCCCACACCAGAACCAAATCAACCAACAGATTCCTAAAACTCTAGAAAAGACACAAACACACACTTGAAGACTAGCACATACACACTTTCAATTATATTAGAAACAAGTAACGAAACTACTAATTTAGGAGATGTTGACACAATAATGATTCTTTAACGAAACTATAAACTAAGCAAATCTAGCAAAAGATGAGGATGAATAATTAAAGAAACATGCGCTTTTTGTTGCGAGAAAATCGACATGATCAATAAAACCTATTGAAAACCAACCAAACAAAAAAAACACTATTTATATCTTAGCGTAAAGGCATAAACACAATAGGCTGATTTCACAATGTATCATATAAGGAAAACAAACGAATCAAATCAGTTGTTAATTAGATGTAATTCATAGATATTTAAACGCGCTTCAACAGTGTGGCCAACACTATTTCGTCAACAACAGAGAAATCGAAAAGAAAAAAAAAAAAACAAACAACGTTGACAAGTCACCCGCTTCAAAATGCCAACCGCAGTCTGTACATAAAATTTACACAATTCATCCCCTGGCTGGCTGAGAGCAAGGTAAAATCGTGTGACAGGTGCAAATTTGTAAAAATACACAATTATTAGCCAAAGTAGTGTGTACGCTATGGTTTGGCATTGAAAAGGGTTTTTTTTTCTGCAAGGCAATTCTTTACAAAATTCACAAATTTACTATTCTTTATGTTTTTTTTTGTTTTTTTATTTAGCCTGTACAATGAAAGTGAAAAATATTTTTTGCAATTCCGTCGTGAAACTACTTACTTTTCCTGTCATTCTTGAACGACGAAATAGCCTACTTTTCTGTACCAAAAATAACAGAATCGAATAGCAACACTTTTCAAAATAAATGCTGAAAAGTTCTACTTTTCAGCACTCAACACTTTTCAACATTTTTTTGATTTAAACGATTTATTGACAAAATACACGAAAATTTGACATAAAATTTCACTCAGTGTGTGTTTTTTGGAATTGCAGAAAATGTTGTATGGAACTCGTTGCAAAACTTGATTTTTTGCAATTCCAAAAAACGCACAATGAGTGAAATTTTATGTCAAATTTTCATGTATTTTGTCAATAAATCGTTTAAATCAAAAAAATGTTGAAAAGTTTTACTTTTCGAAACAAGTACTGAAAAGTTCAACTTTTCAGCACCTATTTGAGTACTGAAAAGTAGAACTTTTCAGCATTTATTTTAGTGTTGCTATTCGATTCTGTTATTTTTGGTACAGAAAAGTAAGCTATTTCGTCGTTCAAGAATGACAGGAAAAGTAAGTAGTTTCACGACGGAATAGCAAAAAAAAATATTTTTGCAGTTCCATTATGAAACTGCTTACTTTTCCTGTCATTCTCGAATAACGAAAAAGCTAACTTTTCTGCACCAAAAATAACAGAATCGAATAGTAAGACTTTTCAAAATAATTGCTGAAAAGTTCTACTTTTAAGGACGGAATTGGATGCTGTTGAATTTTGAAGCACTCGTTTCGATCAGTTATACTTTTCAACATTTATTTGATACAATAATTAATTGGCAAAGTACATGAACATTTGACTTAAAATTCCATTCAAAGGGTGTTTTTCGGAATCGCAAAAAATGTTGTAGAGAACTTGATTTTTTTCGGTGAAGGTACGAACAAGACAATGAAGGAGGGTTGAGCGAATCCGACACAGATTTCGACTGTTCTATGGTCATTGAAACTGAAAAGTTCTACTTTTAAGCACCGTTTTTTTACGAGGAAAAGAATTCCGTTTTTTAGTTTGTAAAAAAATCCTATCGAAGGGAATATACCCATTCTCAGCCTAATAAGCGGTCGTGTTTGAATAATGCTGAATTATCTGGAGTTTTTCCTGAAATTTACTAAAACCAATTACACCAACGCGTAGAGCAACTTTTTGTGAACATTTCATTTTACAACAACCTTTTTTTTGAACAATTCCTTTTACAAGCATTCCAAAAAAACAATACCCAAGTGTATTCTAATCAGACGAGAATGCACTAAATCACGCCCTTTTTCCACTTTCGGCTGAGTTCTTTTTTCTTGCAGCGCTCTTTTGTGCCTGCTTAGGGCTGCCATTTGTGACGAAATTTTAAGCGAACACTCACGAAAAGTGGCATTTGTAAAGAAAATGTTCTTGGCATCACTGGCCCACTCAAACAGGCGCTGCTGGTGGTGTTGGTGGCCCCCTTTTGTTCTTTAATTGCCTTGGTTTCTCGCTCGGGTTTCGTCAGTCTTTGATTTGAATAAGTATAAATGTCAAGTGACTCGGCGCGTTTGTTTTTTTAATAGCGCTTGCTAATTATTTACATGTTTTGGGATTATTTTTTAAGTGAGTGGGTAAACCATGTTCAAAAGAACACGTTGCCGGTAGTTGGAAACGAAACGAAAACGAAACTATTGGCTCTACGCCCCCCGGGGCATGGCCTTCCTCTAACGTGGGATTTCTGCTCCAGCGCCTCTGACGAGACAGGAGAAACCGGGACCGACGTTTTACTTCACCTTCCGATAGAAGCTCAGTGGATAAGGCGGGAATCGAACCCGCGTCTCATAGCATCATCGGGATCGGCAGCCGAAGCCGCTACCCCTGCGCCACGAGACCCACTCAGTTGGAAGCAATTTCATATTTTAAGCGCAATGAAAACGTTAGCGCAAGTGAAATGATTGTGATGGCGACTTAAGTTGAGCGGTTAAGCTCTCATCTTGCGTGTGGATGAGTGTGCCAACAAAATAATGAGAAATGGTCTCGCAAAATAGCAATTATGATCAAAAATGCATTAAATTGTGTTTACTCGAAGTGCCCCCAAACAACTTAAAAAAACAATGCAATTTTATTGAAATTTCAAAATGATTAGGATCTTCTTCATCAGAGTTAAATACAAGGTTACTTAATAAAACTACTCAAATTTAATGATAACAATGTTTGTGTTAACGTTTTTTTAACATCGTTGCAACAAAAGTTTCAAGAGAAAGTGTAAATCTTTTAGTAAAATATCTAAACTTATATTTAACTGAAACAATAAAGTTGATTGAAAACTTTTTTTACCTCAATTCAAGCTTTTGTTTATCCATTTTCATAATTTAAGCATTTTTTCGATGATTGTATGCTCTCTTGTGCTACGCTACGCTTGGAGAGATTGTTTTCAAGGTAGCATCGTATTTCACTTCGGTAATAACAACAGAATCATTAACACACTTGTGAAAAAATTGCCCAATTCAAATAAAATAACAACTATTGTAGAGAATTGCTCGGCAGAAACTAACCCTAAAGTTGAGGCATGATGCATCTCTCGCTATTCGAAGGAATTTGCTCCGTTTGCTGCAACTGAGATCCACTTTGGCAAAACAGCGAAAACAAAATATCACACAGGAATAACGAAGCCCATATCGACTCGTGACGAGGCTAACCAATTTCGATCACAGGCTCACACACACACACAAGTATTATTAAAGGATATTTTTGTTAACTTGAAACATGAACGATAATACGATAGGGAAAAAACGGGGAAAATAAAACAGAAGGCAAAGAGAAATATTTGATTTGAATAATCCGCGTATGTCTTTCATTTCTAGCGCTTGAAAAAACCCGAAAAAATCCCAATCATCCTCCGTTGAAAGTTCGCTCTCAGTCGCTCTGTCATCCTCCTGTGGGCAGGATTAAATGCAATCAAAAAACTAATAATCGAAAAAGCTTTACAGTATTGCAGTTCTGGCTGGTGCTGCTGCGTTAGTCCATATTGGAGACAAGAAATTCATTTTTGTGTTTGCCTTTCTCTTCGATTTCGATTTAAAATGTTTCCCACCGACTGTCGTCATCTACATCCTCATCATCCTTGGCAGAAGCCTTTCTAATATAAGCTATCCGTATTGACATTTTTGAGTCCGATTTGCTTCTTCAAAGACATTTTTGCGCTTGGATAACGAAACTATTGGTTTAGAAAAAATAAGGTAAGTTTTCCAAAATGTTTATGAAAAGTATTAAATTTAAAGGGCTCCGTCTTATTTAATCAATCCGCTAAAAAAAAAAAAAAAGAACTTTGCTAATTTGTTATCTGCACGCCCAAAGGACAGAAAACTTGTAAAGTGATCTGCGGACACGCCACCTACAACTTTGTCATTATCCTCCTCAGGGAGACAATTATCCTTGCAAGCTGTCAGTTTTAATGGGAATCCACTCGCTTTAATTTTCCCTTTTCATTATACAAGTTTCATGCCGCGAGCAGCTTGGGGGTTTGGTTTTTTTAATTTTTTTCTTTTTTTGTTAAAACTTCAATTTAAGTTGCAGATAAGTATTTTTTTTCCAACGCTTACAATGAGCTGTAATCCAAAACGAATTCAGAGCTAAATCAATTCATTTAAGAGATTTAAAATACTTGGATTCATTTTTGGAGCAACAATTGAAAACGACCCATAAACATTTTGATGCCTGAGTTTTGTGAAAAAGTTAACCTTTTTCAGCCGTCAATATGCTTATCCGCCTTTTTTCGTGTAGCTCAAGATATTGTTCCATTCCCCCCTTGACTAGTTTTAAAGATCTTCATTCCCCTTTTGAATTGTGAAGAAAAAAAAATCAAGTATCATAATCTTAGATTCAATGTTTATCACAAGATTGAGTTGAGCATGAGCATGAGCATGAGCATGGTTGACTGCCAATGAGCTGCTACTCCGTTATTGACAGATCAGCTGAAGTTAAACAATGAATCAAAAATGATCAGTGGGAGCCAACCATCCGTTCATTGTTTAACCCTGAAGTCCCCGACTTTATTAGTCAATACCGGCGCCCTCCCAAGAAGCCTGCAGTTCAACGAAAGGGAGGAATGTTAGTCCGATAGTTGAAGTTGCAGACTCATCAAGCACATAGTTTTTCGCTATATACTTGTTGATACCGCTTGAGACCGTTGAATCCACAGCATCTCCTTCAAGCATCACGTGATTAATTTTTTTGGGTTAGTGGGATAAGGTATTGGCTTTTCGATGCCTCCCGAGCTACGACGCTATGGGGAGGACTTTCATAACAGACCCGTCGGCGAGCCTTCCGAGCAACGATGCTATGGGAAGGTCTTTCTGGTTAACACACAAAATCACTCACACACAGTTATTTTGCTCCACTATTAACTCAACGATCCAAATTGTCAGTGCGTCTTTCGTTCATTATATAGAATTGGCTTTTTCACCGCAAAAAAATTAAACCTTATTCGAAAAATTTAAACACAATCCACCCGACGCCGTGCCTTCCGATCAACGATGATATAGGAGGGGCTTAGAAAATCACAAAAGAAATCACTTTTCACTCCGCATATTTTTTACGACCACGCGCTCCCTTTGCCAATTATGCACTCTGCACTCGAACAGCGACACAAAAGAGACGGAAAATAACACGAAAAAACAGGACTGCACGTCCCCACAAGCACCGCACTACTGATCTGTTTATCACAAGATTGAGTTATCATTAAAAAGAAAGAAAATTAAAAAAATCAGTTTGTGATATAAACTGAACAATGTTGTCAAAAAATTAAACCTTTTCATACAAAACTAAGACAAAATATAACATTATCGTGCATGTGACTTTTTTGAACAAATAATTTACATTTGTTTAATCTTTACCATTTTCATGAACTAACTGTTTCTGTTTGAAATAATTCTAATGGTTATATTACATTAAACCCAATTTTATTAAATTTTATTCATGAATATTCTTTGCTGAATTTAACAAAATTGTACTGGATTCAATCCTGATTGTTGACCGATTTCATTTGAATTTACGTATAAAAATATAACTGCTAAAGTTTGAAAGATATTTAAAATCATTAAAACTTATTAATTTGGTTACAACCACTACTCCTTGAAACAATCCAAGGAAAAATGTTTGCAAAAAAATAAAAAAATATTCGACAACAGTAAGGTTCATGTAAATCACAACAACATTGAAAAAATCTACTTTAAAAAATGAAATATAAATACTACCAGAATTTTTGGTTATTTTTTTTAAAAAACTGTGAACTGTGCCACTGCCGTTTTAATATGTACGTTGTCCAGATTTCTACCACACTGAAAAAAATATTCTGTTGAGCAATGTAATTAAGCTTATATCTGTAAGACCATGCATCCAATTGAATAGCTGTTAAAGGCAAACTTATGGGAAATTGGACGAGCTTTCCGGTAAAAATATGTTCGAGACTGAAAAATTAAGTCTGTAAAATTAAGTCTGTCATTCACCTCCGTGTACGCACGAGAGCAAGCAGCAGTCAAGTGCTCAGTGCTCCATCGTTTTTTCGATTTTTTTCGCCGTAGTTTACCGTTATTAGCCGCGAGTTTGCTCCTGCAGCATGCCAAAGGCCGGCCGTGGCCGTGGCAGTTCGAGTGCGGCCTCGAAAAACCCGCGAAGTTCGTCTACCGGCCGTGTGCAAAAAGGTAAACAAACCAACGCCGTGTCGGCCGCCATCGCGCAGGGGAGCGTGAGCGCAGATGGAATCGACAAAAAGTTACTACATCCCGGGTATGTTCCGAGATCACCAGTGCGAACCCGTTCCGGTGCCACGGCCAGTGGCACATCAACATCCGCCAACATCCCCATCAGGAACGAGTTCCAGATGCTGAGCGACGACGAAGAAAACAACAACACCGACGGCAGCAGCACTACCGACGACGACGACGACGATGATGGTCGTGCACGGAAAAAAGTGCCGACGTCAAAAAAGAACAATTCTCCAACGAAACGAAGACCACCTCCAATTTTTGTTTTGGACACGTTGGCGGACGATGTTGACGAGTTGCTGGAAGGTCTCGGATATTGTCTGAAAATCGGTAAGTCGGCAGTGCAAGTGATCACACTGAACAGAAAAGATTTTGACCTGGTGCTTGAAGAACTGAAGCGTAGCAACTTCAACTTCTACACATACGACCCAGAGAAGCCCCTGTTAAGGTCGTCTTGCAGGGTTACCAAGACCGTCCAATCGCCGACCTGAAGCGACACCTCTCGAACGCCGGAATAAAGCCACGGGAGATAAAAGTGCTCTCGCGAAAGACAACAGTCACAGGTACACACACCCTGTACCTGTTGTACTTCGACCGCGGCACCGTCAAGATCCAAGATCTGCGGCGGACTAAGACACTGGACGGTTTTGGGTAAACTGGCGGTTTTACACCAAGAACCCGACAGACGTAGCGCAATGCCACCGTTGCCAGAAATTCGGCCACGGCTCGCGGAACTGCAACCTCCGGCCCCGCTGCGTGAAGTGTGGTGAGTCACACCTCTCGGAGGCGTGCGCACTGCCACGAAAGGCGGACTTGGGGAAAATGCAGAACAAACTAAGCCGCGCGTAAAGTGCGCGAACTGTGACGGCAACCATACCGGTAACTACCGCGGATGCGTCGCGCGCAAGGCTTACCTCGAGGAGCAGGAAAAGAGGAAGAAGAAAGCAGCAGCGTCCCACTCTCCTCAGCGAAGTACGAGCGCAGCCGTTCCTGCAGCTGGGCAGCGTACGGTTCCAGCGGACAACCCAGCGATCCCTCCTGGATGGGGGCGTTCGTTTGCCAGCGTGGTCGCTGCCGGTAGCGGCGATGCGGCCCAGCAAGGAGTCACCGGGGAAGATCTCTTTACCCTGCCGAAGTTCTTTGCTCTCGCGGGAGAGATGATGACGCGGTTTCGGAGCTGCCGTAACAAGGCGGAGCAATTTCTGGCCCTCGGGGAGCTGATGATCAAGCACATCTATAATTGATATTATTTTTGTCTGTGATCTAGTTTTAAGCTTTCTCTCTATCTATCCTTTTCCCATTGCACTTTCTGAAAGTTTTTTGAAAACTTTTTCTTACTCTTGTCTATTCCATAGTTATAAGTAATAATTTTTCGATTGAATTACGATGTAAATCACAGCTGAAAGGAACACCAAAACTCTGTTGTGTACCTAAATGAACTCATTGTAAATTGATTATTCACAAATAAAACCGAATTGAATTGAATTGAATTGAATTAAGTCTGTCATATAGAAATTGCCAACAAAAGCCGCTGTAACTTTGCAAGGATTGGACTTGGGGCAATGGTCAATATGGAGACTTTTATGTAAAATTGTCTTGAAAATCGTTTCTTACTATCGGTTTTTGAAAATTTTGACGTTTAGACAACTTTTCAAAAAAATAGTTTTAGTAAATGATTTTTGTATTTTTTTAAGAGGGACAGACCATCCTGCATTTTTCGTGAGTCTTTTTGTCACATTTTAGGCTATTTCCTCAAAAATTTTGAATTAAAAAAACTTGACTTCACCATTAAATTTAACTTTTAAACATAAAAATCAAAAAATGCCGTAGAAGTGGCGTGTATTTTTCTTTCAGTGTATTTTTTTCAGAAAGCCCGTCCAATTTCCTACAAGTTTGACTTTGACCACTTTTTGGTACGATGTAACGCCTTCGAGATACAGTCATTTTTAAATTACAGAATACAAAAATATCTAAATAACTTACGCCCTTCTCAAATGTCATTTTCGAGTACAATTGGCACCATATACACACAAATGGCTTATATAAGCCTAGGATAACATGTCTACAAAGTTTCATTGATACCGGAGAGGGTCGGGTACAAAAGTACCAGAAAAATTCCTGATTTGAGATGGAATTGCTCAAAATGGATCTAATAAATTTTCTGTAATATGAAATTTTGTGATTTTCTACATGTTTTTTAAAGTTAAGATTCGCTTTTGTTTTGTTTGTTTCGAATAAAATCAAAAACCGAAACAACGTCTTGTTGTTTACAAGTTTAAAAATATCCATCAAAATCATTTTTAATGTTGATAAATCCTTCCCAATCCGATACTTTTGAAAAAAGTTTTAGATATGTTTTTTTTTGCAAACGCGTCAAAAGACCCCCCCCCCCCCAGGGGGAATTCTTCACCGGTTGAGAAACACTGATTTTGATAAACAGTTTTCAGCTGTAATGGATTATTTTGATTATCCTGTACTATCCCAAGTAACATTTTTAAGCCAACTATCCACCACCTAGTTTAATTGCGGTTTTATGATAACATATTGATTGCTTATTAGCTTTATTTCGGCATTCATAGCAACCAGATTCTAACAAGGTGTTTTGACTCGGACATAAAACCTGGTGAAAATAAAAACCAACTGGCTTTCGATACGGTTTTATAAAAGTTTTAAGAGAGTCTTAAAAACCAGATGGCAATACCATGCCAAAAGGTTTTATTGTATGCTTCTTTAAAACCAAGAGTGTTGTAGCTGTCAAGTGCCATTAGGCATGCAAAAAGCTCACTCAAAACCATAAGCTCCTAAAAGACTTAAGGGGTTACATACATGTAAATCGGCAAAAATGGCAGAGGTTGGTTTGAGCACACACTTAAACTTTTTTCAAATTCTGTTTTCAGGGCATTAAAATATACATTTTCATTTAATAACAAAACAAATTTGAGGACAATCGGTTGTATCATTGCCGAGATATAGCAATTTGAAGTTAGCAGTTTCAAAAAACGGGTGCCACGATAGCTAAACTTTGCTTTGACCAAATCGGCTCAAAATTTTGGTGAAGACTCGTTAAACCGGACCCGTGTGCATGACGAAGGCCAATTTTCAAAAGTTTATTTAAAAAAAAGATAAAAATATTTTTCTGTTTTTCATATAAAAAATCGTCAGTTTTTGATTTTTGTTATTTTTGAAAAATCAAAATTTTAAAATCGGGCATCGTCATGCACACGGGATATGTCTTGGGAGTCTTCACCCAAAATTTCAGCCAATTAGGTCCATCCCATCTCGAGATATCGTGGCACCCGTAAATCAATTTGGTGTTCAGAGAAAAACGCTCAGAAAGTTAGAAAGTTTGCTTTGCGCATGACAAAATTCTGAGCTTTAATCGTTTCTAACTCAGTTAAATCATGAAATATATTCATGAAACATTCAGGAATGATTAAAAATCATCGTTAAAGCGGATTAAACAAATTTTCTGTAGTATTTATTTTGTGATTGTTTACATGTATTTAACCCCTTAACGATGCCAAATAACTATGCTTAAATGGCGCTTAACGCGTGGTCTGATTGACCGCCATCTTGGCAGAAGTAATAGAAAAATCATAAATTTAATGAAAATTTGAAGAAAACACACATTTATGATAAATTTCGGGTATCATTAGAATTGCAATAGAATTAAAAAAAAAATCCACATCTTTTGCAAAAAAAACTGCGATTTGAAAAGAAATATATTTGATGAAGCGAGTTTATTTACGAGGACACTAATTACGAGGAATAAGCTTTGAAATAATTCCAATTACCTTCAATATCCATCTCCAATATTATCGCACTTTTGCCAACCATCTCCATTATATCGTTTGGCAAAACGAAGACTCATTTTTTACCAGAATAAAACCTGTTTGGCATTAGGCGTTTGAAGACATATGAAATGACATTGTTCCATAACTCCTGACTAGGTTTTAAAAAAGGTTTTATTAAGACTTAGAGATAATGTAATGACGATAATATACAATAATATGAGTTTTTGCAAAGAATATGCTGAAATAAAAAAAGCCGCCACTTTTATTGGATTTCTAAATCAGCTGTGTGATGTGACCGATCAAAATTATATGAAGAGTGATAACAACTTGAATATCTCAGGATCGAAATAGAATTTTGGGGATTTGTTAAGGTCAAAAGGTGAGGCATTGAGAGCTGCACAAAATGGTGCTTTTGACTCAATTTGTCCCAAAATTCACGTGCGACAAGTTAGCACGACAACGACCGTTTTCCAGTGATCTTTTTGATCGAATAAACACTCTATAACGTAACCCCTTAATCTTCGCGAAAGTTGTATAAAATTGCGTTAATCTATACAAAACGTATATTAAAGTGTAGCCGTTGGAAAATATTATACAAATAACATTTAAACGCTCAGAAGCCTAGTTATAGTATTCTACGTTGAAACGAACTCCGACTCCCCAACAGGGAAGCGCCTACGAGCAATTTCCACGTCGTCGTTCCGCAGGCAGACCCCAACAAAAACGTGTCCGGATCATGGCTCCTCCTGTGGAGTGTGGAGTGCCCCCCGCCACCGGAACGAAGCACCCACCGATATTGACTCACGCTGCCTGTCGGTCGGCGGCTGATTGATGTTTTGGCTGACGTTTTATTTGATATTGGAGGGTGCGCGCGCCCGGGCTATATTGGATTCTTCCCGGCCACTTCACGAATATATTCGGAAATCGACATTCACGCGAGGATTTCCGTAGAGCCGTTAGGATGAAGGATAGTGAAGGCTTGCCGACCACCAACGCAACGATCTATCTCCGGCAACCACACTGACAGAGCAATACACATTCGTTTGTTGGTGAAACTCGTCGGTCCGTTCCACGCGGGAGTAAAAGGCTCACAGTTGGGCGCGTTCTTGTTGATTGGCAGATGTGTGTGTTTGTATGTGGTTTTGCGCGCGGCAGGATAAGTGTATTAGTCGACACTAGTAGACAGGGCGATGGACGTTTTGATATGACGAAGTGCTGAATTCAATGTGAGTCGGTTAAAATAAAGTGAGAATATTCTGCGGTTTGGAACTGCGTGAAATTTGATTTGGTTAGCTCTACCGCAAAAATATGATAGACTATAAATTTAAACTTGGAGTTGGGAAATATTTACACGCAAATAGTTAGGTCTATTAAATTTGTGCTTTAATTTCAATATTTTCAAAATCTCTAACATCAAAATCAAATCACATTATTCGTCCAACAGCATTGCTTTGTCGTTCTCTATCGCAATTTTTTTTACACGTAACTAGGTGTCCAAATGCTTGAAACGGTAAGGCAATCGAAACCTTTTTTTTACACCTAAGCTCACATTCACTCCGGAATTCGAACTGACGACCTTTGGATTATGAGACCAACTGCCCAGTTTAACAACAATTCTATTGTTGTGGTTGTAAGACAAAGATTCATACTACTTCCCGTCCAAACACTAGGAACAAAATAAAAAGCATGACGAATAAATAATTAGAATTTTGTTTTCTTTTTATTTTTGAGAAATACAATTCTTGCATTATAGTGGATATGAACGGAGAGATCAAGTTAAATTTATTGTTCGAATCGATGAACTGGCCATACAATAGGGTGGCCCAAATCCGGGCTTTCTCGGGGCTACCCCCTGATATCAAGAATGACCCATCACTAGGCTAAATTCCAAATTTGAGCTAATTGGGTCCTAAATGAAGCTTAGATTGCTGATATTATTGTTTACAGCGATAAAGATTGTTTTTCTGAGTACAATGACCCTTTGTACGACCACAAAGAGTTTAAAATGGATTATTAAATCAATTTTGAAAAATAATCCTCGCGGTCCTTCTTGACAGAAAAGGTCCTACTTGACAGCTCGTTCCAAGGAGACCATAGTTAATCCATCGAAAAAATGTTGTCTTGTCAGTTTTTTTTGCATTAAAATGAAAAAAAAAGTTATTAGAAATGGTTTTTGTCCTGTTTTCTACCGTTGTAGATAAAAATTGACATAGGGCTTTAGTACCCAATTCTGGACACCCCTCCCTCTCTAATCGCGGGACTGGGCCATTCGGCAGAATGACGGTCGGCGGAATGACGTTCGGCAGACAACCAAAAGGCAGAAAAGGTCATTCGGCAGACAAACATTCGTCAGAAAGTACATTCGGCGGAAAAGTACGAATGGCAGAAAAATTTTCGGCAGAAAAGGTCAAATGGCAGACAGGGTCATTTGGCAGAACGTCGATTGGCAGAAAAGCACATAAGGCAGAAAGGTTCATATGGCAGAAAAGTACAAAAGGCAGACAAACAAATGGCAGAAAAGATCATTAAGCAGAATATATCATAAGGCAGAATATTATTTGGCAAACAAAGTCATTTTTGTCCCACTTCCTACCAGCAACTTTATCAAGACAGGAACCAGTGAGACAACCTGGACTGAGCTTACGACTTAACCTGTAGGTCCGACGGGGGCCAACATTCAATTTCCCGTCCGACGGAAGGCGTGACCAGACAAATCTTTAAAAGGGCATAAAATTTCCGATCTTTTGATACCCAGACATCTAGGTTTTCTATAGAACCCACGTTTTTAAATACCTGGGCAAAAAGTAAGTTTGATCCACGAGAACAAAAATTACGTAAGTCCATACATTTTCGGCAGATTGCTCAAACGAAACCATAACAACGGTTTTTCCTAGGTATTTAAAAACGTGGGTTTTATGGAAAACCTAGATGTCTGGGTATCAAAAGATCGGAAATTTTATGCCCTTTCCGATGCTACATAGGTTGACTTGTGAATCGTGGAAAAAGACCGATTCCTTAGAGAACTGCTCAGTATTAAAAAAATAAACAAATTTCATCAGTTATTTTTTTAAATAAAAATCTTTTATCTATTATTTAATGCTTTAAACTCTTAAACCAGCCCTATTTTGTATGTCAATTTTGAAGGGGGTTGGGAGAAAAAAACATTACATCCAATTTGCATTAGCCTAACTGCCTGCAATCTTACTTTACCGATGCTAAACTATGTTTTTATATGATTCTTTTTTAACTTCAATTCATGGTATTCATTTCTTATTTAATGTTGTAACAATTCTATGTTAATGCTGAACGGCCCGAGCGGTTTAGGCTTTCAGGATTTTTGTGATATTTACTTGTAGAGTCAAAACTGATCAGTAAACATCACTTATCTGTATATTACATTTTTTGAAGATTACATTTTTGCGGTAACACTTTCAACTTCTACGTGCACGATCACATCACTCAGCTTTTTGTTGCTAATTTCATTAAGACTTTCGTCGAGCCAATTCTCTACGTTGAAGCCAGACTTGTCCTCCAGACCTCTTCGCCGAGCCATGCCAGACCCCGAACTCCTAAGTCCCGGGTGGACTCTTCACAGCGGCTAAGTCCCGGCGGACTCTTCACGGCGGCTAAGTCCCGGCGGACTGCGGCCTCCACCGCTAAGTCCGGCTGGACTGGGGCCTCTGCTACTGGTGGCTGCTGGCGGGTCCGGCTGGTCTGGGGCGTCTTCTGGAACTGGAACTGCACTGGAGTGGAGCTGGCTGGAACTGACTGGAACTAATTCTGGAACTAACTGCCCTCCTCAAGAATTTTGGGGTTTTTATAGTCAGTCCCCGAAAACTCTACTAAATTTTGTTCTACTAAAAGTGGTCCGTTTCGATGAGAAGCATCGATGAACCTCATGAATTAAATTATGCAGACCTCTGCAATTCTTCATGACTTTCCGTATGGTGTAGTGAGTACACCTCAAAATCGGAAGTCATGGGTTCGAACCATTGTCGTGAAACTTTAAATTATGTTATTGGAATATCAAAATAATGTTCCTCAAATATTCTCAAAAATGTAAGTCAATAATGAGAAGGTCGAATTCTCCATTGAACAAACATGCCAATGAATTTGGTTAAGCCACACCTTCAATTTCCCCTGTGGAATAACATCGCACATTCATAATTGAAAGCTTAACCATTTTTTTGATTGCCTAATAATTGGCGAAATTTAATAAAGGGCTTTTCAGGTGAGGATGACTCATGATCCACACCTGTACATAAGCTTAATTATTTGTCGCGCAACGCGAGTCGACGGGTAAAATTATTTATGCTTGCGTAAGCGCGCATGGTCAGAACTGTGGTGAGGTTCGAAAAATTGACAAATTTAATGATTTAAATTTGAGGTCGCTGCAATGCTTACTTTTTTAATTAAATCATAGAGTTCATCTCAAGAGTTCAAAAAGTAAAGTAAATTTCTTATCCCTTTTTTTTAAATTTGCTGTTTTTATTCAGTAATTTCAAAAAATCCGGATTACTCGAAAATTTTGGAATTTAACGAATTTCACGCTTTCTATGAAATCGTGAAAATTCACTAACCTTAATAATCACCAACCATGTCTTTCATGCTCAACTCATAAGCTGTAAAATTTTATTAAGCCCTTTTCATCCTTGTCCAATGAGAATCCAACTCGAGACTCGATTCATAATTCTCACTGGGCGTTTGCTCCTGAGCACCAAAACTTTGATTTAAACTAAATAATTAGAAACATGATTGTCTAAATGATATTTGCAGATATTCTGATTTCAATTTCAATTTTCAATGACAAAACACGGAGATATGGAAATGTTTTGAAATATTTCTTAGCAATAGTCTTTTCGAGAGCTTGCAGATTATATTTAGCTCCTTCCAAAATATTTGCTATTCATGTTTTCACATAATTATATCCCTATATTTAAAATAACTTCCGCTATTTGAGCTATTTCTTTCTTGAGAATCATGAAAAGATTAATAGGGTTGTTTGAAAATTCGAAATTCAATGAATATGGATTGACTCAGTGATATTCCAGGTTGCAAAATAGTTTATCAGTTCTTGGATTAAACAATTAAATGTGCACAATTGTACTTTATTTGCTAGAACTTGCCGGTTTCATCAAAACAAATAATTTTGAACAATTACATTTCATGGCAAAGTTTTCCGGGGAATTGTAATTTATAATCCATAATCTTCCCAACATTAAATACTAGTCTCACTTCATTACAATGCGAATTACGAAATCCGACTGTCAACTTCCACAACAAGCTAGAAAATTATCTAAACCTCAGGTCAGTTTGTACTTGGAAAAAAGGAAAACAAACTCTAGCCCAGGATCAGGCTTAACTCTAAGTCTCAAGCACCTAAAGCCATACTAAAGCTTTCAAAAGCACATTGTAATAGGTTTTCGTGCGGTTTAAAATGCTCTCTTTGGTTGCTGATGCCACCACCCAGCTAAGAACACTGACACTGAGGAGCAGTAGTGTCTCAGCCAGCACAGAACCCACTTTTAGAATTAATCCCTGGCCACTCATTACCGGTTAGTAGGAGGTGAGGGAGGGAGTCAGGGGGAGTAAGGAGTTTAAGTTGGTAAACAAGACTCACCTGCCTCCTCGTCCTTCTCACTTTTCCTGGGCACTTCCTGTTGTGGCAAGTTTATCCTGGATGATAAAAAGTCAGCCACACTGCTTGTTGTGTGTGGCCCCTCCGAGGCAGGAAGAGCAGTTTTCGTTGGGATTATTTTATCATTTGTGTTTATAATTTCCCCCGCTTTTAGCATAAATATTAAACTTTCCGTGAAAGCTTTTGCCATGATACACTACTAACTAACCACCTTCGTCCCCACCCACACTGTGTAGACTATGTTGCCGGGAACATTCTTCATGCACGCGCGTTTGCTGTAAAAGCACGAACAGCTAAAAGTGTCGTGTAACCTTTTTTGCATGACACAACACACTCTTCGCGTCGTTCAGCTCTTAGCTTGATGTGGTCTCTTCTTCTCAATGTAATGAAGTTAAGGTGAGGACGAAGAAAAAGGGCACTACTCACCACACCCACCTTGTTACATACCTTTACCTAGAGTTCCTTTGCTGAATGAAAAAAGTTAGAGATTCAAAATTGAAAATTATTTGCATTTAAAACAATTAATTGCTACAAAATTGTTACAGTTATTCAAAAGGTAATGTATACACGTTTATTAAAACTATTTTATACTGTGCATCCTGGGCCGTAACTTGCCTGCTTTCCCCCTCTCTGCAGTGGATGTTCTGATGATGAAGCAAAAACGCAGCAAAAAAAAACTACTGCTATCTACTACTCAGGCTGCTGCCGAGAGGTTAGATGTTGGGGTTAGCCCACTCTCGTGACTAAATTGGCCAAACGAAGCTGATATGCTTTGCGCGCGTAATCCCTTTAATCCAGGCTCCACAGCGCTTGGGCGTTGCGGAAAGTTTGAGCTTACAACCGACCGACGGCGTCTCGTCTTCCGTGTGATGCGGAATAGTGAAGTTTGAGGGCATTCACTTAAATTTAGTGGAATAGTAACGGGGAATGCTATCAGGTAAGCGATTTTTTTATAAACATTTGAATGAGAAAGTGATGAACTATGTCGATGGACAACTGCTAAACAATATTAAATATGAAATTTGTATGAACCATCATTGGTTGATTGATCCAATCAATTTCAGAGTCATTTTCTTAAAACTTTTGCAATGTATCGTAAAAACTGGGATGATCATGATACTCATTGACATTAATTCAAAAATTTAGAAAATAAAATGTTGTAAAAAATCTAATTATTTTGTCTTTATCTAAAAAAAGTGACGTAACGAAACAGTTTACCATTGAAAATACAATTCTAAAACAAAATAGAAGTTATTGCAACAAGTTACCGAAAAAAAAAATCAAACTAGTCATACATTTTCCCAACGAGGTTTTCTGTATTTTTGTATTTTTGTATTTTTGTATTTTTGTATTTTTGTATTTTTGTATTTTTGTATTTTTGTATTTTTGTATTTTTGTATTTTTGTATTTTTGTATTTTTGTATTTTTGTATTTTTGTATTTTTGTATTTTTGTATTTTTGTATTTTTGTATTTTTGTATTTTTGTATTTTTGTATTTTTGTATTTTTGTATTTTGTATTTTTGTATTTTTGTATTTTTGTATTTTTGTATTTTTGTATTTTTGTATTTTTGTATTTTTGTATTTTTGTATTTTTGTATTTTTGTATTTTTGTATTTTGTATTTTTGTATTTTTGTATTTTTGTATTTTTGTATTTTTGTATTTTTGTATTTTTGTATTTTTGTATTTTTGTATTTTTGTATTTTTGTATTTTTGTATTTTTGTATTTTTGTATTTTTGTATTTTTGTATTTTTGTATTTTTGTATTTTTGTATTTTTGTATTTTTGTATTTTTGTATTTTTGTATTTTTGTATTTTGTATTTTTGTATTTTTGTATTTTTGTATTTTTGTATTTTTGTATTTTTGTATTTTTGTATTTTTGTATTTTTGTATTTTTGTATTTTTGTATTTTTGTATTTTTGTATTTTTGTATTTTTGTATTTTTGTATTTTTGTATTTTTGTATTTTTGTATTTTTGTATTTTTGTATTTTTGTATTTTTGTATTTTTGTATTTTTGTATTTTTGTATTTTTGTATTTTTGTATTTTTGTATTTTTGTATTTTTGTATTTTTGTATTTTTGTATTTTTGTATTTTTGTATTTTTGTATTTTTGTATTTTTGTATTTTTGTATTTTTGTATTTTTGTATTTTTGTATTTTTGTATTTTTGTATTTTTGTATTTTTGTATTTTTGTATTTTTGTATTTTTGTATTTTTGTATTTTTGTATTTTTGTATTTTTGTATTTTTGTATTTTTGTATTTTGTATTTTTGTATTTTTGTATTTTTGTATTTTTTATTTTTGTATTTTTGTATTTTTGTATTTTTGTATTTTTGTATTTTTGTATTTTTGTATTTTTGTATTTTTGTATTTTTGTATTTTTGTATTTTTGTATTTTTGTATTTTTGTATTTTTGTATTTTTGTATTTTTCTATTTTTGTATTTTTGTATTTTTGTATTTTTGTATTTTTGTATTTTTGTATTTTTGTCTCTCATGCTCATGCTCATGCTCATTTTTGTATTTTTGTATTTTTGTATTTTTGTATTTTTGTATTTTTGTATTTTTGTATTTTTGTATTTTTGTATTTTTGTATTTTTGTATTTTTGTACTTTTGTATTTTTGTATTTTTGTATTTTTTTTTTGTAGAACCAATTTCGATTGTCCTTTTTGCAATAACATTGCTGAATTGTTACACTTCTGAGAGGATTCGGAAATAATCCAACCTACAAGCATTTAGAGTGCATTCCAACGCAACAAAAGGCCATTGCGGAATATGTTGAGCTGCAGGCGCCCTTTTATTATTGCATCAATCTGTGAGCGAGCGTCCGATCACAATTAATGTCAGACCGGGAAATCGATTACCCCTCATCCTTCGGTCCGTTACTCTTGCCATGGTTGTGCAATTGCAGGATTTATTGAGGGAAAACAAAAAGCCCGTCAAACTGATTCTCCCCCCACTTCCCTTCTCCCTCCATCGAGGGGCAACTAGGTGACACACGCACGAGATGCAGCACGTGCACTGACCTAGTCAAAACACAAGGGATAGAGAGAAAATGGGACACGTGGATTGGCCTCGGCTATCTCTATGACCATAAATTAGATAGTGCAAAACTTCGATTATGCAGCTTCCAGCAGCTGGACCAGAATCGTCCCGTGGTCTCTCGTGGCCGTTCGTTCCGGGTCCTGGGCCCAAGGAAGACGAGGGCCCCGCAGTAATCACAGGCCGACAAATCCATTCTGGCGGCGCGGAGAAACCGGGGGCAAATTTGTCCTGGCTTGTGTAAATGGGGAACCGACCATCGTCTATTCATAAAGTTGTTTATCACTGGAAGGGATCCCGGTGATAGCAAGCCGTAAATTTCTGCACGCTGCAATTAATTATGCATCTGCTGATGCCCGGGCCAGGGCTGATCACCATCGCAGCCAGTGTTGCATCATGGTGCAAATGTGTGTTGGAGGAACGCCCTCAGGGAGATTGAAAACGTCCAACCTAGGGTGATGGGCATTGTTGATAGAGATATGAACTAATCCCGTGGTGATATCGAGGGAGCTCTATCGTTAGGCATAACCATGGCAAATTTCAATCAAAACCCCTGATTGTTTTTTTTTAGATCAACATAAACTGAATTTGCAGTTGTTTGAAGTATTTTACAAGAAATCTGTGTGTCTGTGAGCCATCACTCAAAATACTTTATCTCTGCTTTACCGGGTTCCCTCTAAATCGTAGCGATATGTGATTACGATTATTATGTTATTGTCATCGAAAGCACACATCGCATTATGGTTTGTACTTCATCATTTCGCCCACGTGTTTGTGTCGAGTTAAATCCCCACTCCACCCCAGAATCAGATGCTGGTGGATGTCGCCGCTCGCTGTGACGGTTGTAACCCAATCGTGGATCACTTTGCGACAAGCGTCTGTTGTCGGGATAAACACCCGGAATCCCATTTCAGACACACACACACACCCAGCTTCATGTTTGAATGTCATGCGGCGAAGAGTATTTTGTACGAGCCGGATTGCGGATGTGCGAAAGGCATAAACAAACATATATTTGCCATCACCCATCCCAGCCCACGAGTTTTCGATAACGCCTCGACAGCGGATGATACGGAAGTGGCTTTATTACGTGATGGTTTCGTCTTCTTCGTCTTCTTCTGTGCCGAAAGTGACATTCATGGACTGATGGTGCGGTGTTCAGCGGGGAGCGACTTTGTCGTTTGCAGACACAGGGCACAGGTGCGAGTCGCCATGATGTATGTCATATTCATGATTATGATAGCAATTGTTTCCTCTGACATCTGGATGATTCTTCACATCGATTATGCTCGAGTGACATAACCATTGACATAATGTTGTTAAGTGAAGCGCGGTTGTTAAAGATGGATGAAACTCATTACTTTAATAGCCAAAGGCAAAACAAAATTGATCTTAAAACAGAATGTTTGGAACTGGAATAACATGTTTTGGTAATGCTGTGGTCTTTTACAAACATAATTTTGGAATGATTTCATGGCATTTTACCATCTATTACTAGGCAACCAAGGGCACATTATGGTCGCGGTTATTTTGAAAAGTTTTACCCAAATTTGACATTTTCAAGCAATTTTTTAAAGCAGCAGTTGCAGTTAGTGAAAAAACGTAAATTATAGCACAATGCTCCACATGCAACAACAAAATTTACTCACCTGATGATTCCATGTTGCATTAGTGATATTCTTCGCCAAATCGAAGACATTTGTCATTTATGAACTTATGCTTATGCTAGAAGTTCTTAAAGCTTCTGAAATGTACAAGATTGAAACTAGATGATATTAAAATGAAACAGGATTCAAGTTCTCAAAAAAAAAACTTTCAATTGAATCGTTAATCAAAGACTCTCTCGTTGTCAATATTGAAGTGATCGTCGAGAGCGGGAGTTATCAAATTATAGAACGGAAAATCAAAGCAATCTATTTGAAGGAACTGAAAAATTTATTGACAGCTGGAGCAATATTGATATCGAGAAGATCGACAGCCAGAGAGTCCACTGGAAACATCGGATAATCGAAAAACAAAAAAATATTTAGATTTTCGTTGTCTTTCAAATCCAAAATGGCTGCCAAAAAAGGCGATGAACTATTGAAAAAATCCATTTTTCAAAAATAAAACTAAAATTGGGTCTCAGAATTCGAATTTGATGTTTTAAAAATGACAATAACTACGAAAAAATATATTTTTTTTTTCATAATTCGATTATCTAAAGTCCCATAAAAATCTTCGAATAATCGAACTTTGGATAATCTAGTCTAGACTGTACCGACTCAGGGAAATTTTTTTAATGGGTCAACTTTAAAATCAAGTTTAAAATTTTGGAATTTCAATTAATTTTAGCGCAAAATTAATTAGCTTTTCAAAATTGATCAAAAATTGCCAAAAATTTCAGAATAATTTGACAAAATACCTTAATAAAGCAGTTCTCTCAGATTTCGGTCATTCGATTTGTTTTTGTATTTTTTAATCCCACTGAAACTTTTTGGTGCCTTCGGTATGTCCAAAAAAGCCATTTTGCATCATTAGTTTGTCCAGGTTTGTCCATATAATTTTCCATACAAATTTGGCAGCTGGCCATACAAAAATGATGTATGAAAATTCAAAAATCTGTATCTTTTGAAGGTTTTTTGATTGCTTTGGTGTCTTCGGGAAAGTTGTAGGTATGGACCACACTGGAAAAAAATGTTACACGGTAAAAAAATTTTTGGTGATTTTTTTTTTTAAACTTTTTGTCACTAAAACTTGATTTGCGAAAAAACACTATTTTTATTTTTTTTTTGTTTTAGAGGACATCAAATGCCAACTTTTCAGAAATTTCCAGGTTGTGCAAAAAATCTTTGTCCGAGTTATAAATTTTTAAATCAATACTGATTTTTTTCAAAAAATCGGAATTTTTTGCAATCAAAAAGTACTTGAGTGAAATTTTCAAAAAGTGCACCGTTTTCAAGTTAAATTAGTGCACATGTTTGCCCACTTTTGAAAAAAAAAAATGAATTGAAAAACTGAGAAAATTCTCAAAATTTTGCTTTTTTGAACATTGTTGATACGACGCTGAGTTGCTGAGATATTGCCATGAAAAGGTTTAAAAACAGGAAAATTGATGTTTTCTAAGTCTCACCCCAACAACCAGGGATGGTATTTTCTCGTTTCCTCGCCGATGGCGAGGGTTTTTAGATATCGTCCCTCGCTCAAATCGTCAAATTTTCGGCGTTCTGTTTTTTTTTCGGTGCAAGAATCTAATCAAATCAATCAGAAAATCCGTTCTGAAGATATAGATTTACGCATATTAACATAGCCTTTTGTATGGAAAGCTGCTCAAAATTGTATGGATGCTTGGACGAACTAAAACTGCCAAGTATCTTATTTAGTTATGGAAAATAACCCACAAAGTTTCAACCTATTCAAAAACCAAATCCACAAAATTTGGTCATCGTAGTCATCATTTGTTCAAATTGAAATACAAATCCCCAGCCAATAAAGCAAGCTAAACGAGCCCATTTCGTCCATAAACTACTCTAAATCACGACAAATCTTCAATGATTTTCAATTCCAGTTGCGTTCCGACCCAGCTCGCCCTGTCCCCAAGCAGCTGCCCCGATGTGTGTAAGCCTGTCTCTGCCAGCACTAGTGTACAGGAACGGTTTCGTGGCGTTGCAAAAAAAAAAAAAAAATCTCGAAAAAAACAGAAACGTAGTATAAATCACATCCTTCCTTAGGACCCAAATCACTGGAGTGCTAAGCCAATAAATTACCAATCATGCATTTGCGCCATCGTTAATCCTTTGCTCTTTTGCATTTCTCCTGGACCCTCTGGGCTCTCGGAAAGTTCCGGCGTTTGGAGCCATTTTGTTCGGAAACGTGTGCAACAGCCCTCCACTATTTCGACGTCCTTGTGTCGTCCAAAAACAGGTTTTCCAGCTGCTTTGAAGCGATCTTTTCCCACTGGCGCCATTGCTCACACTCTCATGGTCGTCGTCGTGTCACGCCGAGTTGCCTGCTCTTTTGGCACTTGGTTTCGGGAGGGAGCTTGGAGATTTAAAGTTTTCCGTCGTCGTCGGTCCTCAGCTTGGTTCCGTGATGGTGATGGTGTGATTTTCCACAGTATTGGGATGTAACAAATGCGAAGCAGATGGAAAAACTCCGATCTCGTCGTTCTCGGTTTCGGGGAAAAGTAGCAGCTTTGGCTTTACACTGCTGGAGTGTGACCTCTTCCGGACAAGCGCAAAATATGTACAATTCTAGCCGGTCAAAAGGGGTCATCCCAAAACAAAAACACATGCGAATGCAACGGCTGCTGCTCACACAAGTGAGCAATAGAGACTAAACCGAAACGACAGTTTAATTCCCCAAATTAAAAATATGCTTCGCAAGGATTTAGATTTATAACCCCCGGATGTGCTTGTTGCTAGAGCTGGATGGTCTGGAAAGGAAGATAGGGTTGATAGTTTAACATTTTGCTCTATTATCTTGGGATGGTTGCAAATTTCTGATTTTTTTTCAAGAAAGTCATTTTTTAAAATCTTATAAATATCCCTTATAAGCCAATTTCAAGTAATTTTTTGTTACCATTATTATCTGGATGCAGAATAGTGGTTCGCAAAGCGGCCTCAATTTAGAACTGTCAAAGCGGAACCAATTTACTGTTTGCGAAATGATAACAAGAAGTGGCAAGTATTGTAATCGATCTATAATTTACTTTACAAGGATTGAAAAATGAAGTCGAGCTTGTGAGGTATTCGAAGTCAACAAATCTTAAGAAGAGTGTTGAAATCGAGATTTAGCATTCGGCACCTGCCAAATAGGGTACATTATCCATTAGTGGACCCCTTTCCTATAGTGGAACCTCTGAAGGGTTTTTGATGAAAAAATCAATAAAATCCCAATTTCAAGCGTGTTTTTTGTCTGCAAATCTTTTATTTGGCAAAATTATTGAAAACAATGTTGATAGACAGCGAATTGTCCTTGTTTTGTTTTCAAATAACTCCGGCTCTGGCTTTCTGAGTTAAGCCAACTCTGACTCCGACTCCGTCTCCGGCTTTCAGCTCCATACGACTCCGACTCCGACTTCAGCTTTCAACCAATTTTTGACTCTGACTCCGACTACGACATCAACCTTGGCATCAACTCAGTATTAATAATATAGGGGTAAGCGTGATTGCCTCTCACCCTCTCGGCCTGGGTTCGATCCCAAAAGGTACCAGTGGCATTATCGAGACGAGATTTGTCTGATCACGCCTTCCGTCGGACGGGGAAGTAAATGTAGGCCCCGTTCTATCCTAGAGACTAGGTCGTTAAAGGTCCAGGTGTTTGAGTCATCTCCCTGGGTCCTGTCTCGGTGGAGTCGCTGGTAGGCAGTTGAACTAACAGCCAAAGGTCATCAGTTTGGGGTGGATGGAAGCTAAGGTGTAAAAGAGGTTTGCAATTGCCTCAACAATCAAGCCTTCGGACACTTAGTTTTGAGTAAGAATCTCGCAATCGAGAACGCAATGCTGACATGTTCACTTCACACTTATGTAAATACCGTCAACCGGGGTCACATTGATGTTCGGGTGACATTGAAAGATTGATTAATATTTTTTTTGCAAATGATAAATACAAATTAAATACAAACAGAACAGATTAATCATACTAAGCTTGGTAGAGAAATGTTTAAAGTACCTCAAGAAGTATGTAGTGATATTTATGAGTCATTCAGTAGTTCAAAGCAAATTTTGATGTATATATAATTAAGGAATGCAACAAATATGACTATTTGAATACTCTTTAAGTATCGTGTTTTTCACAATTTAAATGAGTTAGACTCGGAAAACGGACAGCATCTTCGAATTCTTTGCACAATTTCTCACTAAGAACAGTCAAAATTAGTTTCTACATTAAATATTTTAAGCGTTATTGAAACAGAAATCCAAAAAATCCACCGATTTCAGCGAATTTTTGTTTTTCGAATAATAAATAAATTAAGAAATTATTCGCTCTACAGCATTGCCTTGTGAGAGGCAACCACGCTTACCCCTACGCCAAAGGTCCCAGCTGTTTTGACAGCTTCACGGTGTGTTTCCTAGAACAAACTTAAGATACAAAAATCGGCAAGTCTGGGGGTCTAGAGCAACTTTTTTTTTTGATGATTTTTTTGAAGATTTTATAGGATTTTTCTTCAGAAAAGTCGATAGAAATCGATGGGTTCATGTTCATATCCATCCACCCAAGTAACATTTTTAAACCAACTAGCCACCACCAAGTTTTATTAAGGGTTTACTGTAGCATCTTGATTGCCTAATAGTTTTATTTGGGCATTCACCGCAACCAACAAGCAAGAGCTAATTAATAGGTTCTAACAGGGTTTTATGTCTTGGACATAAAACCGGGTTTAAATAAAAGCCGAATGGCTTTCAATAAGGTTTTATGAAAGTTTTAACAGAGGCTTGAAAACCAGATGGCAATGCCATGCCAAACGGTTTTATCGCATGCTTTGTTAAAACCTAGGGTGTTGTAGCTGTCAAGTGCCATTAGGCATGTAAAAAGCTCACTTAAAACCATAAGCTCCTTAAAGAGCATTTATCGCGGCCAAATAGCAGTGCATAAATATGGTGCTAGACGCGTGCTCTGATTGAATATGACTGACCGCCATCTTGGTTGAAAAAATTGAAAACTGAAAAATTTGATTTAAATTTAATGAAAACACACATTTATGCTGAATTTCTGGTATGATTTATATAGCGATAGATGTTAAAAAAATCTTTTAAACATTTTTTTCAAAGAATTGCAATAAAATATTTTTTAAGATTAAACACTATGATTACAAAACATTGATTTTTGATGAAGCCAGTTGAATTTTTTGGCTCTATCTCCCCTACATTTATCAATAAAATTTCAACCGCAGCTGAATTTGAGCCATCAATTGTGAGAAATAAGCTTTAAAATTTTTTGGATACGCTCTAATAACTATTATTTATCATCGCCATTTTTGACAACCATCTCCATAATTTCATTTGGCAAGACGAAGACTTATTTTTGCCAAAATAAAACCTATTTGGCATAAGACGTTTGAAGACGTATGAAATGTCATTTTTCCATAACTCCTGACTAGGTTTTACCAAAGGTTTTATCAAGGCTTTGAGGATGTTGTTAGGATTCAGTTGTAAAGCCTTGAACTCCTATGCAGGTTTTATAAATAGGCCGTAACAACCTTTTGCGGAGGTCCTTTTGGGTTTTAAGTGGGGTTTATCAAGGTTCTGGGGAGTTTGTTACGACTAAGGGGTTTTAATTTTGGTTTTGGCTGATAGGTTTTATAGCGGTTGTGACAGCTTTGATAAAGCCTTAAATGTTACTTGGGCAATTTCTTATGAATGTGCCTCAAGCGACTCTTAATTACATTTTGACCTCAAATCAAAAGTTTCCAACCCTAATTTACCAGATTTCTAGCTTTCTTTGAAATATCCCCAACATCCAAGCAGAAAAAAACGACCGAATAAAAATCATTTCTTTGTACAATTTGTCATAAAAATACAGCGACAGATTGCCCAGATACAAATTCGAGCATAAAACATTGCTAAACTTAACGTATTTCAATTAAAAGCTATTTATTACCCAAAAGGTTCTCAACATTATTTTTTCAATCCTCTGCCATACAACACTAAAATATTTTAAAACATTTTCGAATCAATCACATTGTAGAGAGTAGTTTTCTGAACAATATCCATAAAAAAAAGTATCAATTTTGGTTCATTATAAGCAGAGAAATACCCAATTTCGTAAAATAAATAGTAGGTAGTGTTAATCGTTTGAATGGGAATCAAATCCAGACATTTGGAGAAAATCACTTTTATTTTTTGAATTTGGGTATATCTCAGCTTATATTGACCCAAAATTGAAACTTTTTTTATTTTCAGAAAACTGTCATCTGATGTGATACAATGTGATTGATTGGAAAATGTTTTAAATCGTCATAGTGTTATATGGCAGAGGATTAAAAAATAATTTTAAGAACCTTTTGAGTAACAAATAGCTTTTAGTTGAAATACTTTAAGTTTAGCAGTGTTTTATGCTCGAATTTTTATCTGGGCAGTCTGTTGCTGTATTTTCATGAAAAATTGTACAAAGAAAAGATATATATTCGGTCGTATTGAGGTTTCCACACGAAGAAAAAAGAGTTCCCAAAATTGTGAACAAGCGTTCATGAAAATGGGAACCACGAACAATTGAACACTTTTGAAAAACGTACCATGAAATTTGAACACTTTGTTCGTGGTTCCCATTTTCATGAACTTGTTCAAGATTTTAGGAACTATTTTAGGGGTTATTTCAAAGAAAGCTAGGAATCTGATAAATTTGGGTTGGAAACTTTTGATTTGAGGTCAAAATGTAATTAAGAGTCGCTAGAGGCACATTCATAAGAAATTTGATGGATATGAACATGAACCCATCGATTTCCATCGACTTTTCTGAAAAAAAAACCCTATAAAATCGAATAAATGTCATAAAAAAGTTGCTTTGACTCCCCGACGAAATATTTCGCCGGACCTCGCAAATTGTCGCGAAAGAGCCCTTCTTTCATGGAACCAAATATCAGTCCTGCCGAATTATTTATCTGAGTGTTCTCAGAAAAAAACACCGTGAAATATATTTAAATAAGAAAAAACCTCAGGTTCGGACATCACTGTCGGATTGCTCAATTCCTCAAGCCTGTCGTTTGTTCACGGCTGTCACTGCCAGTCAGTCAGTTCAAACCCTCCACCTTCAACCTTGCCTTCAGAATAGGCTGAGGAATTTCCCAGCTGCTGCTGCTGCGGGCAAAACTCTCAATTTAAAGACCCCCCATTGCTACCTTGGAAGCTTTCGCCAGTGTGACACCCACTGCTCCCAGTAAAGCGGTAAGTAAATGGGCTGGTGCCATCACTGCAAGCTCCCTGCTTTAATCTTCCAATACACAGGCCATAAATTTTCACTCATGTCAAATGTCGTTTGAATAAATGTCTTCTTTATCGTACCCAGCTCGGCTCAACGTTTGTGTGTGTGTGTGTGTGCGCGTGCTGGATTGTTGGTGCACTTGGGTGTGTTCGTCCCCAAGGTGGAGATCACGAACAAAGCCAGAACAGTGCCAGCGATCTGTAGATGGCGCTTTGCAGTTCATCCACGTATTAGGAGCAAACAATCCCATCCAAACATGGGACGACGATAAGAGACAGAGACAGGGAGTTAGTCGATGAGGTTTAGAGCTCATTTTGCAGTCGGAATCTGGCCCGTTTGTCCCTTAACCCATAATGGAGCATTATTTTACAGCATGGCAGCCGGGTGTTTCTGGATGGCTTGCTGCCAGTTACACACCACGGATTTAATGATGCACACGCAGAGCTGGTACAGTCTGAGTGTTGTATGGATGGTGTACTACAAACCCAGACATCAACCACTGACGGCATCAGCAGCGGGTGGGAGTCAATTTCAGATAACCCTTTGGTCCTGAGTTCTTGGTTGAAAACGGTTGAACGGGTTTGCGCTTTCGGTGTTGTTTGGTGCCAGTTGGGTGGTTCTTTATGGACGGTGCACTTGTTGAATTTCCATACGTAATTATGACAACGAATTGCAGCAAAATTATTTGCGTACCAAGGCAGTTCTGTGCACTCAGTAAGTAAAGATCTTTGTGAACTTAATTCATAGTTCGTTTTGCAGCAGAACATTTTGCTAATGTTTAAATTCATTCCAAATCGATCCAAAAGTTTCCGAGATATCGCCATTTGGATAATGTGGTTGAGAAAAACTTATTTTTCACAAATTGGTGATGGAAAGTTAGTGGAAACTGCACAAAATGTAGCGGCCCTATCTATAAATTCAAATTGCCTCTAAATTATTCACATAAGGTAAATTTTTGGTGATGTTTGAAAACATATTCCTGAAATTTCAATACTCCCTGCAAAAACAATCGAATTATGAATTCTTCAGATGACTCTGTTATGATAATTAAATATAGAGTATTTGTTACGAGACAGTAACTGATATTTGAAGATAAATTTTAAAACAAAGTGCGCCTAAATTGGCGCAAACATTCAATTCAAGTTGAAATCTGGAAGGATCATGAATAAATTTATTGAATAATTTATCATGAAATATTGCGTGATTCGACTCAACGTACGAACTTTAAATCAATTTATTCAGATATAATGTTTAAATCCTCTAATGCTCTTTTAATTTTTTTTTGCAACTTATTTACCTCCTGGGTCAATTTGAGCAACCTTTGATGTACAAAAATCTTTTCTGTTTTTGTTGCTGATAGAATTTGATTGATTCTGCCAACATTATTACATTTGCCTTTTTAGATTTTTCATATTTTACAAAAACTTTTTATTCATCTTTATTATATTTTTTTTGCATGCTTTTCACGTTTTATACTTAAAAAATGATAACACTTAATTGGCAAAAATGCAATGATTTAAAAAATCGTCCAAAATCCATTTTTCAACCAAATTTTTGCCTTCCTCACCTCACTGAGGCAAGGCTATAAAATCACTCAAAAATTGAACTTTTTAAATAAGCCTCCCAGATATACCTTTACGTATACATATCGACTCAGAATCAAATTCTGAGCAAATGTCTGTGCGTGTGGATGGACGTAGAATTTTTTTTCTCACTCACTTTTCTCGGAACTGGCTCGACCGATTTTGTCCGGATCTATGTTTTTGGATTTGCCTTCAGGTTCTTTAAGTCTTTTTAAATTTCATCCGGCTTGGTGCAGTACTTTAAAAGATATGTTCGAAAAACTGTTTTGGTTGATACTAAAAGGGTCATTATTTACATAATTTGAAAGCTCCGGCGGATAGCTGTCGGAACTTTACGCTCAGTGCACGCACACAAACACTGCAGTGCTTTCAAATGGTTCATTAAATTTATCATACCTAGATGGCAGCACTCATATGTATAGTGTCTTTACTAAGTAAGCGTTAGCCAAAGCTTTCGTAGTGTGTGGTTGCAAGGCTTTTAGGAGGAAGGCAGCAACCACCTTCCGGTGGATTAAGTAACGTTTTTATCTTGAAAATGCATTGGAAAGATGAACTCATAAAATTTTAGAAGATTTATTGGTTGGAAATTTTACTTGTTTTAGGTGCCTTTGCCAATGTTTTAAAAATGTAAATTTTTAGGGGTCAACTTTGGCTGTGTTTTTATTAACATTTCCTATATTTTAAGCAAAAAGAAGTATGCAGTAATTTTTCTAGTGTCCTAGACTACACCCAAAAAAATATTTCTGATTGTTACATCATTTATGATGTAATAATTTTGCAAGTCTTTAAACATTTAAATTCAAATGCAATTTGATATAAATTTGCAACAAATTATACGTAAAAACATGATTTTACGTGTAATTCAACCGTTTACGTCGAATCTCAAGTTTACATCAACTGAGTTTACATGTGATTCTTTTTTTCCGTGTCGAGTAAATTCACATATTTTTTTCTATGTATGCCTCTACGCTTTTTTTACAATTGAAATGATAATGGTGCAATTTTATAGTAAAATTGTGAAAAACAACAAAAAAAATCAAGTAACTGTAACAACATAAAAAAAAAGGTAGGCAAAATTTAATGATAGAAGGTGGCAGAATAGGCCAAATACTACCAAAACAATCATAATCTAAAAAAATAAATTCAAATAAAAATACTTAAAATAAAAACATAAAAGAAGAGAAGAAACGTTTTTCGTAGAACGAAAGTTAATCATAATTACCTCCTGAACGCGGGAACAATAAAAAAAATCGGAAAATAATTTGGGCAGTTGTGGATTAAAATATTTTTAGACAAAATGTTGACCTTAAAAGTTGACAAGGTGTTCCAGTTAATTGAAAAAAAAATCTGAACCACACTATTACTAAATGGTCATAACATGAGACAGGGTTGCCAGATTTTTAAACATTTAGACAAGTTTGGAAGGTTTACAATTACTTCAGGCTTCAGAAAAGTACATAAAGATCACTTGAGTGGTTATAACTTGAGACAGGGTTGCCAGATTTTCAATATGTTGGATTTGTTTTTTCGGATTTGTTTGGAAGGTCTTTCAGTTACCTATCCAACGATAGGTCGGATGATGGATTCGAAAATAGTTTTCGTACAGATAAGTGATATCCGGCTTCAGAAAAGTACATAAATATCACATAAGTGGTTATAACTTGATGCAGAGTTGCCAGATCTTCGATCTGTCGCACTCGGTCTTTTGATTACTTTTCCAACGATATATAACATGATGATATTTGGTACGATTTATGATCATTTATCGCACATCTGGATATAAGCGAAAATTCGTTAGTTTACATAACTTTTGAACTACATATCAAAACTTAAATTCGATCTATGGGACACTAAACCGAGTCAAATGCAGACGGTTTGGTCTAAAATGGTGCAGAGAAAACTGGATGACAATTTTGGTAACACATACATTCACACAGTCACACAGAAAGACAGACATTTGTTCAGTTTTCGATTCTGAGTCGATAGGTACACGTGAAAGTGGGTCTATGAGCTTTATGTTAAAAGTTCATTTTTAGAGCAGGATTATACACAGAAAAAAAATCAATTCTAGTAATCGAGAATTATGTTCACGAATGTGAGAACCACGAAGGAATTTATTGATGAGCATGGTGCATTTGCACTATAAACGTAAATATATTCCTTCGTGGTTCTCGCACTCGTGTATTTAATTCACGATTTTGAGAATTGTTTTTTTTTTCGTGTAGCCTCACCTCAGTGAGGAAGGCAAAACAATATATCTAACGATTTAAGCTATGCTTGATCATGCGCAATTTTTGTTCATTTTTAAATATCGAGTTTATACTTGCACAAGGTATTTTTTAAAGTAGTTAGTGAAACACATCCAAAGTTGACTCTGAAAGAATACTTTAAAAAAAAAAACAAGTCGTACTACCGAACCTGCAATTTCTTTAATTTTAAGTGTTCTCCAACTCTTTTTGAAGTTGAAAAAATGATTTCTGGTGGAAGTTTAGATCGAAGCTCCCTCGAGTGTATAGGGTTAACAGATTCAAAGTGAGAAGATTGTAAACTTCTGAAACATATATGATCGGCTTAAAAAAATCCTTTTATTTAAGTTCGACTCTTTTAAATAAATAAATGGATTATTGGAACCAGAATGTGTTGTTAAAATCGTTTATTTTTGATTAAAACTAGAAAAAAAATGCTCCAATAGTAGTTTATGCAAAAAGAGGATTTTTTCAGCACGTGTCGTACATTTATCCAACGAGGTTCACCGAGTTGGATAAATACGACGAGTGCTGTAAAAATCAAGTTTTGCAACAAGTTTCATACAACATTTTTTGCAATTTCGAAAAACACCCATTGAGTGAAATTTTAAGCCGAATTTTCATGTATTTTGTCAATAAATCGTTTAAATCAATTTTTTTTAAAAAAATGCTACGTTTCAAAACAAGTTCAGTACCCATTTCTTTTTTTCAGTACCCATTTCAGTGCTGAAAAGTAGAACTTTTCAGCATTTATTTTGAAAAGTGTTGCTATTCCATTCTGTTATTTTTGGTACAGAAAAGTAGGCTATTTCGTCGTTCAAGAATGAGAGGAAAAGTAAGTAGTTTCACGACGGAATTGCAAAAAAATATGTTGAACTTTTCAGCACTTGTTTCAAAAAGTAACAATTTTCAACATTTTTTTGATTTAAACGATTTATTGACAAAATACTTGAAAATTTGACATAAAATTTCACTCAGTGTGTGTTTTTTGGAATTGAAAAAAATGTTGTATGGAACTCGTTGCAAAACTTGATTTTTTCAGCACTCTTCGTATTTATCCAACTCGGTGAACCTCGTTGGATAAATGTACGACTCGTGCTAAAAAAATCCTTTTTTTGCAACTTGTTGCATTAACTACTATTTTTTTATCCCAAAACAGATATTTGATTTCGTGCTAGAAAAGTTATTAAGCACTTGTAAAGTAATAGTAGTTCATGTCCAACAAGTCAAACCGAGGATTGCCAGAATTTTGAAACATCTATAGATTGTTTTCGATACAAAAAAAACATGAAAGTTCTAAAAGAATCAGCATCTAAAAATTAATAAAAGTTTATTTTATTTCAAATGGCAATTTCATGTCTACCGAAGCCAGTGACTAGTAGTGTGTCACTAGAGTGATATAAAATAACAGAATATGAACTTACATCTTGTAAATCCCTCAAATAAAAAAGATAAACTTTAAGATACCTGTACTGCAGTCAGTTCCCCTTCACAAAACCGACCACAGAGAACAATCACCAAACGCCAAGCGGTGTACCATCAGCTCAAGTGTCCACAAATTGAAACAAATCGCCAGTGTCTTTAATCTTGAGAAAAACAATCACAAAATTGGATTTGTTGGCCACCGGCAGTTTGCTGCTGCATGAGCCCCAACAAACTAAGAAAATGCCCGAGGCGTTTCGTTTCGAACCAAACATCTCCTCTCCCAAAGAAAATCGATACAAGCCAATGTATAAATAATGAAGTTTTACTGCCAGCAGTTTTTGGAGTCAGCCTGGATGGTTGGTGCTGGAACCCAAAAACTACATCATCTTGGTTCGATGCAGCATGCTACGAGAACCGGTGTCCTAAGACACAAGACATGCCAGGCCAGGCCAAGCCAAGCCAAGTCAGCTCACACTGGCTTTAAGTTGTTCGATAAGTGGTCCACCGAGCGTTGGTTCGGTTGATAGCACTGGTGTACTCTACTTCTTATATGTCTTCAAACCACATGAACATGTAGCTTCAAATGGGGATATTTGGGACTGATGGAACCAACATTTTAAATAATCAAATGGAAATATTTATCAAAAGATTAAAATTAAAAATTATTCACCCAACCTGCCCCAAATCACCCCAATTTACGGTGTACCATGTTTGGGCCAGATACTGACTTGTTGGCTGGTTCTCGAGTTGCATCGGCAGCCCGCAAAGATGTCAATGCTGCAACAACGGCAGTAATTTGCGACGAATAATTTATATTCTTCGCCAAAGCCCTGTCCTCAATTTTGCTCTCCGATACACTGCAGATGTTTAACTAATAGTGATGGTATTTTGTTGCACCGGAGCGTGATTAGGTGGGTCTGCATTTGGCTAAAAGATAAGCCAATCGAGGGTAGTATATGAGTTACGGTAAACTTTTGTTGCCAAGTCCATCTTTTATATTATTTATTCACCACCTTCATCAATATGTTGTACAGACTGACGACGAACAAATTTTAGATTTAGACACACTTTAAGACACAATTAAATCAAAACATCAATAAACGTAGTTAAAATGTCTAAAACAAACATCTAACGAGTTGTGATGGCCAGGCCATACTCCGTTCGGTGCCACACAGTGGTGGGTCGTTCCCGAATCCTTGGCGTGCTGACCAGTTTACGGATGCTGCTACGGACAATGTTGTTTTCAGAACGTCGAAGACTAGGAGAAATTCTCGTATGTTTGGCAGGTTAAGCACTCGCTCCTAATTCCGTCCAATTTGCGCATTTTCATTATTTAAACAACTAGTTTTGCAAAACTTTTGATAGAAAGTTGTTTGCTCACTTCTTAATGAGCTATTTATCACTCGATTTCAGTTGAAAACGCTTTTGATGAGCTGTAATTGAATGTCAAAGTTCTGATATGACAACATTAGAGGCACGCTGGAATTAGATGCTCTTCCCCTAGTAGACGTTGGATGAAAACACAACGGTGGCCGAGCGTAGGCAGGTTTTCACAACTTCAAAAAATCCTAAAATTGAACAGCTTTCGGAAAACGTACACCCACAAAAAAAGTTTCGAAATCTGTCATAGTTTGATTGCTATGTAAAATTAAACCTTTTGTAACTGATTTTGGAGCAAGCTCGTATATCAATTTTACCCGACAGTAGGGGAAGGTGGGGCAAGACGACCATATAGGGCCAGAGAAACAATCGCTCATACGTCAGTAATTTTTACAATTTTGATTATTTTCAGTATGAGGAATTGTTGCAATGCAATTAGCTGATTCTACTACCACATAACCACCAAAACGATGTAAACGCCACTGGGCATAAGACTGAATGAAGTTTTTTTTTTCAAAACCTTTGTTTTCTTATAATATTTGGAAAGTACAAATAAGGCTTAGGGTTCGTTTTAAGGCTCATTTTATCAAAATGCTATTAAGTGTGCTATAAGTATGATTTAACTTGTGGTTATTTTTGCTGAGATCTTTCAAAAATCATGTTCAGGTGGGGCAAGTGTACCAAATGGATTTTTTGTATGGAAAAAAATACGAATTGCTGCAACAACATATTTTATTGTGAAATAAATGCATAAAAGTACTTGAAAACTGATAAACAATTGTTGAAAAAAAAATTGTCCATACAAAATATAGTGAAATCATGAAAATATACTATTTATCATCTAAGTATTTTTTTTGCTTAAAAACGATCAAATTTATAGTAAAATATTATTTTTTAATCTAAAAATGAAAGAAACATTTCAAATACAATCTTATCTGATGTATCTAAGTGTTGTCAATTGTTAGCAAATTAACATGTTGTTTCATGCATTGTTCCTCTTGCCCTAACGGGTTGTTCGTCTTGCCCCACTAGTTGAGTAGAACGTACGGAAAATCAAAAATTTTAAAATCATGTTTTTACATTAAAAAACAGGATTTTTTAAAACTTGTTTTATCAAAGTCTCAGTCAAGACCTGGAATAAGATGATTATCCAAAATTCGACAGATTTTTTAACGTTTGTAATGGGTTATGGCGAGCATTTCCATAGCTTGTTACTCTTGCCCCACTTTCCCCTAAACATGTCAGCGATCTGCAGTTCTCACCAATATTCACTTCTTCTGATCCATTCGGCCACGCCTGCCCAATTTCTAAATATAAGCTTGACTTGACGTAACAATTTTCGAAAATTTTGCTCATTTCATATTTTAAATTATTTCAGAAAAAATAGTCTCAAAAGTTTAGTTTTTGAACAATTAAAATTGATAAAAAAATAACAAAAGTTCAATTTTGAAACATTGAACATTGAACCCATAATGTTATCCCAAAAATTTTATCAGCCAAGGAGCGAAAAATGGCAGAATTTTTGAAACTTTGCAAGGTTATTTTTAAGAGTGTAATAAGGTTCTACAAAGTTGTAGAACAGACATTTACAAAAATTTCGATATATTAACATAAGGGGTTTGCTAGTAAACATCACGAGTTATCGCAATTTTACGAAAAAAAAGTTTTGAAAAAGTTACTTTTTGCGTTTCTCTTGGTTTTGTCGTCCGTGTCTGTCCGGGTGCCCATGAACGGCCATGATCAACGACGACCAACTTTTTCAAAACTTTATTTCGTAAAATGTTTGTAATTGTCTGCCCACAACTTTGTAGAACATTGTGACCAGGGCTGCGGAGTCGGGTCATACTTCAAGCGACTCCGACTCCGGCTTTCTGGGATTAGCCGACTCCGACTCCGGCTCCGACTTTCAGATCCAATTTTACCTCGGGTTTTTTTTTTATTTATTTGAATTTTTAATTTTTTTATATATTTAAAAGGAGGCGCGCGATACTTCTTGCATCTTCACCTAAAACGAAGCTTTATGAATGGTCGTGCGCCTCCATGAAAATATATGAAAAAACTAAGAATTGAATAAAAAACAAAAATCCACAGGATAAATATTTTCTAGGTGACGGATATATTTATCTTGAAATTCTGTCCTATCCTGAAATCTTGAGATTTGTTCAACGATAATTTGCAACAATATCAAAAAAGTTTGCCTAAGGTTCAACATTCTCAGACACTTTTAATATCTTGTACAAAGTTATAAACAAAATGCGCATGTTGAGTTCCAAGTAAAAGATTGTTATAATCGTTGAATATTTGTTGGAAGAGTTATCCTGTCAGTGATTTTTTTGGTTTCGGTTTCCATAAATAGTGATTATTATTAATATTTTTTGATGTACCTCGTAACATTTTTCCTGAACACTGATTTACTTAAAACCATCAAGCCATTCACTATCGGGGTATAAGATGTCTGTGCGTGTACTTTTTTTCAGAAAGAACTAGATTAAATTTTGTCAAATTTGAGTTTAAAGGGTACATAAATATTGGCAAAATGATGCAGTCAAAAATCAATTAAATAATTCTGACTACAAAACTAATATTGTTTTTTTTTTTTTTTTTTGAGTTATGATGATACCACATACTTGGGTAAGAGCTGATTAACAGGTATCATTTAGTGATCTCTAAAAATGACAACGCAGCGCATGCAACTTGAAAAAAATTTAAAAATATAAGAAGTTTTGTAATCTGTTTTATAGCAAATACTAAAAAATAAAAAATTAACATAAATTTTGTTGAATTTAAGATAACTCCGACTCCGATATTAACTCCGGGTAATCAGAAATTTTCGGCTCCGACTCCGACTCCAACTCCAGCTAATTAAATTTAGCCGACTCTGGCTCCGACTCCGACTCTAGATGTTCGAGTTTTTACGACTCCGACTCCGACTCCTACTCCTGGCTTCACAAAAAGACCCGATTCCACCGACTCCAACTCCGACTCCACAGCCCTGATTGTTACACTCTAAAAATAACCCTGCAAAGTTAGAAAAAACACGAAATTTTATGAAGAAAAATTTTCTTCTAAATAAAAAAAGACGTTTCTGGGTTAATGTAGATCCAAAAAGTACATTAAATTTCCCTTAAAATGACATGTTCCAAATTTTACAGTTGAGTAAAGGAAAATGGCAGAGTTCTTAAAACTTTTTTACTGTTCTTTTGGATGAAAAAACGTTTTTTGAAGTTTTGAGTACGCCATCAAATCGGGCGTCCAATTTTACATAAAAGTCCCTTTGACGACAAATTTCTATCTCATCACCGTTTCAGGCTGCAAATTATTGAAAAACACCTCTTTTTTCGCATGTTCAAAATGAAAGGACCAACCGCCCCCCTTTCACGAGATATAAAAAACGGAGCTCGGATTCGATATTAGGGACAAAAGTTACCCTTTAGGATAAACTTTCACGCAACTTTCGGGGCAACTTTTTCCGATTTCGTGTTAGTTGGTAGAGAATTACTCATATGTTTATAGGACCTATTCAAAAAAAAAGCGTCAAACGTTCGAATACTTTTATCAATAGCAATCATCAAAATTGCAAAACGTGTCAAAACACACTCTCAACTTTTCCAAACTACGATCCGATGAATCAGTTCCGCTGATTGTGCGATTTCAACCAAAATTTTTAACAAGCACTTCCTGTCATACCTGGCACAAAACTTGAGCACTAACTTTTCAAGTCATTATTACGAGCCTTTTTTCCACCTCCCTCGCAAGTCAAGGGGCGCAAACGACGAGCAAGGAAGTGTGTCTACACAACACCCGAAAAATACCTTCTCCAACGAGGTGTAAATATCTCGCGCTTTCCGGTAGAAACCCACCCCTCTTTAGCTCACGCCCACGCTTCAGCAATGTTCATAATTTTAGGAGCTTTTCCTCAGACAACAGTTCCCCCGAAAAGGGGGGGGGGGGCTACATTCCGCACTTAATAAACTTTTGAACGCGTGAGCTTTTTATTTGCCCCTTCTGCCTCACCTAACTACAAAACTTCATTTTTGCCAAAACTTGATTGCACTCGAAACAGGTTCTCGGGTTGTACTCGCTGGGTGGAACGACGACCATCTCGAGACCGCGCCTGGAAATTCTTCAGAGCTGGAAGGGGGAAGAGGGGCCAACAAGCGACGATGTAATATGACAGGAGATGTTGCTTCTCTTAATTAAAGTGTAGATTTTGTTAATTTAAGTTGTCTAATTAATATGCATATTTACCCGGTGCTTGCAGATTTTTTCGTTCGCTGGAGTCAGAAATGGCTTAATTTTTCACAAGGGCAAAGTTTGCGATATGGTTGGCTAGCACTCTGATAAAGAGCAATTTTGACTATGACTATGAATAAATTAGTGAAAATCGTTTAATCAAAATATCAACATTATTTATAAAATTTAAATTTTTCATTTGTGATGGACTCGAATCTTTGAATCATTGAATTTTTGAATCTTTGAATCTTTGAATCTTTAAATCTTTGAATCTTTGAATCTTTGAATCTTTGAATCTTTGAATCTTTGAATCTTTGAATCTTTGAATCTTTGAATCTTTGAATCTTTGAATCTTTGAATCTTTGAATCTTTGAATCTTTGAATCCTTGAATCTTTGAATCTTTGAATCTTTGAATCTTTGAATCTTTGAATCTTTGAATCTTTGAATCTTTGAATCTTTGAATCTTTGAATCTTTGAATCTTTGAATCTTTGAATCTTTGAATCTTTGAATCTTTGAATCTTTGAATCTTTGAATCTTTGAATCTTTGAATCTTTGAATCTTTGAATCTTTGAATCTTTGAATCTTTGAATCTTTGAATCTTTGAATCTTTGAATCTTTGAATCTTTGAATCTTTGAATCTTTGAATCTTTGAATCTTTGAATCTTTGAATCTTTGAATCTTTGAATCTTTGAATCTTTGAATCTTTGAATCTTTGAATCTTTGAATCTTTGAATCTTTGAATCTTTGAATCTTTGAATCTTTGAATCTTTGAATCTTTGAATCTTTGAATCTTTGAATCTTTGAATCTTTGAATCTTTGAATCTTTGAATCTTTGAATCTTTGAATCTTTGAATCTTTGAATCTTTGAATCTTTGAATCTTTGAATCTTTGAACCTTTGAATCTTTGAATCTTTGAATCTTTGAATCTTTGAATCTTTGAATCTTTGAATCTTTGAATCTTTGAATCTTTGAATCTTTGAATCTTTGAATCTTTGAATCTTTGAATCTTTGAATCTTTGAATCTTTGAATCTTTGAATCTTTGAATCTTTGAATCTTTGAATCTTTGAATCTTTGAATCTTTGAATCTTTGAATCTTTGAATCTTTGAATCTTTGAATCTTTGAATCTTTGAATCTTTGAATCTTTGAATCTTTGAATCTTTGAATCTTTGAATCTTTGAATCTTTGAATCTTTGAATCTTTGAATCTTTGAATCTTTGAATCTTTGAATCTTTGAATCTTTGAATCTTTGAATCTTTGAATCTTTGAACCTTTGAATCTTTGAATCTCCAGGTTTTTGATAAACATTCATATGAAATTCTAAAGAATCATCAAGCTAAAACATAGATCGACCTCCCAGCAACGACAATATTTGGTTTAAAATTATGGCACAGATTAGGTATAAGAGCTTATCTTCCGCTTGTACGCGTACGTGCCGTAGTGGTTTTCCGCTAATCCCCCAGAAATTACAACGCCGGAGATTCTTGACTTTGGGCGTGCAAAAAAAGGGATGTGGCACGCTCTCTGTACGATACACAGCTCAGCAGCATAGCAAACATTCCAAGCAGTGCCAGGGTACCTTCGAATCCCAGCACATGACTGGATTATGGTGAGACGACATAACGTGCCTCATTATCGCCGCGTTCGGTCTCCTAATAATGTTATCTTCATTTTCCCGGTTTAATGATAAACATTGACTGCGGCGGCAAGGCGTAACGGGGTGGCAGCGGCAGGAGATGGAGTTCAGGTCGGATGTTGATGAGATGAAAAGTAGACATGGCAGGGAAGTTGCTGCTGCTGCTCTGACATGACTTCCTGAAGAATGGGTTGGTGGAATGAGCTCTTGATACCTTGTCGTAGGAAGTTGGAAAAAAATTGAATGATTGCTTTTTCCACATGTATTAGGAGGCTTAAAAAAGGTAGGCTGATATATTAACTAAGAATTTGGAGTTAAAGTTGGAGATGGAGACGGCCAGTAGAGTCGAACCCTGTACTCATAATTGTCAGCTCTACAACTTTGTAGAAAAGTGTTTCTCAACCAGTGACGATTTCCCTCTTGAGTAGAAAATTTGCCAGGAGGGGAATGAGAATGCAACTTAAAACCAGTGCATTCAAACATGTTTGCGGACACAAAAATCCTTATTTCGTGCTATTTTGACGCACTCGCCATTTCGACATTTTGAGAAAAACGGGTTCTTATATTTAACATTGAATAAACAAAAACAAAAACAAGAGCACGCGGTGGAATCAATAGAGCAATTCTCTACGAAATCGGTCTTTTTTCTTCAATTTTAATTTTTGTATTTTTTAATCCGACTGAAACTTTTTTGGTGCCTTCGGTATGCCCAAAAAAGCAATTTTGCATCATTAGTTTGTCCATATAATTTTCCATACAAATTTCGCAGCTGTCCATACAAAAATGATGTATGAAAATTCAAAAATCTGTATCTTTTGAATGAATTTTTTGATCGATTTGGTGGCTTCGGCAAAGTTGTAGATATGGATACAGACTACACTGGAAACAAATGATACATGGTAAAAAAAAATTGGTGATTTTTATATTTAACTTTTTATCACTAAAACTTGATTTGCAAAAAAAAACACTATTTTTAATTTTTTTTTTTTAAGTTTTAGAGGACATAAAATGCCAAATTTTCAGAAATTTCCAGGTTGTGCAAAAAATCATTGACCGAGTTATGAATTTTTTAATCAATACTTATTTTTTAAAAAAATCGAAATATTGGTCGCAAAATTTTTTCAACTTCATTTTTCGATGTAAAATCAATTTTGTAATCAAAAAATACTTTAGTAAAATTTTGATAAAGTGCACCATTTTCAAGTTAAATCCATATTTAGGTGACTTTTTTGAAAATAGTCGCAGTTTTTCATTTTTTTTTTAAATTAGTGCGCATGTTTGCACACTTTTGAAAAAAATATTTTTGAAAAGCTGAGAAAATTTTCTATATTTTGCTTATTCGGACTTTATTAATACGACCTTTAGTTGCTGAGATATTGCAATGCAATGGTTTAAAAACAGGAAAATTGATGATTTCTAAGTCTCACCCAAACAGCCCACCATTTTTAATGACGATATTTCAGCAACTAATGGTCCGATTTTCAATGTTAATATATGAAACATTTGTAAAAATTTTCGGTCTTTTCGAAAACTTTTTTTTCAAAATTTTCAAATCAAGACTAACATTTTAAAAGGGCGTATTATTGAATGTTTGCCCCTTTTGAAATGTTTTCGAAATTTTTTTGCTTGGCTGACCTATGCCGTGTTAGGGTGGTCTGAAAAATGACCATTTTCGTCGATTTTAGCAAAAACCACTTTTTTCGAAAAATCATAACTCCTCTCCATTTAAACCGATTTCAATTGTCTTATACGCAAATGAAAGGTGATAAGTTGGCCTTTAAAAGAAAAATAGTAAGAAGTTTTAAAAATCTAGCCTAAAATATGAAAAGGGCGTATGAAACTTGAAAATGCCGTTTTGACGGTGTCTGGACCAAAGAGCCTTTGTCTGGAAATATTTTAATCGGATTCCCCGGACATTTTTAAATATCAGACTAAAATATGGGAGGAGTTCATTAACAGGATTCCGAGATATGATTTTTGCCTTCCTCACCTTACTGAGGAAAGGCTATAAAATCACTCGGAAAATGAACTTTTTAATGAGAACTCCTAGACCTACCTTCATTTATACATATCGACTCAGAAACACCAGCTGAGCAAATGTCTGTGTGTTTGGCTGTATGTAGACATGTGTACCAAATCAATGTCACTGGAATATCTCTTCACAGGCTCAACCGATTTTGGCCGGAATGGTTTTAATCGATCCGTCTTAACGTCCCCTACGTTGCTATTTGAATTCATGCAGTTTTATCATGTATTTAAAAAGTTATGTTAAAAAAACTGTTCCATATAAATTTGAAATTATGGTAAAAAGGGTGGTTTTTTCATAAAACCCTAACATAATATATATTTTTAGAAAGCATATGAAAAGGCCTTCCAGGTGGATCAAAAAAGAAAGTGATCAGACTTACCTATCCAAAGTTACGAACTCTTATTTTAATGGGGAAGAATAACGTAACCTCACTTATTTTTTATATATATTTTTTTTCTAATTTTGTTTTGGGTCTGAAATTCGGATGCACAGGGTGGCCCAATCAAAAAATCGTGTAATGACAGTCGATGATCGACAAATAGAGCTGTACCCCAAAGAAGACTACTTTTTAACCAAACTCAAATGCGGAGTAAAACAATCCGTTTAGGGAGCATTTTCATATTACGTAACGCAGACGACGGTTTTGTTTATAAATTGTCTCCGCGATTTGTGACGATATGTTTGGTGAAAACAGTGTTGTTTTTTGCTTGGAAAGTTAGTTATATGTTTTTCATGTCGAAAATTTACTAACACGTAACACATTCGAACCTCTGAATGAAGGGGATTGAAACATCGAATTGGGTCTGGGGGTGAAATTGGGTCATACAAAAATGCTGAAATTTGTAAGAGCCAACTTCACCCCCAAGGCCCTGATGACGGTATTTTAATTCGAATCATTCTGTTCATTTTTTGGCATAAATATGATTAGGGAGTGTTAATGTATTACGTAACGCAAAATTCTGGATTTTTAACCCCCCCCCCCCTTCATAACAAGTCGTAACAGATGAACTATCCCCCTCCCCCCTGTAACGTGTAACACTAGGTTATTTAGCATTTTTTATGAATGCCTATATGAAAATTTTGCGTTACGTAACATAATTTTTCATCATCACCGTAACAGACGCCGACACCCCCTTCCTCCATAACTGCGTTACGTAATAAAAGAACGCTCCCATTATTCCTTTTCTTCATAATTTTGTTTTTGCGTGTTAACGATCTGGAGCTGTCATTTTCTTGAATGTATGAAAATGTAAACATGTTTCGAAAATCTAACTCGAAAAATCCGTGTTCCGTCGTCGTTTGCGGTGAGTGGAGACCCCTGCGGAGATGTTTTAAATGTGTGCCAGATCCAAGGATGGTGTACCTCGCGGAGTCGACCGGTGGAGGAGTATGGCTTGGAGGTGGCCATGGCGAGGGACCGTCTTGTGGTGAACCGGTCCAAACATCCTTCGACACGTAGTAGTCGGGACATCGAAGCGGTGACCGGCAGGGTTGCCACAAATACAGATTTATCTGTATTTTACAGATTTTTGAGGTTATCAGGTCATACAGAATCTGTATATAAAGAAATACAGATTTTAAGAAAAACATACAGATATACAGATTTTCCCGATTTTTTATTTAAATCAAATAATTTTAATTCTTTAAATATTGCTTTTTTAATTGCTGGATGAGCCCAAACATTAAATTTTAGATTGTATAGCATTTTTATGCATTAAAAAACAATTTAGAATATTTTGTTTTTTGAAAAATGTTCAAAAATGTCAATACAGATTCCAAATACAGATTTTCTTCCCCCTGATACAGATATATAGATTTTTGACCCTCAAAAATACAGAATCAAATGTGGCAACCCTGGTGACCGGGGATCTCCCCGCGTCCACTGGTTTTGGTGGTGAGGCTCCGCTGACAAACGGTGGAAATGACATTGGTCGGGATGACGGTATCATCCGCGGGAATTGCGGGGATTGCGTCATGATGTACAGCCCTAACATTTTCTACAGCAAGCTCGGGAGGCTGAAGCAAGTGTAGTTGCCCGGAATACTGATGATATAATGTCGCAGCGGAAGACTATCTCGTGGAGGACCTCGACGGATTGGTTCACCACGAGATAGTCTTCCGCTGCGACCGTCTCCTGGGGGAGAAGATCGTCGTGATGTAGGTGATGGCTGCGTTAGTGGCTGGTTACACCTCTCCAGCCAGCTCGTTACAGGCTTGTTCAAAATGCCCTCTTTCACCGGCAAATTCCGCAAGGTCCACTTCCAGGTGCCTGCTGCGCGTTAGGAGGTGAGCAGTTGTCAGTAGCAGCAACATCATATTCATCCGCTTCCTGCAGTGTTTAGTTTTCCTTTTCTAGCAGGATTAGCTTCGGAACCGGCTCTAGAGCGAAAATAATCATCGAGCAGTTGATCAGCAACTGGGCGTCGAACACCTCTGAAGGGACCGACGGGACCGGTGACCCGTGAGTTGCTTTTAGGAAAAAAACGAAATAGAAACAAAATCCAACCACGCAGAAAAAATCTTGTTTATGTTGACAATGTTTTGACGTTTACACGCTTATGTGAAAATACTCATGAAAATAATAGAGTTATCTACGTGTGCATGTATTGCGTGTACGTACACGAAAAAGATTGAGGTTAAATTTTGTCCGGCCAGCAAAATCAAATGGTGCGCTAGTGTGTGTACGCGTCATAAAGCTCTATAGAACAATCAACTAGGGATCCTAAATAGGGAGATTGGTCGAAGTGAATTTATGGACTTTTTTTTATTGCGGATTTCAAAGATTTTTAGACAATCGTGCAATTTGTGGAAAGCTCTCCAACAAAGTGCACACCTCAAACTACAGCAGAAAAAAAAACTATCCAAGACACACACCCTACTTTGAAACTGCTCTAAAGTACAGATTGTCTAGGGAACAGATTGGCCAATGTTTCTGGACACCAAACGCGCTGGACACCAACCGCCCTTTACGCCCAGCAAAACTGGCAGTGCTGCAAGCGCAAAACATACGTTGCCAGTGCCTGTTTATTTTGCATTGGCCAGTCTGTTTCCCTAGACAGTCTGTACTCTAAAGTGGTCGAAAGCAAAAAAGCTCAGGTTAACTACAGTCGAACTGCAGTCTGAATAGGGACAGCACGTTTTAGAGTACTTGAAAACTTCACATTTGGGAATGAACGAACACATTTTGTTGCTCTGAATTTGGTCTAACCGACTTCAAAAAAACAAAATATTAGGCTGCATCATTGCTAGAACTGCTGTCCCAATTCGCCCCAGATGACGGTATCCAATCCAAGCGAGAATTTGCCTTTACGCACAGCAAAACCTGGCAGTGTTGTCAAGCTCGAAACATACGTTGCCAGATCGATTTAGCCGTGGATTTAGCTATGTATGGCAATTGGGTCCTAAAATGAAGCTTAGATTGCTGATATTATTGTTTACAGCGATAAAGCTTATTTTTCTGAGTACAATGACCCTTTGTACGACCACAAAGAGTTTAAAATGGATTTTTAAATCAATTTTGATAAAATTAACCTCGCAGTCCTTCTTGACAGAAAAGTTCCTACTTGACAGCTCGTTCCAAGAGGACCATAGTTGATCCATCGAAAAAATGTTGTCTTGTCAATATTTTTTTTGCATTAAAATAAAATAATGATCAGAAATAAATTTTTATACCGTTGTACATAAAAATTGACATATGGCTTTATAACCCAATTGCAATTCTAGAGTTATTTTTATTTTATTAGGTCCTATAAACATATGAAAGACAATAGTTTATTGGTCCTTTAAAAAAAACTCTGGAATTGGGTCCTAAAATGAAGCTTAGATTGCTGATATTATTGTTTACAGCGATAAAGCTTATTTTTCTGAGTACAAAGTCCCTTTGTCCGACCACAAAGAGTTTAAAATGGATTTTTAGAACAATGTTAAAAAAATTACCTCGCGGTCCTTCTTGACAGATAAGCTCCTACTTGACAGCTCGTTCCAAGGGGACCATAGTTGATCCATCGAAAAAATGTTGTCTAGTCAAAAAAAAATTTTGCATTAAAATGAAAAAAAGTGATCAGAAATGGTTTTTGATCGTGTTTTTCACCGTTGTACATAATAATTGACATAGGGCTTTAGTACCCAATTGGGTACTAAAGCCCTATGTAAATTTTTATGTACAACGGTATAAAACACGACCAAAAACCATTTCTAATCACTTTTTTTCATTTTAATGCAAAACAAATAATGGCAAGACAACATTTTTTAGATGGATCAACTATGGTCCCCTTGGAACGAGCTGTCAAGTAGGAACTTTTCTATCAAGAAGGACCGCGAGGTTAATTTTTCAAAATGGATTTAAAAATCCATTTTAAATCCTTTGTAGTCGTACAAAGGTTCATTGTTCTCAGAAAAATAAGCTTTATCGCTGTAAACAATAATATCAGCAATCTAAGCTTCATTTTAGGACCCAATTGGGTCCTAAAATAAAGCTTAGATTGCTGATATTATCGTTTACAGCGATAAAGCTAATTTTTCTGAGTAAAATGACCCCGCTGACGAACTGACGTGCCACCAGGAACAAATTGGTTGATCATTTTTGACCGCACACTGTTTCTTTTTCTTTCTACTGTTTTCTTCTTCGGCGATTGTCAGAATTCGAGTTTGACGTGTTGTCACATCAGCTGTTTCCTTGCTGAGAAGAATTCTGGAACAACATGTGTAAATGGCGAATAAGAGTTGAAATGGAAATGCTACGAAAAGTCTAAAAGATAGCCTAATTTGGAAGTTTAACGAAATTTCTTGCCGCATTTTACATTAAATAATGCAAGATTTGCAAAATATTCATCGTTTAGTTCAGAATTTGCAAAAGTTTTCAAGCTTAAATATGTTTTCCCCCATTTTCATTTGTTGTTCCTGAAAGTTTCTCAGCAAGTGCAGCTGCGCATCTGTCAAATCGTCTGTTTGACAATCGCTGATCGCTGAGGGTGAGTGAGAAGGAAGATAGGAAAGTGCGGTCAAGTTTGGATTCGGGGTGTCACGTCAGTTCGTCAGTGATGACCCTTTGTACGACCACAAAGAGTTTAGAATGGATTTTTAAATTAATTTGGAAAAATTAACCTCGCGATCCTTCTCGACAGAATAGGTCCTACTTGACAGCTCTTTCCAAGGGAACCATAGTTGATCCATCGAAAAAATGTTGTCTGGCCAATATTTTTTTTTGCGTTAAAATGAAAAAAAGTGATCAGAAATGGTTTTTAATCGTGTTTTCTACCGTTGTACATTAAAATTTACATAGGGCTTTAGTACCCAATTGTCTGTTTCCCTCGACAATCCCCCCTCCAACTGCGTTACGTAATAGAAGAAGGCTCCCTTAAGAACTCAGATATGGGTATTTTCTTCGTAAATCATCCAATTCGATTTAGCGTGTTCGTCGATTTTGGCTCATCGATTTTCTAAGAGCCAGCTAACTGTCAAAATTCGACAGTAACTGTTCTGCTGTTGTGCACTTTTGTTTATTTTCGCTCGTTCCGCGGATTCCGCCAAATCGCGCTCAAAAATGTCGAAAAATTCCCGATTTTACTCCAGCGGGGAACCCGAACCGCACCGGACCGCTACGCTGCCGGATTGCCACTGGGAGCTGTGCCGTCAGTTTATGGAACGCTACCAGAATCTACTGTCACAGGAGCAAGTTTACGCCCTGTCGCACATCTTGCCAACCCCCAGCCGCGCGGCGGTGCGGGCCAAACGATGGAGCTGGTGCTGGACCTGGTAAAGTATCAAGTTCCGGTGGAAACTGGTGCAAAAGTCGAGGTAGACCATCTTGAGAAGTGAAGAAACCGATTTTCACGTTCCGTTTCAAGGCCGGCTCCTAACAACCGTACCGATCTTGCATTCTAAAAAAACCTACCTTAAAAGAAGTTTTAATTTTACTCTATGTAAATTCCACGCATCTTTGAACCCACCTTGCAAGATTGTAGCAGGGCGCCAATAATCGTACTGAGAATCAAGTTTTGAGCAAATGTCTGTGTGGAGTCCACACTGTGGACGGGTGTAGCGAAACTCTTGTCAATCGGTTATCTCCGGACTGAACGGATTTGGTCTCATTCGACCCGTCATGGGATTCCATAAATCTCTTTTCAAAATCAAGTGACGAATGACGTTAAAGTCACGTTTCACCACATTTTTTTTTTTTCAAAATCAGCAAGTTTAGTTTTAAGTAGGTACTTTAAAAGATATGCAAAACATCGTTCTGACTGAGTTCCGGAAGATTGTAAAAAAGGTAGTTTTTGTAACATTTTTCGAAATGTATTGAAAGATTGGATGCGTAACCAAAATGCCTTAAAGTTATAATTAGAGAACATTTCAAGCAAAACAATGTAAAGGGGCCAAAGTAAGTTTGTAAACAGATAGTCTATCCTAATCACTTCTGCAACAGGATATTCTTTGTTTACAAATTCACATTGGCCCCTTTACATTGTTTTGCTTGATTTGTAGGTTGAACACTATTATTTTACTAAAAACTGTATTAATGTGAGGAAGGCACCAACCACCTAGAGGTGGATTAAGTAACGTTTTTGAAAATAAAATCCGTGTTTTCGACGCGCCTCGCGTAAAAACTGGAGAATGACGAAATTGGCAAAAAATCAACTTTTTTCACTAAAACTGCGATAACTTCAAAATTTCAGCGATGACCTATACATGTCTGGGTACCAAAAGTTGCGTCTTTTAATTACGTAAATTTTGGCACCCAAACATTTATAGGTAAAAAAAATGCATTGAAACATCACAAGCGTTAAAGCGGCCAGGCCTACTGCGTAAAGCCGTATCGCAGAGATGACTCGTAATTGGGTTGAGTTCGAGCACTGAGTGTTCGAACAACAACACAATTCTGAATCGACAGGGGAGGAAGAAGCGTGGGGACACACCACCATACGCTCCGAGATTTGGTTGTATTCGTTGGGAGTACCATGCTAAGAAGGTTTTGGTACTCAGGGACCCTCTGGGATGGGACATTGTATTTCCACGAATGCCCTGGACACTATTTGCCGTGGTTATAGCGCCACAACTCACTCTCTGTAACAACAGTATTCCTAATTCGAGTCATAGCTCATCAAGTCGCGATGGCCTAGTGGCTAGCATTTTTGCTTACCAATCCAAAGGACGGAGGATTGAACCCCACCTCGAGCGACTTTGATTTTTCGTTCATATTCATCTTTTCAAATTTATGTGTTCTTAACTTTCTCGTTGGGAGCAGATGGACATCGAACCCAGAACCAATCGCTTACAAAAGGCGGGCGTAGAATTTTACAAAAAAATCCCTTTCAAAACTAATTTCCACATCATCACCATTTCAGGATTCCAATCATTGAGGTTTTATTAAGTTAAAAAGGGGTCGTACTGCACATCCGCCAGTAAAATCCAAATAAAATTTGCATAAGCCTTACACACTTGGCACCTGAAAAAAAAACTATTAATGCTTCGAGAGATCCAGTGATCCTAACCCAACGCCATCATCGAGTCCACTTCCACTGCCAATGAAGCTCTTCTATTCTGACATATCCTCTTCCACAAAGTCCTCGCAGGATTAGTATCGGCCTTCTACGACGACACGTAACGCCTCTCTAAAGGTGTATTCACATTATACCGCATCCGTAGCCGCAGCCGCATCCGCACAAAATTTGACAGTACGGACGCACAGTGCGGACGCGATTTCTCCAATGCATTTCATATGCAGCCATTCACACTGTTCCGCATCCGTATCCGCAGTACGGATCCGTATACGGATGCGGAACAGTGTGAATGGGAACATTTGAAATGCATTGGAGGAATCGCTTCCGCACTGTGCGTCCGTACTGTCAAATTTTATACGGATGCGGCTGCGGCTGCGGATGCGGTATAATGTGAATACACCTTAAGCCGCAGCAAAATGGCGATGAGTGTGATATTACGAGAGGTGATAAATGTCAGCTCGTTTTTTACAACATTATTACACACTTTGTTTAGCCGTGCCATAGCAGCCCTGTCTGTCTGTCCGCGGGGGTGTCGCACGAGTTTCCTCCCACTTGTGTGACTGTGTGTGTGTGTGCTTTGTGATCTTTATCGGACGAGATAAATCTTGTTAATTTGTGAGACTCCGTCATTGCATAGCTTCCTAGGGCCTCCTTCGAACGCGGAAGGTACTTTCGTGGAGATTATAATTTTATTACGAGACATAATTATCCACTTTTGGCCGGGCTACCGGGAGTATCTCAAGGGTTTGGTATACTCCAGTTTCCTGCTAACGACCATTAGTCAATTTATGCTGCTCAGGACGTCCCACCGCTTCAGCTTTTCGACGGTGTTCTTGTTGCGTTGGGAGAATAACTTACCAGAGAATTACCATATAACCTGCTAACTGTGGCCAAAAGGGACCGAATGATAACCAACAATGTGGTTTTCAAGGTAAATTCGACCTAACCTAATAAAATCCAACAAGCTCCACCACAAAATGACTTGGCCATTTCCAGCAGCTCGTGAGTTTGATGGATTATGCCAGACTCCATGTCTCTGTACTCTTTACATGGAAATAGATTAACCCAATAGACTCGAACCACCCCGGGCAAGAATACCCTCGTCACACGGGTGCCATTCATCATTTTGGTGAACGAGCTGAAGAAAAGCTCTCATTGATATGCATCCATCGCATCGGGGGCACCCCCTAGCCTCTCTCCCCTCCCCCAAGTCTTGTAATCAAATCCATCATCGTCGTAGTCATCATCGTTCCTAGTTGATACCATCAATAATTCCATTTCCCCGGCAGCATGTGAAAACATCCACAATAAGCACCAGAACCTTCGGACCGCACCAACCAAACAGTGTTGCCAACCTCTCACTTTCAATGCGAACAAGTTAACACGTGTTCAATGGCAGCTGTCATGGCGCGCTTCAGGCGACGTGGCGCATCCATCTCGGAACCATCCGTCGTACGGATGCTTCACCTGGAACCAGCCGGCAGGGACATCTGTTGGGTTTTCGCGTATGGGAGCAAGAAAAACTTGGACTGAGAGGATCTTCCGTCGTACCACACGTCATGGCTCTCGGCCAATATTGAAATTGATTGAAATCGATCCAATTGTGTTTTTGCGCGTACGGCGGCGACCATTATTCAGACTATTGACGCAACACCGCGCGCACATCACTAAATCACAAACTGCGTGTTGGTGTCGTGCGATGGGATGATTGACAGGATTTTTTTCGCCAAAAATGCCCTTATTTTGAAAGAACTATAAAGGAACTTGACATGTGTAGTAGCGTGGCTGACGGATATATGAAAAAGACAAAAGTGTTCAATTTCGAACGCCTCAACCGGAATTTTGTAGCAATATGGCCCCAAAACATAGCCTGAAATTTTGAGCGCATTTGGTTAAGGTTTAGAACTTCCACCATTGACCTGAAGTTATAAAGAAATTTCAATAAATTTAATTTATTTATTTTCAACTTTTTAACTCTTCTTCGAGTATATTTTCCTAAGCCCTATGAATTTTTCTCAAAGTAGTGGTTTCTTATAGGTTTCGATCCGGGGAACAACTTTGTAGAACATCACAAAGCGCTAGGAATTAATCCCGGAAAGATACAGGCAAATTTTTAGAGCAGGATCAATTCCTAGCGCTTTGCGATGTTCTACAAAGTTGTTCCCCGGATCAAAACCTATAAGAAACTTGAGAATAAGAAAATTTGATTGGGTTTTGGGAAACTTTATCTAAGAAGAGGTTAAAAGTGAAAATTTCCCATAGTAAATCTTTAAAAGTTCCATACTAACTTCAGGTCAATGGTGGAAGTACTAAACCTTAACCAAATGCGCTCAAAGTTTCAGGCTATGTTCTGGGGCCATATTGCTACAAAAATCCGAGGCGTTTGGAATTGAACACTTTTGTCTTTTTCATATATCCGTGAGCCACGCTAATGTGTAGGGGTGGACTTATTGTTAGAAATGGCTCAATTCGTGTTTAATTGCATCGTAATCATCTTTTTATTGCTAGGGCCGTATAACGCATGAATTTTCATTATTTTACGCATCCCTTTAAAATAGGAATATAGTTGGAAATAAAAAGAAGTGTTGTCCAAAACGTAGGGGAGTTTAGGGTAATATGGACAGTGGGGGTAATATGGGCACCCCTTTAAACATCACCTTTTCTTCGGATATAAAGTGAAAACGGCAATTTAAGTGATAAGAATAGTACTACACGAAGAAAAAAGGGTTCCCAAAATCGTGAACAAGCGTTCATGAAAATGAGAACCACGAACAAAGTGTTCAAATTTCATGGTACGTTTTTCAAAATCGTGCCATGGGATTTGAACACTTTGTTCGAGGTTCTCATTTTCATGAACGCTTGTTCACGATTTTGGGAGCTCTTTTTTCTCCGTGTAGTAATGGCCTAGGAGTATGGACAAACCAAATAAGTTGGAATAGGTTTAGTAGTTTTGGTATAATATGTAAAAGTTTCCAAAGGCCAGTTGGCACTGTCTTAAGTTCTAATTTTTGAGGGTTGGGAAATAAGGTTTTGCAGGGATTATATGGCAAAAAAAGAGGACATTTTTTGTTTAAGGGGGTTGCTTAGACGAATCCTGAGGTATGTTCGTATACATATTGTGCATTTTTTCCATTTATATCATCAAAAATTACTATTTTTGATAGAACATGCTGAGGAAGTAATTTGGACATGGTTTATGGGGTGATTTGGACATACCTGAAAGTCTACACAGTAAAAAATAATGTAAATTTGGAAGCTGTAATTTTGGTAGGTTGAATATTACCTCTTTTGTGATGTAATTTTACCTTAATTTAGACTGAAAAAGTGACATTTTACCAGAAAAGTGGTAAAATTACACATTTCCAGAGGTAAAATTAAACATTTTTTTTTTTTGGCATAAGATTGAGATTGAGATTTTAAAGGGATTCAGATAAATTTAGAGGGATTGAAAACGACAAAACACTCAAAAAGGAATGTGAGCAATGAGAACTTCCTCAAAACCCCATTTTTTTTTAATTTAGATAAATTTATTTCAATATTCGAATTGATGAAAATCTGATTACTGTACATTCGGCGTTCAACTAGACTCTTATATTAATTGTTTTTAATTAATTTCTTTGACATTTCTAATTTATATATGCTGGTATACAATAATATTCAAATTTAAAGGGCTACAGAATGTAAAATTTTAAAAATGATAACTTCAGACTAATTAGTTCTATAAAAAGATTGGTTTGGATAAATCTAAACGATACCTTAATCACTAAAAACTATACTTGTGCCTAATCCAGAATCAATGCTCAAATCATATCAGAATGAAATATTAAATTATGTATACTACACTGAACTATTTGTTATCTTCCTATTGAATTATAGTTCCATGAGACCATGAGGCTGCGGAAAGTAAAATAATTGATTATTTATAAAGTTGTTTAATCGAACGCGTGCCAACCAAGCAGTAGTACTATGGGCTGGATTTATCAGTTTATCTTTACTGTTTGTACAAATTAGATAACGCGAGCAAATTTCAAAAATAGTAAATACAAGGCACTTTACTCTTAATAAAATCGATACTCAGAAAAAAATCAATTCTCGAAACCGTGAAGTCAGTTCACGATTATGAGAACCACGAAGGAATATATTCACGTTTATGGTGCAAATGCACCATACTCATGAATAAATTCCTTCGTGGATCTCAAATTCGTGAAATTAATTCACGATTACGGGAATTGTTTTTTTTTGTGTAGTTTGATGAGTTCATACTAAAACTGCCAGTTGGAATAAATTATTACGATCAACGAATATAAACGAAAAGAAACAGGACACGACGTAAACGATTGTAATGAAAATAAAACAATAACTTAAACGAACTAAACCGGCAGTGTGCCTTCCAATCAACGATGATAAAATAAGGACTTTTGAAAAATAAAATATCAAATAAAAGGCACCGAAAAACAATCAAATACAAAAAATCAAAAACACGCGCTAATGGTCTATCCTAAATGTCAGCGTGTCTTTCGATAAACGATACTATAGCAATGAGTTTTTCAGCGTAAATATTTAACACATTATTTGAAAAATAATTGCACAATTTGCCCGACGCCGTACCTTCTAATCAACGATGAGTTAAAAGCTTTTAAAGTCACAAAACAATTAATGTAATCCTAATTAAAGCATAAAAAACACCAATCACTGAAAAATAACGCTTGAAACACGAATAATTCTGCAAGGCTTGCGCGCTGCCCCACCATCCAAATTTGACTCTGTCTGTGCATGTGTGGGGATGTTGATCAAAAATATGCACTTGATTTTCTCGGCTTTGGCTGAGGCTGAACGAATTTTGTCCGGATATGGTCTACTCGGTTCACTTTCAGGTCCTTCAGCTGGGTACAATTTCACCAAGTCGTTTTAAAGTTATTATACAAAAACTATTTAAACAACTACAAAAAAGATTGTTTTTGACATAACCTCACATGGCCGGGTCCGATCACCACGAAAAATTGTGTTGAGGGTTGCCATTTTCTTTAAAGGTGGTCTTTGTATATTCTTGACAAAAAATCTGTAAATTAATCTTTTTTTTATTCATGACTCATTTTTATTTGCTGCGATAACGTTAGGGTTCATCTATAAATCACGTGGACACTTCAAAAGGGGGAAATTACTCTATAAATGAGAGGTAGGCAACAACCACCTAAAGGTGGATTAGGGTAGGGTAGTCATCAATGAGACACTTTTGGTTTTCAACTTTCAACGATTTTTCTAATTTTTTCATCAGTATGTTTTATCGAGCTTTTTGTTACATTTTCTTTCTTTTAGTGTGTTCTAACATTGACCAAAATATGAGATCGATCCGACATCTACAGCCAGAGTTATTCAACTGTCTCATTGTAGACGCACTTGGCAGGAACAATGAGACAGCTGGGCAACAATGAGATACTCTCCGAAAATCAATACTTTTCTTGTTAAACATCATATTTTTGTATCGTTCCATTACAGGTGACTTGCCTTGAACATTTTAGAGCAATTTTGCCAACATGAAACTTAAATTAACAAAAGTTATACTAAAAAGTATTTAAATTTTGTAAAATCCATATATTTATACCAAATAACTTTGTATGTTTAGTAAAATGAGGTTAATACTCTATAAATATGCCAAAAATCACTTTTAATTCATGTTTTGAAAGATTTACATGGATTTTGAAATGTTTAATAAAGAAAAATCAAAGTGTCTCATTGTTACCCATTGGCTAAAATGAGTGGGGAACAATGAGACAGCCCTGGATTCTGGGTATATTCTAAATTTTGGTCAAACCTAATGAAAGGACATTGTATCCCAACTCAATCCCCATGGAACGTTGAAAGAAATTTGAAGAAATATTAGTTTTGGTGTAAATGGCAGCCTACGAGCGAAAAAGTATTTTTTGTCCATAATTTACTTTTACACCCCAGAATCAAACATTTATGAATAACTGTTCAAGGGAGCGTCCATAACCAAAGCCACTATCATAGCAGACGTGTATCCAGTAGATACACCTTTCCCCCAAATATGAGCCTGATTGGTTGAAACTACGACTTGTGAGAGCCATTTTATCATTGTTCCCCGTGTCTCATTGATGACTACTCTACCCTAAGTCACGTTTTTTTCTCATAAATGCTCATTCGTGGTCCAGACTATGAATGGAGGATTGAAATACCGAGAATTGTAAATGCTTAACTTTGGTGACGTTTGCCAAATGGGTTGTATCCCTCGACCCAAATTTTGAATCTTTTTTTAATCAGAAACGTATTGATATAATAATCAGTTATTTTGAAAACATAAAAAAACCCGACAGACTCAATTTATAACCTGTCTTGATTGACTTTTTTAATATCTCTTCACCATAGAAAAAAATCACTTTTTTTCAAACAAGACTAATGATAGCTTCCGATCCCGAAACATCCGAGAGTGTCCAACCGATTCATTTATGTCTTCCCGTGGGAGCCCCTCACCCCCTTTAATTCGAAATGTCCAAATGCACTGGATGGTGAAATTAATTAAAACTTGCTACAACTTTTCCCGCCTCTCTGTCTGCGCCCCTCTCAACCGCCACAATGCTCTGTTGGAGACAGCTAAAAATCACACCGTTTCGCCATGGCGCTCCGGGGGAAAATTATCCGTGAAATCTGCTACAATAGACAAATTGAGAGCAAATGAAAAGCGTCATCCTGTCCCTGGTTTTCCTCGAAATGGGATGGGGGAAAAGGTGAAAGAGGGGTTCGGAGCAAAAAAAAACGAGAAATCCTAACAAAATTAATGGAAACCGTGGTGGTGACAAAGCTGCCAGCAGTCAGTGCTAACACAATTTACCCCGGTTTGACAATTCACAGAATGACACTTTCAATTGACGACAAGATTGCGCTGCCCAAGTGGCGAATAAAAAAGAACAACTCTCGTTTTTGGTTGTTGCTATCTTGTTTTGACTTTCATTTCTTAGTTTTTTCAATAACAACAAACTGTGGGTGATTTATAATTTGAAACTAGATATCACTTGGGTTCATCGTTGTCAATAGTGATTAAACCATTTATTTTACCTTTTTCTACAAAAAATGTCAACTTCTAGTATCATTCCCCAGTATCGCTAGTATATATGTAGAAGAATGAGTTGGACAAGTTTGAGGAAAGGTAAATTAAACTTGTAAGTCCTTCTGACGCGAAACAAAAACACTCCACCTGTGTGTGTTAGCAAAGTTAAGAAGAAGAACAAGAACAAGAGCACCGATATCGTGTTAACAGTGCACCAGTATAGTGGTGAAGGTGAATTACTGAAGAAAAGAGAAAATAAAAGGAAAACTTAAATGAACAGGAAAACTCGAGGGGAGGTTCCGCCCCACCACGACCACCATCACCGAAGAAAATGTAAAAATGTGACACTGTTCTCGGCAGTTGTCTTGTCCCTACCAGCAGCGGCTGGGTCGGGTTAAGAAGGAGTTCTCGGAGGTGGACCCGGCATGGTTTCAGAAGGAGGTTGATTTTTATCAAGAGCTAAGTTGGGCGGTGTGCGGTGGACGATATAATTAATGAGAACATTATATTTTTAATTAAATTATTTATCTTGTCTTGTTCGCAGGTTTGAACTGTTGTTTAAACAAGCATAGGGGAAATTCTCGTATGTTTGGCAGGTTAAGCCCTTGCTCCTAACTCCATCCAATTTGCTGATTTTCACTTTTTAAACAACTTATGTTGGAAAACATTTGATAGACACATGCTTGCTTACTTCTTATTAAGCTATTTATCCCTCGATTTTTGTTGAAAACGCTTTTAATGAGCTGTAATTGAATGTCAAAGTGCTGATATGGCAACATTAGAGGCACGCTGGAATTAAATGCTGTTCCCCTACTCTGGTTCGCCTTTAATGAGAGAACTGTGAATAAGGCTTACGCGAGACTTTAAGTCATGGTGTTATATTGAATGTTTGGCCCTTTTAAAATGTTAGTCTGGATGTTCAAATTTAAAACAAATCTAATGATACGTTCGTTGAAGAGCGTTCGTCGGTGCCAGTTTTGGTTCATGGTGGCAAACTCGGGCGAAACTAGCGCGAGTTTCCTAAAAAAAACACTTTGACAGCTTTGAGTGCGGCATTCAGTGCGAAACTAGCCTTCAATCCTTGCTTCAATCGCAAGTACCATAAAAGATCCAAAATGTCCAGGAGCACCATTAATTATTGGCGAAAATTTTAAGAAATATTGCATAATCGTAGTAGACCTTGCAATAGGGTGGTCCAAATCTGGGCTTTCTCGGAGCTACCCCCTGAAATCAAAGATTGGCCAATCACTAGGCTAAATTCCAAATTTGAGCTCATTCTTACCACGGGAACCCCTCCCTCTAATCGCTTGAAGTTTGTATGGAAAAAATCGTCAAAATGTATGGAAAAACGTTATACACGTGGTTGATGCCTTCCTCTCATTAATAGAGTGGTTGGTTTTTAATCGTGTTTTTCCGTAGTATATATAAATTAACACAGGGTTTTAGAACCCAATTCGACATCATAGCAACAATTACAGCGATGCTTGAAATGTTAACAAACAGTTCATCCTGCTTACGTCAGTTTATGTTTCCATTAGGAAAGATTAGGAACAAACAGGAAGCAGTGCTTCCTTACACATCGTTTTTGGTCCGATTATATTGATATGCTTGAAATGAAATAAACGGCACAGCCCTATTCGTCCATCATCGACTGTCATTTTTCATACAAGTTTCAGTAAACAAAAACAAATAAAAAAAATGTTACTTAATCCACTTTTAGGTGGTTGGTGCCTTCCTCTCATTTCTAAAGTAATTCCAACCCCCCTAAAGTGTCCACATTGTTTATGGATCTCCGCTAACGTGATCGCAGCACCTAAGAGGTCCCAATAAAAATAAGTGATGAGTAAAAAAACAGACTACCTACAGACTTTTTAGCAAGTTTATACAGACACCGCCTTTGAGGAAAATGGCATCCCTATACATGGCTTTTTCGTGACGATCAGACCCGGCGATTGACCGAGCCCCGTAGCCCAGTGGTAACGCTTCCGCCTCGTAAGCGGTAGATCGGGGTTCAAATCCCGGCTCGGACCAACACAACTGGTGATCTTTTCCCTTCTGGAATCGATTGCTTAGTAAAGGGAAGGTAGTGTATCGTCACAAACTGGACCTTATCACGACACCTTAGGGAGGCGACCTATGGAATATTAACATTAACCTTAACATGTTAACATTAAGTTGAGAATGAAACTGCCACTGAATCCACTTTGTAAATGCCGGCCCCGATACTCTTCAAGGGTGTTCCCCTCAGGAACTGGGAAAGATTTACTTTACTTAGACCCGACCATTTGAGGTTATGTAAATTCAGTCAAGAAAGGTCAAATCAGAAACTTTCTAAAAATATCCTAATATGACAGGTTTTCATGCAAAAACCACCCTTTTTTGCAAATTGAGAAATTTATATGCAGCAGTTTTTTAAGCATAACTTTTGATGTCCTTTACGAAATCTTATAAATTTCAATAGGGGCTTATGGGACCCCAAGACGAATCGAATGAAGCCAATACGATCAAAATCGGCACAGTCAGTGACGAGTTATTCCAGTGACATTGATTCGGTACACATGTCTGCAACCAGCCAAACACACAGACATTTGCTCAGCTGGTCGATATGTACAAGTGAAGGTAGGTCTAGGAGGTCTAATTAAAAAGTTCATTTTTCGGGTGATTTTATAGCCTTTCCTCAGTAAGGTGAGGAAGGGGCAAAAAGCAGCTGTTTTAGTTGTTTACCTGTCGAGGAATAGTCGTCCAATCTTAATCAATTCTCAGATGTAGGACATTCTTTAATTTTTAACAACTTTCCCGAAGACTCACTATTTTCAGGATTTTTGGCTGAAAAACTATTAACTTCTGAAAATGACCATTTTTAAGCAGAAGGCTCTTAGGTTGTAGGTACTGATGAGGACTATTCAGAAAAAATAAGTACATGTTTTTTTGTGATTTTTTCATTAATTTTTTTTTCACAAAAAAAAATAATTCCTCAAAATTCGTAATTTCTTATTTTTGAAAGTTTGAAGGACAAAACCCCGCATCTTTTAAGCCATTCAGAAGTATGGACCAAAATTTTGCTGACGAGTTATGGTTTTTTATGTTAAATTTTGAAAGGTTGAAAGCTTCATTGGTTGAATATTACATTTTTTTGAGTAATATTACTAAAAAATAAGTAACAATTTGAACTTGATAAAAATTCACCAGAAAATGATGTAAATTAACAAGTTTCTGGTGTAATATTCCACTTTTTGCCTTCTTCACGTTACTGAGGAAAGGCTATAAAATCACTCGAAAAATGAACTTCTCAATTAGACCTCCTGGACCCACCTTCATGCATATATATCGACTTAGAATCAAATTCTGAGCAAATGTCTGTGTGTGTGGTGGGATGTTGATCAAAAAATTGTCACTCGATTATCTCGACATTGGCTTAACCGATTTTGTCCGTTTTGGCATCATTCGATCCGTCTTAGGGTCCCATAAGTCGCTATTAAAAATTATGCAGTTTAGTTAAGTACTTCAAAAGTTATGCTAAAAAACGATTTTAATAAAAGTCCGGAAGATTGTAAAAAAGTGGTTTTTGTTAGAAAACCCGTCATGCTATACATTTTCAAAAAGTTATTCAAAAGACCTTTCTAACGAGTCCAAGACATTGAAGATCTGACAAATCTATCAAAAGTTATAAGCACTTAAGTGTTATTTATACGCTTTTTGGAGGCGTTATCCTCTCATGCGACCTATTGTTGGATAGGTATTCAAAAGAGCTTTCTAACGCGTCCAAAACATTGAAGATCTGACTACCCTATCAAAAGTTATAAGCACTTAAGCGTTATTTACACACTTTTTCGTGGCAGGATCTCAGATATGTTGATGAAAATGCTGTCCGGATCTCTCATGCGACCTATCGTTCGATAGGTATTCAAAAGACCTTTCCAACGCGTCCAAAACATTGACAATCTGACAACCCTATCAAAAGTTATAAGCACTTAAGTGTTATTTACGCACTTTTTACATTTTGGATAGCACCCTTTAAATGTGAGGAAGGCGCCAACCACCTAAGGGTCGATTAAGTAACGTTTTTACACAAAATCTGTCACCATTCCCTGATGAATATTTTCATTATTTATTTTCTGTGTACTACGTTAAGTTTACCGCAGAGATGATTCGTTAAAGTGGGTTGAGTTTAAGCACGGAGTATTCTAACTAGAACACAATTTCGAACTGAATATCAATAGGACTATGTCCCTAACCCTCTATTGCCCAATTTTTTTTCGAGGCTTTATATTTTTCCCGTGTTCAGGAGGTCATTCTGGGCAACTTTTGTTCTACGAAAAACATTTCTTCTCTTGTTTTATGTTTTTCTTGTTTCATGTTTAGTATTTTGATTTGCATTTATCTTGTTTAGTTTATGTTTGTTTGTTTTTTTTTTTTTTTGTAGTATTTGGCCTATTCTACCAACTTCTATCATTACATATTGCATATCTATTTTTTCATGTTTGTACAGCCACTTTTTCAATTTTTTGCTTGTTTTTCACATTTTCTGCTATAAACTGGCATCATTATTATTTAAATTGTTAAAAAATACTTAGAGACACAGTTTGGAGCACAACAAAAATTACTGAATACTTCTTTTTACTTAAAATATAGGAAATGTTAGTGTTGCGACGGAGCGCGTCCGAAGCAGCCCCCTGTTCAACGTCATTGGTCTTTGTTTGTGTTGCTTTGTCAGGTGCCCGTGCTGTCGCTTGGCAAGAATCAGAAGTTGAAAACAAACTGAAGCAAGCGGGAGCACGGGCGCAGCTGGGAACGAGAATCCGTTCCAGCTGTGAAAAGACACCGAAGTTGTGAGTAAATTGTATCTTGTGAACTTTATTTGTTATTAATTAAGAAAATATAGCTTTTTAGCGTACGGAAAATGGAAGGAAGTTTCATTTAGTTCAGCTCAGAAAACTGGTGCCCGTCACTCTTTAGCCGCTCGTTTCAACAGTTAGTAAAAAACACAGCCAAAGTTGACCCCTAAAACAAATTACATTTTTAAAATCATTGGCAAAGTCACATAAAACAAGTCAAACATCCAACCATTTTTTTTTTTTTTAATTTTAAGAGTACTTCTTTCCAATGCTTTTTAAAGATCAAAAATTGGTTTAAAAATGGGTTTTGGCGATTTTTTTAATCGAAGCCCGTCTAAAAACGGGGTTAGGTTGTAGAGGGTTAACGTGCAAACGATACGTTCCACTGTTCCCCTAGCTCGAAATCCACCTGATAGATTCGATTTTTGGCACCAATCTCTTAAACCTGTTGGTAGAAAGTCTGATTTTCCCCCACAAGACAAAAGTTCGCCTTATTTTGACAGGTCATAAATTTCCAAACACGTTTCGCTGTGTCCTTTGCCCTTTTGACCCGGAGAGAGAAACCCAACCCTGACCAACACCCACCAGGCAATTGAGCCATTTTTATCCTGTTCTGTCATGTCGCGGGTGAACAAGATTCCGAAATAAACACTTGAGGCGCCTCCCAGTGACAGCTGTTGCAACAGAGTCAGTGTCCACCCCTCGTGGCGTTCCGTCAGTTCGCCGAGGGGCCTCTGATTCGGGAGAGGGAGGTCGGGGTGCAAACCGTGGAAGATGTTTAATTAATTACCCAGGAGGATCCTTCTCTTGTCCGACCTGCTTCAAATAAAGCTGTCGTGGTGGCGTTTTTAATTATGGTTTGCCTTTTTGGCCTTCCCACAGCAGAAATAGGTCGGTCGGTATCGCATTCCTGCCACAGGGCAGCACTTGGTGAATTTGTGTAGTTACGGGTAGCAGCTTCCATTTCAGGAGAAGAACGGAAATATCACTTCCTTGTCGGGTTGAGTTCTTTTTCGAAGGATAAAAACAAACTCAAATCCACTTACGAATTTGCTGTCTTCCTCAAGATTATATTAATAAGACTGTTCAACAAAGCACTGATAGATAGCTTTATTTTGCTTTTGAATGTTTGAAAATGTACATTTTGGGGTCAACTCTGCAACTCTAATAGATTCCGTTGACATTTGTTAGGTGGTTCTACATGTTTTCTACGTAAATCTATTTTTTCAAGTAGGATAAAAGACTTTCTCTTCTAAGAAATGCAAACAGCAGACTCAACTTAATGATGACCTCAGAGTGACTATGGCCTGGACTATGATATAACGAATTTATGTGCCCGTTATGAAGTTGGAACAAAGCACGAGCCGAGAGCCTTTAATCGAATGAAGTGTGCGGTCACACACAAACTGCTTGCCCTGGACGGACGTAAATTGACCCCACTCTAATCCTTCCAAGATATGGCAAAAGGTACACACCTAAATACGTTTTATTGTTGCCCTGACCGAGGCCAACAGCCCAGAGTAGAGAGTTGGTTCTCTCGCTATCTCTCTCTCTATGGCCCGGTCACTTGATTGTGTCAGACAGCAAATTAGCACTGTAATGGCATTAGCACGCCATTAAAACGGTCACTTTGTCGGTTTGGCTTGGTGGGTTTCACCACATTTGGCCATCTACATATGGACGCCGGCGGACAGGACAGGACTTGGGGCGCTTCCCGAGAAGTCCTATCGTGGTCCACAAGGATGGCTCTATTTCTATGGAATATAGTGTACCAAACTTGCTCCACTGCTGTCTTCACTTTCACTCCCTGGCCCATAATGGAGTTGCATTAGGGTTTGAAGGGGTAAATTACCAGTCTTGGAACAAATTTAAGAATTGTTGCCACAAAAAAACATGAATTTATTGGTATTATGTACAAATGTTTAAATAAATGTATAATTTTTACCAAATGTAGCCTTTTACCCCATAACTCCCACAAACAAAGCCCCGATAGAGGCTCGGCATTTATGCGGCGGAAGTCATACCAAACCACACGAAGGCGATCTTTGGTCTAAGGTTGCACTTTGTGGGTCGGAACCGGTCATACCGTTCTTGGTCCGCTAGAAATAGTATTTAACCGGTCTCTCTTGTGTCTTCACTATCGGTCAACTGCGTCAGAACTTTGTCATCGACCGCTTCGTGCCAAGAAAGTTCGTACATAAATGTTTCAGAGCAGCATTGGGAATTAACTTTTTACCTTATAGGATGTTACTTCTGAATAAAAAAAAAAACATAATTTAAAAACAACACTGCAACTAATTACGCACAAACATAACTGATCCCACTCTAAACATTAAACCCATCCCCACACACACACACACACTCACACATGCATGAGCATTATTTCGTCAATGGCGCTATGCCACTAGAGCCAATCCACACGAATGGCTAACACGATCACGATATTAAATTGTTTCGTTTGATGATATGTTAATCTAATAATCGTTGTGGCACTGGGGAACGTGTTTAGGGACGACAATGTGACTCCCACACCATTTATCAGGTGTACTCCGATGGCGACTAGGGTGATCTAAATTCGTCGCATGAAATTGGTAACTTCTTTTCCAGTTGAATCACAATTTCAAATAGTGCCCAGTCAAGGTTCAAAACCCGAAAATAGCTATGCAAGAAGCAAATCGTGTAACAGGCCAGTTTTTGATGGATCTAGACTAAATCGACCCTCCTGAATCCGAATCTGCCTGTTGATTTTCCCGATTCTCAAAGAGAACCGAGATATTCAAGGTGGCGTCCAATATGGCGGCGGAATGGAAAAATCACAATAAAAGGGTTTTCAACTTCCATAAACAACTCAAATTTAACTAATTTGGGGTCGCTGAACACGAATATGACCCCTAGAATACTCCAAAATACTCAGCCTGTTTTTCGAGTTCAAAGAAAATAACAAATAACTTTATAACTTTGGTTAAATGAATTTAAAACTTGACAAATGTGAGCAATTCTCTACCAAAATCGGAAATGGATTTTATTTGTATTTTTTTTATTTGGCTCAAACTTTGTGGGGGCCTTCCCTATGACCAAATGTGCTATTTTGTGTCATTGGTTCACCCATACAAGTCTCCATACAATTTTGGCAGCTGTCCATACAAAAATGATATGTAAATATTCAAACAGCTGTAACTTTTGAGTGAATTTTCTGATCAATTTGGTGTCTTCGGCAAAGTTGTAGGTATTGTTGAGGACTTTTGAGAAAAAAATAGGTACACGGAAAAAAATTTGCAAATTTTTTAATCAACTTTTTTTTCACTAAAACTCAATTTCCCAAAATACGTATTTTTTTATTTTCGAGATTTTTTTATATGTTTTAGGGGAGGTTAATATATGAAACATTCGTGAAATTTTCCGATCTTTTCGAAAAAAAATATTTAAAAAAAAATTAAATCAAAACTAACATTTTAAAAAAGCCAAATATTGAATATTACCCCAAAAATTTTTTTGACCATGTATCTCTATGGCTCAAAAGTTGCGGATTTTTGTCCCCTAAAACATATCAAAAAATCTCGAAAATAAAAAAATACTTATTTTGTGAAATTGAGTTTTAGTGAAAAAAAAGTTGATTAAAAAATCTGCAAATTTTTTTCGTGTACCTATTTTTTTCTCAAAAGTCCTCAACAATACCTACAACTTTGCCGAAGACACCAAATTGATCAGAAAATTCACTCAAAAGTTACAGCTGTTTGAATATTTACATATCATTTTTGTATGGACAGCAGCCAAAATTGTATGGAGACTTGTATGGGTGAACCAATGACGCAAAATAGCTTATTTGGTCATAGGGAAGGCCCCCACAAAGTTTGAATCAAATAAAAAAATACAAAAAATAAAAATGGTCGAAATCGGCCGATTTCGTAGAGAGTTGCTCATGTGCCAAAAATTACTTAATTTTGAATGATTTAATGAAAAAATATCAAAGTGTCTCATTGTGACCCAAGAGCTGAAAAGAGAGGGGAACAATGAGACAGCCACACGGAGAAAAAATCGGTTCAAGCGTTCATGAAGATGGGAACCACGAACAAAGTGTTCAAATGCCATGGTACATTTTTCAAAATCGTACCATGGGATTTGAACACTTTGTTCGTGGTTCATGAACATTTTCATGAACGCTTGTTTACGATTTTGGGAACTCTTTTTTCTCCGTGCAAGGATTCTAGGTTTTTGTGGTTTGGTTGAGCGTTTTAGCAGAATGCATTACTATGAATACAAAGAGACGAGTTGTTCCTTTTATATATAGCGGAATTAAAAGAAACAACTCGTTTCTTTGTATTCATTCTACACCCAAAGTTAAAAAACGACGGGATAATCCTCTTGGAAAGAAACGTGAGGAAAATGCTATTTTGCGAGAGTATAGTCCTCTCGCGTGTTCATTTGTTCATTGGAATAGTTCATCCTATTGAGTGGCTTATATGGACAAATGACCGCCACTTAATCACCGAACCATGGTGGCCCATACGGCAAAGGCACGGTTCAATATGCCGAAGGTCTTGGGTTCGAGTCTCGGAACCGGTACTTTTTTTTTTATAAATGAACTTTTTTGGAAAATGAACCCATGAGTAAAGTACTCTCGGTAATTTCGGGATTTATCCTCTCTGTCCACACACAGTACCATTTTACTACCGAATCGTGCACTTTATCCTCTCGTATACCGATGCCCAGTTCTGGGTTTATAGCCCAATTCATGCCCTATTAAATGACGAAAAAAATTTGTAGAAATATTAGTTTATGTGATAATGAGCCTGATTGGATAAAACTACAATTTGTGATTATCATTGCCCTCCATGTCTCATTGATGACTACTCTACCCTTCTTCAGATTTGTGAACTAGAGCCAAAATAACTCTGAGTGCTCTAAAATCTGCAGTAACTATTCAAAGTGCCGTCTCAAAATAATTGAGGCAATAATATTCCGAGAATTTTCGCCCTAAAATTAAAAGTGAGGGAAGAAAATGCCATGCCACCCTAACGACACTCTAACAAGCTGCCGAGCAAACACCATCATGCCATATTCCGGGTTGTTTAAATGTACTCTAATGAGTTTATCTCGCATGAAGACATACGTGCAGCAACCAAATGCAAGGATGGAAATGCTTTCCAGAGTGAAGTGGAAGTCCTGCCCCCCAAGAGAGCAAATTAGAACGACGTTTCCGGGCTGCTTTTCTCCTAGCGAAGGACAAATAAATTTGTCCTGAGGCATGCGACGACGACTTGGGGCAAAACGGGACCATATAATTACAACTTCCTGTGGGCCTGTCGGCCAAGGTCCCAGGGTCTCCACGTGGCCCCTTTTGTCGAGGGTTCATACATCAATACCGGCTAGCAGGCCACATTCCGCATAGCAGTTGAAACTTTAAACAATTTGCACAGCAAATTCCAGGACCGACGAATTGTGAGCAATCTCATTTCACGAGTCGTGATTTTAAATATTAGAGAGCTTATGTGAAAAAGGACCTTTGCCAGGTGCCATCCACGTGTATCTGCTAATGAGAAATGAGAAACGTTCGCCATGCGAAAATATTCTCCAGTAAAAGTATGTGTGAACCGAGGCAGAGGAGAGACAGGTGGTGGTGCACTATCGTTGAGGGCGTCATCATGTCTGCATTAATGCGAAAAAACATCGGATATGATTCGCTTACATCCGCCTCTTTAACGATGTCATTTATGCTCCGATTCACCCTGCAGCAGCAGCCATCAGGCCCTTTAACCGTGCTCGTTGTGGTTCGTGTTGCGTTGTTCAACATAGAACGTTATAGTGTGGAGCAAGCGAGCAGCATAGAAGCACCACAGGCGTGTATTGCATCCATGAATGACGAAAAATATCATTTCAAAAACTGCACGGAGATGAAATTTCCAAGCAAAAGAGATGAAATTCTGACACTTTTGTGCTATTTTATTTTTCTGCTTTTTTGCTTTTTTTGCTTTTTTGCTTTTTTGCTTTTTTGCTTTTTTGCTTTTTTGCTTTTTTGCTTTTTTGCTTTTTTGCTTTTTTGCTTTTTTGCTTTTTTGCTTTTTTGCTTTTTTGCTTTTTTGCTTTTTTGCTTTTTTGCTTTTTTGCTTTTTTGCTTTTTTGCTTTTTGTGTTTTGTGATTGCAACTCGATTCTCGGACGACCCCCAACTCTAGTTGCGGTCCAACCTCAGTGTGGTGGGCTTGCCACACGCGCTCCTGGAGAGGGGGAACACAACGAGCGCGCAAACATGTCGGCAGGATCCTTGTTATCTCCAAGCGCGCAAAAGGAGCCCTCGTGTGCCGCCTGGTGTGACTCCTGAGAGCGTGCTCTCACCCATTGCTTCTGATGGGATCTTGAAATGTATCATCTTTCTTTGATCCTACCAAGGCACCATCGCAGATGTTTTGTTAGTTTTGTACACCAACGCCACAACGCTAGCTCGCCGAGGGCATCAGGGATTTTCTCTGGAAAAATAGATGCTTTTTATCAAACAAACATCAATTGTTCATGAATGAAGCCTAACGCTAATGTCTTGTTCTGCCTTCGTAATTATATTACATTTTTAAATTTTGTATATTTAATGAAATTCACGTTTGATCGAAATCTCTGAGAATTCCACCGCAGCCTTCACCGCATCGCTCGTTAGCTGCTTTTGGAGTTTTGGATTTTTTCGTTCCATGTGACAGCACGCAAACGAGATGAGATTCCGAAAAGGGTTGGCGGGAAATCGGATTTTTCGGAAATAGGGTACAACGAACCAATTATGAAGTATTTCCCCATCAGTGGAGCCACCTAGGGGCATTTACATTTTTTTTTGCGGTTTTGAGGTTAGGTTTTACGAACAACCCGTAATTTTAATTTTAATTACATTTGCCTAATGTGAGCTACCGTGAGTGCTGGTGCCCCAAACCACGTGTATTTCACCTGCGGCATGCCATCAAAAAGGGAAGATTATTTAAAATTCATAGAAAGTTAAGTGTCTATTTACATGTGAATCGAATTATTTCTGGCGGTTGAAAGCTATCAAAATGGTAATCATGTGTACGCAAAACTGCTGTTTCTCCACCGGGAAAGCATATGTGGAAGGCGTTCTCCCGTGGAGGAAGTCCACGTGTCGACATGTGTCTAAATCGGAAGCAAGTACCGTGGCTGTCAGATGGTTCAAATTTCCATACAGTAGTTGGAGGAATAACAACTGCTGGAACTGGGGTTAAATGGCGTAACATGCTGCTACTGCTACCAAGTTGGGTAAACATGAGGTTAAATATTAAACGGATTCATGTTTCTGTTCAGCGATTATTACCATTTATAATGTGTTGGTATAATACTACAGTTTAGTTGAACTTTGACAAAAATCTGACGTTTTCTGGATCAAACTTGGATAAATCCCTTCAAAAAGGCTTTAAACTACTCTTTTCCCTTTGAATGTCCACGCTTTTCATGATAATCCATCTGAATAACCCTTCACCATCAATCACACGGTTATTAACGAAACAAAAAAGACATCAAACACCGGACACTAGAAACAAATGCCCACATTAGCTTAATGTACAACATGAAAGGACCAACCCATTCCAATGCACTACACAAACAATGTACTCTGGCCTTTTTCAACTGATGTTTTCTTTTTTTTACCAGAACAAATAACACCCACACTAGGATGAGAGGGGGGGGGGGCGAGTTCAAAAGCGACCACCACCACCAAGTCAAGAGTTAATATTGCTGCTCAATAGGCAATTTTTCATTCACTTCCACGGACATGCACGCACTCCCGGTACACGTGGTCGAACATGAGTGGGGATTTTTTTTTGTTCTCTTGGTTTACTCACATAGAATTATGACCGTGCATGAGGCGATGGAGTCACTACATTGGACGCATGGGAGAAAATCGAGTTGTTACGATGATTAATTAAATTGTGGGGTCATAAAAGGTTTTTTAAATCCTTTTTAACTTTTTCCTCGTACTAATGGATTTCTTTAAAAGTATTTTCAATCACTGAATACATCAGAGAAACCTTTGGCAAAAGTTCGATGCCTCTATGCTGACTGGATAGAAATCCTAGCAATCTTAGAACAAGAAAGCACAGAGGCATTGTTAAAATGTTCAAACATATGATAAAGAAGGATTTCAATATATTTGATTCTGTCTTACTTTAAAATTAACGTTTTGACATAAATGCTTTTCAAACACTGGTGTGTTCTGGTAATTCAATAAAATAAACTCTTTTAAAATTATCAAGTTTGGAAGTTAACTTTCAAACAAAATATTTAATCTAAAGGCCCCGAAAATTCCAAACGCATTTTTTTAAACCTTTTTCTGATTTCTTTTTCAAATACATTTGGACAAGACATTATTGAGTGTCCAATAGTGCGACAATAAAAAAAATTGACAGCACGTAAATTATTAAACAAGTTTCATAAAATTTGGTCAATTGATAGCATTTCGTCGTCGTCGTGCTAACTTGTCGTACGTGCATTTTCTGGTCAAATCGAGTTAAGAACGCCATTTTGTGCAACTCACAATGCCTCACCTTTTGACCTTCACAGATCCCCAAAATTCAGAATTCAAGCTATTCAATAAAAACCCAAAAAACTCCGTGCATTTTTGTCACTTTACTTATGAAAGAAATTTTAATCTCGTCGTGCTATTTTGTCACTACCTGAAAATTGATGTAAGTGCGACAACTGAACAAAGGGATTTCAGGTCAGAACGCGTTTGACGCACGTACAAGTTAGATTACCGTAAACATTTGTAATTATAACTCGGGACTCCGGCAACCAACTTCAACCAAACTTTGGGACAATGCACAGAATGGTCAGCCAAACAAAACGTGTTTGTTATTGTTTACATTGCGTGCTTTCGATTTAGTTTGTTCAAGGTTAAACATTAAAACGTGTTTTCTCGGAACGTCGAAATGCCGGGTGCGACAAGATAGCACGACGAGGTGCTTTAACATTCATTCAAAACGTTTGTCTAGGTTACTCATGAATCTTAAAGGTTGGATGTTGTTAAACGGTTCTAACAACGTTCACGTAACCAGGTTCAGAATCTTATAGAGCAATTCTCTACGAAATCGGTCTTTTTTCTTCAATTTTAATTTTTGTATTTTTTAATCCGGCTGAAACTTTTTTGGTGCCTTCGGTATGCCCACAGAAGCCATTTTGCATCATTAGTTTGTCCATATCATTTTCCATACAAATTTGGCAGCTGTCCATACAAAAATGATGTACGAAAATTAAAAAAATTGTATCTTTCGAAGGAATTTTTTAATCGATTTGGTGTCTTCGGACTACACTGGAAAAAAATGGTACACGGTAAAAAAAAATTGGTGATTTTTTTATTTAACTTTTTATCACTAAAACTTGATTTGCAAAAAAACACTATTTTTAATTTTTTTTTATTTTTTGATATGTTTTAGAGGACATAAAAAGCCAACTTTTCAGAAATTTCCAGGTTGTGCAAAAAATCATTGACCGAGTTATGAATTTTTTAATCAATACTATTTTTTTTCCAAAAATCGAAATTTTGGTCGCAAAAATTTTTCAACTTCATTTTTCGATGTAAAATTGAATTTGCAATCAAAAGTGAAATGTGAAAGTGAAATTTTGATAAAGTGCACCGTTTTCAAGTTATAGCCAATTTTTTGTAACTTTTTTCAAAATAGTCGCAGTTTTTCATTTTTTTAAATTAGTGCACATGTTTGTCCACTTTTGAAAAAAATGTTTTTGAAAAGCTGAGAAAATTCTCTATATTTTGCTTCATCGGACTTTGTTGATACGACCTTTAGTTACTGAGATATTGCAAGGCAAAGGTTTAAAAACAGGAAAATTGATGTTTTCTAAGTCTCACACAAACAGCCCACCATTTTTCAATGTCGATATCTCAGCAACTAATGGTCCGATTTTCAATGTTATAATATGAAACATTTGTAAAATTTTCCGATCTTTTCTAAAACAATATTTTCAAAATTTTTAAACCAAGACTAACATTTTAAAAGGGCGAAATATTGATTGCGACCAAAATTTCGATTTTTTGAAAAAATTAGTATTGATTAAAAAATTCATAACTCGGTCAATGATTTTTTGCACAACCTGGAAATTTCTGAAGAGTTGGCTTTTTATGTCCTCTAAAACATATCAAAAAATAAAAAAAAAATAAAAATAGTGTTTTTTTGCAAATCAAGTTTTAGTGATAAAAAGTTAAATAAAAAAATCACCAAATTTTTTTTACCGTGTACCATTTTTTTCCAGTGTAGTCCGTATCCATACTTACAACTTTGCCGAAGACACCAAATCGATCAAAAAATTCCTTCAAAAGATACAGATTTTTGAATTTTCGTACATCATTTTTGTATGGACAGCTGCCAAATTTGTATGGAAAATTATATGGACAAACTTATGATGCAAAATGGCTTCTTTGGGCATACCGAAGGCACCAAAAAAGTTTCAGTCGGATTAAATAATACAAAAAAAATCGAATGACCGAAATCCTAGAGAACTGCTCTATAGTCAAGAGTTCTTATGACATGTTTAAACAAGATGAATCGATAGAGCGTCGAAAATCGATGCAGTGTGATTTTTTGGCGGTTTTTCCGATTAATATTCATGCTGTATCGTCTTATTTACGAAGATGGAAATGACGTCCAGCCTTAAAGTTAAACCTATACCTTCCTTTAATAAGAAAGGCAAAAAAGTTTTCTTTGCGTGTCTGACTTGCACTTGCAAAAGTAACTTGAACCACGCACACTTCTAACGGATGAAAAGATGTTCAACAACACTGCCGTTTTATGGCGATATGATGTATACGCCATTTTGGTCATTTTCAATTTTATTGTACAGTCTGATAAAGAATCTTAAAAGCTACCTCCTGATGAAAGAATTTTTCAAAAAGCTGCTCTGGGGCCCATTTTATTAAGCAAACAAACAATGATGTATACGCCAATTTTACTCATCATGATGTATGTATACTAGGATGTAACAAAATTGACTTTTTGGCGGGCATTCAGGGGTTTGTTCCGGTGGGCATACTGAGCCTAAATCCCAAATATGAGCTTGATTGGACGTAACAGGAGCTGGCGCTCCGCCCTTCAATTTTAAATGGGATTTAACCCGTAAAAAAAGATTTTTTCAAAAATGTCACTTTTTGAGGCATTTTGGCCACCAATGCGTTTACCAAAAACATCACAGGCGTGTAGGCCAGATCCTTGCGCATCTTTTGGTGTATATAACATTGAAGTTTGGAGCATCCTGGAGCTCGGTACAGACCTTCAAAGTTTGGCATTTTTTCGAAAAATCGGTCCCAGCAAAATCAAATGGCGTCTCGGGCGTCGCGAGGTGCGACGCATATCTTTTTTGCCGGGGCCGATTTTTCGAAAAATGACAAACTTTGAAGGTCTGTACCGAGCTCCAGGATGCTCCAAACTTCAATGTTATATACACCAAAAGATGCGCAAGGATCTGGCCTACACGCCTGTGATGTTTTTGGTAAACGCATTGGTGGCCAAAATGCCTCAAAAAGTGACATTTTTGAAAAAATCTTTTTTTACGGGTTAAATCCCATTTAAAATTGAAGGGCGGAGCGCCAGCTCCTGTTACGTCCAATCAAGCTCATATTTGGGATTTAGGCTCAGTATGCCCACCGGAACAAACCCCTGAATGCCCGCCAAAAAGTCATTTTTGTTACACTCTAATGTATACATTGAGAATTGATAGAAGTCAAACTAAATACTGTTTGAATGTTGATTTGAGGTTTTGGGACCAAATCAAGACTGGGCAATATTTTATTACATTATTTAGATTTAATTGTTAAGGGGACGTCCATTAGGCGTCATCTATAAATTACGTCACGTTCTGAGAGAAGAGGGGGGTTTTGAACAAGCGTGACATTGCGTGTTAAAAGCATAGGGAAATCGTGACAAAGGGGGGTGGAGTAAATTTTGGCTGATTTTAATGTGACGTACATAATGGATGACACGTTTTTGAAAATTATAGACCCACCCACCTCCCTTACGGTCAATAGTTCATGCAAAAAATGTGTTTATGGAGTGTAGTTAATCGCGAAGGGAGCGTTCTTTTATTACGTAACGCAAAAAACCGGATTTTTAGACCCCCTTCCCCCTCGTAACAAAACTTCCATACAAATTTTAAAATTTTTGTATGGAGCGTAAAACGGCCTCCGACCCACTAGCGAGTGTGGGGCAGGGTGGGGCAACATGGGGCAACTGCCCCACCATCCTCAGAAATTTGTTCTAATTTTAGTCAGGGGGCGTCCACAAACGACGAAATTTTCAAAACGTCCATATAATTGCCCCACCTTCCTCGAGGAGCTGGGCACGCTACTGCTCCAACCCCCTCCCCCCAACTGCGTTACGTAATAAAAGAACGCTCCCTAATATCTCCCCCCCCCCCCCTAAAGAATCCACGTGGACAAGGCATTATGGGATCCGCTCAGCTGTCAAAATAGCTGGCACAAAAAAATATAGCCTGCATTGATCGAGCAAATAAAATAAACATACATCATTGGGAAGGAAAAGTAGTGATTTTTTATTGCCATTTTTTCGGCCAAATGATGTTTGTGGTTTAAAATCGTAGAGAATAGGAAAAAACAAGAAATTTTGTAGGGGCCACATTTTTATTGTAATTTTTAACAGTTTCTACAGAGCAGACCTTAAATTTGTCATTTTAAATTTAATAAATGAACAAAAACAGAAAATCGTGTATACAGCAAAATCACCTCAATGGCGTAAACATCATATCGCCGTAAAACGGCAGAACAGAAAACGTGCGTGTTCAGAGTTCTCAGGGAAGTTGAGAAAACATATTAAATGAGTTCAATAACCAGTTCGGAAATCGCTTGGCAAAGAAAGTGTGCTACTTGATCAGAGATATCCTCTCATTCGTTTTCTTAGGCATTTTTGTCATACATTTCAAATGTAATAACAACATTTTTTAAAAACTCAGAATTATCACAAAACTACGTATTTTTCGATAAAAAAAATACTCCAAATTTCAGTTTTTCCCAATATGGGTATCAAATGATCGGGATTTTTTCATACATTTCGAAAGTTATAACACATTTTTTTAAATACTGCAAAATACGTAGTTATTTTAAATTTTTTAGTATTTTCAAAAAATGTTTTTATTGCTTTCGAAATGTATGGCAAAATTCCGATCGTTTGTTACCCATATAGTCAAACAGTGAAATTTTGAGTATTTTTTTTTAGAAAATACGTAATTTTGTTAAATTTTTTAGTATTTTCAAAAATGTGGTTATTACATTTGAAATGTATGAAAAAAATTTGATCATGTGATACCAATAAAAATAATGTCGAATATTTCTTCGAGAAACATGGCATTTTCAAAATATAGGAAAAATACGTATTTTTGTGAAATTTTTTATGTAATTATAGTTGCAATGGATAGCTGCCATCATCCCGATTCCAAAACACTATAATATTTTGATAATTGCATGATTTTTCATACGATTATAGCCAATGTCTACCATATAGACAAAATCGCATAAGCTCTGTGCTTCAGTTATATATATTTTTTTCATGAAATTATTTTTATTAGGTCCTTTTCGGAACTGGGACCTGATTTGTGCTTCAGTTATGCACACCTCGGTTTTGCATCCCCCATGTACGGTGCTAAGCCGAGGCATGACTGTTTCTTTATCAACTCGGATCTTCTTGCACCCTTCGACAAAGTTGTAGGGAATTGAATTTCCTACAAGAATCTCATACTTAAAAAAATTTAGGCCACTTGATGCCAGAACCCTTAAGAGCAATTCTCTACGAAATCGGTCTTTTTTCTTCAATTTTAATTTTTGTATTTTTTAATCCGGCTGAAACTTTTTTGGTGCCTTCGGTATGCCCAAAGAAGCCATTTTGCATCATTAGTTTGTCCATATAATTTTCCATACAAATTCGGCAGCTGTCCATACAAAAATGATGTATGAAAATTCAAAAATCTGTATCTTTTGAAGGAATTTTTGATCGATTTGGTGTCTTCGGCAAAGTTGTAGGTATGGATACGGACTACACTGGAAAAAATAATACACGGTAAAAAAATTTGGTGATTTTTTATTTAACTTTTATCACTAAAACTTGATTTACAAAAAACACTATTTTAATTTTTTTATTTTTTGATATGTTTTAGAAGACATAAAATGCCAACTTTTCAGAAATTTCCAGGTTGTGCAAAAATCACTGACCGAGTTATGAATTTTTAATCAATACTGATTTTTCAAAAATCGAAATTTTGGTCGTAAAAATTTTTCAACTTCATTTTTCGATGTAAAATCAAATTTGCAATCAAAAAGTACTTTACTAAAATTTTGATAAAGTGCACCGTTTTCAAGTTATAGCCATATTTAAGTGACTTTTTTGAAAATAGTCGCAGTTTTTCATTTTTTTAAATTAGTGCACATGTTTGCCCAGTTTTGAAAAAAATATTTTTGAAAAGCTGAGAAAATTCTCTATATTTTGCTTATTTGGACTTTGTTGATACGACCTTTAGTTGCTGAGATATTGCAATGCAAAGGTTTAAAAACAGGAAAATTGATGTTTTCTAAGTTTCACCCAAACAACCCACCATTTTCTATCGTCAATATCTCAGCAACTAATGGTCCGATTTTCAATGTTAATATATGAAACAATTGTGAAATTTTCCGATCTTTTCGAAAAAAATATTTTTGGAATTTTCAAATCAAGACAAACATTTTAAAAGGGCGTAATATTGAATGTTTGGCCTTTGTGAAATGTTAGTCTTGATTTGAAAATTCAAAAATATTTTTTCGAAAAGATCGGAAAATTTCAAAATGTTTCATATATTAACATTGAAAATCGGACCATTAGTTGCTGAGATATTGACGATAGAAAATGGTGGGTTGTTTGGGTGAAACTTAGAAAACATCAATTTTCCTGTTTTAAACCTTTGCATTGCAATATCTCAGCAACTAAAGGTCGTATCAACAAAGTCCAAATAAGCAAAATATTTTTCTCAGCTTTTCAAAATATTTTTTCAAAACTGGGCAAACATGTACTAATTTAAAAATGAAAACTGCGACTATTTTCAAAAAGTCACTTAAATATGGCTATAACTTGAAAACGGTGCACTTTATCAAAATTTCAGTAAAGTACTTTTTGATTGCAAATTTGATTTTACATCGAAAAATGAAGTTGAAAATTTTTACGAAAAAATTTTTGAAAAATCATTTGATTAAAAAATTCATAACTCGGTCAGTGATTTTTTGCACAACCTGGAAATTTCTGAAAAGTTGGCATTTTATGCCTTCTAAAACATATCAAAAAATAAAAAAAATTAAAAATAGTGTTTTTTTGTAAATCAAGTTTTAGTGATAAAAAGTTAAATAAAAAAATCACCAAATTTTTTTACCGTGTATTATTTTTCCAGTGTAGTCCGTATCATACCTACAACTTTGCCGAAATTCAAAAATTCCTTCAAAGAATTTTTGAATTTTCATACATCATTTTTGTATGGACAGCTGCCGAATTTGTATGGAAAATTATATGGACAAACTAATGATGCAAAATGGCTTCTTTGGGCATACCGAAGGCACCAAAAAAGTTTCAGTCGGATTAAAAAATACAAAAAAAATCGAATGACCGAAATCCTAGAGAACTGCTCTTAAGCGACATTTTCCCCATGCATTTTCGCGATTATCCCCATATAAACTTCAACGATAAAAAGCGACGCTGATTTGGCTCAAAATTGGCACGGTTACTTATTTTTGACTAAAGAGCCGGAATTTTCTATTTTTCTTGTCACCCTAGTGTCCAATAAATTATGATTTCTCAGCTCAAATTTTAATTCGTGTCTGGCTCGTCATTAGGCCCCTAAACAACTCCCCAAAATTTGGGAGCGATTAGTTGCGTCCACACTTTGCGCATTTCATATCAACTTTGTATGGGAATTAGCATGGAAAATCTTTCTTTTTTTGCATTTTGATTTTTACCACTAAATTTAAAAATGACGTTGAAAATGACAAAAGTCTCTTAAACATTCCCGAAGAAAGTATGGTGCTATCTTGCTCCTTTCAAATGATAAAGCGTCTTCAAAATTGGTCTAAAACGTGGTTTTTTGCTCGAAATTGTTTGTACATCCTAACGAGTCTAAAAGTTCGAAAAACTCAACTCTGTTTCAAGCTATGACCGCCTAATATTTATGTGCTTTTTTTAGGCCGAATCTCAGGCATCTGTTTCAGGCAGGGATGGAATAATCGCAAAAAAATCAATTTCGCTAGCGAACTTTCTTCACCCGCGAAAAAGAGAGGAAGCAAATCACGCAAAAGAAAATCGCTCCCGAACTTCTCCAAAAAAATCAATCTTCTGATGTTTTTTTGTGAATTTCCTTGTCAACACCATTTAAAAATATTTATTTCACTTTGTTTACACATATTTCCCATCAACAAAATGTGACAGGTCATTTTTCGACGTGTGACGTTACACTTGCAAGTGTAGTGGTGAAAAAGATGTTCCGCCGAATAATCAAGATGATGATTTTTTTAGATTCTTTTTACCGATCTTTCGTGCGCGAGAGAGGAGAGCCATGCTCCCTTTGGATTTTTTCTCTTGATGAACGTCCAATGATTTTCTTTTGATGATGATTATTCCATCGCTGGTTTCAGGACTATGTGATCCGACCTATTGTTGGATCAACTATCCAAACGAATCAATAAACTTGAAGATCAACCCAACCCTGTCACAAGAATTCTTACGTGTCTGTCTACCAATTATGTCATGATTTGTCATCCAACTCATCCCTGGATTGGTTTCTGCGAATCGTTCCCCACGAGAGTAAAAGTTTGGAGATCTGGCAACCCTGTCTTAAGTTATTGTTACTTAAGGCTTTGATAGGCATCATTCGACTAACATTTCAAAAGGGCCAAACATTCGATATTACGCCCTTTTAAAGTGTTAGTCATGATTTGAAAATTTTGAAAATAATGTTTTCGAAAAGATCGGAAAATTTCACAAATGTATCATATATTAACATTGAAAATCGGACCTTTAGTTGCTGAGATATCGACATTAAAAAATGGTGGGCTGTTTGGGTGAGACTTAGAAAACATCAATTGTTTTTAAACCTTTGCATTGCAATATCTCAGCAACTAAAGGTCGTATCAACAAAGTCCGAAGAAGCAAAATATAGGGAATTTTCTCAGCTTTTCAAAAATATTTTTTCCAAAAGTGTGCAAACATGTGCACTAATTAAAAAAAAATGAAAAACTGCGACTTTTTTTTCCAAAAAGTCACCTAAATATGGATTTAACTTGAAAACGGTGCACTTTATCAAAATTTTACTAAAGTACTTTTTGATTGCAAATTTGATTTTACATCGAAATGTGAAGTTGAAAAAAATTTGCGACCAATATTTCGAGTTTTTGAAAAAATAAGTATTTATTAAAAAATTCATAACTCGGTCAATGATTTTTCGCACAACCTGGAAATTTCTGAAAAGTTGGCATTTTAGATCCTCTAAAACATATCAAAAAATAAAAAAAATTAAAAATAGTGTTTTTTTGCAAATCAAATTTAAGTGATAAAAAGTTAAATAAAAAAATCACCAATTTTTTTTTACCGTGTATCACTTTTTTTCCAGTGTAGTCCGTATTCATACCTACAACTCTGCCGAAGACACCAAATCGATCAAAAAATTCCTTCAAAAGATACAGATTTTTGAATTTTCATACATCATTTTTGTATGGACAGCTGCGCAATTTGTATGGAAAATTATATGGACAAACTAATGATGCAAAATGGCTTCTTTGGGCATACCGAAGGCACCAAATAAGTTTCAGTCGGATTAAAAAATACAAAAATTAAAATTGAAGAAAAAAGACCGATTTCGTAGAGAATTGCTCAAATACAGCAATTCCATATAAAAGTAAAAGAAAAAAAATAAAAGTGTTTCGATTTGGCTCCAAATTTGAGTGTAGATTCTGTGGCCGAAATAATTAGACCCGTATTTTTTATGTTTGGCCATTAGGGTGACCTACGGCGTGTTAGGGTGGTCCGAAAAATTGCCATTTTCGTCCATTTTTATCAAAAACCACTCTTACCAAATCATAACTCCGCTCCATTTCAACCGATTTTAACTGTATTGGACTCAGATGAAAGGTGATAGGTTTGGCTTTCAAGGAAAAATAGTTTAAGGAACGAAAATTTAAAATTTTGGTGGTTTGCGTTGTTTCTTCTCACCCTCGTTGGACTGGGTTCGATCCCAGACGGTCTTGGTGGCATTCTTCGAGACTAGATTTTGTTTGATCACGCCTTTCATCGGACGGGGAAGTAAATGTTGAGATTAGGTCGTTAGCTCAGTCCAGGTGTAGGAGTCGTCTCGCTGGGTCCTGCCTAGGTGGAGTCGCTCGTAGGCTTTAAGCATCCTAATAGGCGTAAAAAGGGGTTTGCAATTGTCTCAACAATCAAGCCTTCGAACATCTAGTTTCGAGTAAGAATCTTGCAATCTAAAACGCAAAGGCAATGCTGTAGAGCGAACAATTCGATTTGCCACGAATCTTTCTCCACGAGAGTAAAAGTTTGGAGATCTGGCAACCCTATCTTAAGTTATTGTTACTTAACGCTCTGATAGGCATCATTCGATCGGCCATTTGGCGGCCAAGTTTGTTTTAAAAAAACATTCAAATCTTAATTCAGAATGTTTCAATAAAAAAATGGTTTTCTGAGTATTGTTTGTAGAAGCATTTTACAAATACAGCAGTTCCATATAAAAGTAAAAGAAAAAAAAAATAAAAGTGTTTCGATTTGGCTCCAAATTTGAGTGCAGATTCTGTGGCCGAAATAATTAGACCCGTATTTCTTATGTTTGGCCATTAGGGTGACCTACGTCGTGTTAGGGTGGTCCAAAAAATTGCCATTTTCGTCAATTTTTATCAAAAACCACTTTTACCAAATCATAACTCCGCTCCATTTTCACCAATTTAAGCTGTATTGGACTCAGATGAAAGGTGATAGGCTTTCAAGGAAAAATAGTTTGAGGACCGAAAATTTAGCCAAACATTTGAAAAATGTCAAATGAAAACTTAATGACGTTTTGACGGTGTCTGACCAAATGAGCCTACGTTTGAAAATATTTTTAACGGATTCCTCGGAAAATTTTTTTTTGAAAACTTTTCAAAGGCAATTCAAAGGTTTCCTTACTAAGTTTTTAAAGTATTTAGTTTTTAAAGTAAAATGAATTTATTTAAGAATTTCACGAGTTGAGAAGGCAATTTTTGGATGAATAATTAAAAAAAAATCTACGTGATGATTGTACAAAAATGTATTTCAACAAAATCATGTTCCTACCTCGCGCACTTTGACCAAGTCCTGACCCAAACTACCCTCATAATTGGGGAGGTGAAAGAGGTACAACCGTGCCGGCCACCCTGAGTGAGTGAGGACAGGCCGCCACACGCGTCATACAGCGGCAACGCCGAGGGAAATTTATGTATTACATCCATTATTGTTCTTGCGCGGGATGAAATATGGACGGCATGCCCCGTCGCAATAAAAATGTGATCGCAACCTTCCCAATACCACCCGTCAGGCCGTGGGGCACCATCAGCGGCCATCATCGGTGGGCGAGGTGGAACATTTTTCACGTGGAGTTTCAAAAAAGAATCGGAATCCAAGCAACAGAGTGCTGACGCGGTTTATACCAGCGGTATTGGAAATAATAAATTTGATTCACTCACATCGAGTGCATTTGAATGTGACATGCAGGAAATTTTAGTCAGTTGCACTTTTTTCGATGAGAAATTTTTGCTGCGAAAATTGATCTAGGTGGAACAGAAATGAAAAGGGGTCGTTCCAGCTCAGATTACTTTCAACGAATACAAAACAGGAACATCAATTTCCAAAACGGACCAGTCTCGCTTTTTATGCTTTACCCCAAATTGGTGCGTGGTGTCACCCCTGTCGTGAAAATTAATAAAAATCCTATTTGTGTTTGAGTATCGCCGGCGAGCGGAGTAAGCTAAACAATTTACGAAGTATTTGAATAGCTGTGGACCTATCGCTGGCTGCTTGCGAATTGAGGTAGCAGAAGATTTGTTATTCTGTGCAATATTGAGAAAACAATCAAATTGATTATGAAGACAACTTGACTATTTGAAGTCTTATCGTTTCATTTTTTGTACTTTAATTTCCTTTGATTGCAAAAAGTTTTACTCGCAATCCGTTAACCATCTGAATCAAGACGATCATCAAAACATAGAAATGAAAGTTCGTTTGATGAATAAAGAAAAACTTCACAAAAAGACACATGAAAACTTTGCGCTGCATTCCATCTGTGCTCCCCGTCAAAGCCAGAAATTCCATGCAAAAACATTCGCCATCATAAAAACACGACGAGCAAATAGTAAAAGTATGATGATGATAAGTAAAACTTCCACAATCCTTTTCGAGAGAGAGAGATAGAGAAAAGAACTTTTCACTGCGCTTTCTTTCGTTCTTCAGCGCCAAAACCCCCCGCAGGGTGAATGCTCAAATCTGTCTGTTTTGAAAGAATGAGAGGTAACGAAAACTGCATGAAAGTGCTTAATTACATTCAAAAGCATCTGCGCTGTCTCAGACATGCGGGCCACCCACCCCTGGCGTAGAAAGGGTGGTTCTTGTGGGGTGGGACATTTTCAACCATATCAGGAGGGGATATTTATGTTAGTTTTGAAGTAAATGATGGCATTAAAAATGGATAAACGATGATGAAACCTCATTGAATGATGTTTAATCTCAGTTTAAACAATAATCTCATTTTTTCATTTAACCATCGTGGCTTTTTGGAAAAGAAAATCAAAGAACATTTTTTTCAAAGCTGCTGTAATGCAGTTCCATGTGAAAAACTGCTTCAACAGGTAGCACAAGCACTCATTCTCCCCAGTGGGATGTCATTGTTGTGCTACGTAGCATGAAATTTTCAACCACTAACCTGAAGTTGGAATTTGTGACTATCGTGGGAGTAATTTAAAAATTATTCTGTCCCATATAATAGCACTTTTGACTGGAGATACCACGCGCTGAGGGTAGATAAAATTCAAACCCCCTGCTTGACTACCCTTTCCTTTGGGGAACAAAATTCTCCGCAGCATATTTCTTCAATCCTTTACCGCCGTTTCTTAGAAAGGGAATCACACGAAAAAAGGGGTCATGGAGAGGTAAAAGATTCTCGATAAATCTTTATTTTTCCCTATCACCTTTGCACCACGAGCCAAGCGGAACAGGTTTTCCCTTTTTCACTGAGACCAATGGCACAATGGGATGATTTTACACCGATCGAGGTTTTAGAGAGGAAAAAAACATTCTTGAAAATGTTTTGAAAATATTATCTTTTTTCGATCTACCAAAAAAAATTGAGGTTATACCTTCACACAGTTAAAAATATATTTTTTAAAAATTTGGTTAGACACCCAATAGAACTTCAGAGCATCGACTTTCATCTAGAAGCACAAATTTGTTTGGCAACAAAATAGTCTCTAAATAGTCCCACTGTACCATTGAGAACCACAACCAAACACCCCCTCAACCGTACAAAATCCTTTGCCACAACGTGAGAAAAGAAAAACACAAACGTTTGTATGTTTATAAAAAAAAATTGTTATTCATGCACCACAAACCGCCCATCCTCAGGATGGATTGCCTCTGCCGCACCGAAAGATGAAACACGACGACCGGAAGAGGTGGCAGCCAACCAACAACCCCCTTTCGGGGTAGGCATGGTTCTATACGAGCGGGGTCGACCTGCCACACGCGTGCGAAATTCTGCTGCGGCTGACTGGTTGCGTTTGTTTGTGTGTGTGCAAGTCATCGCGTGAAGTGTCTCTTAAGCGTCTTAAGTATGCCCATTTTGCTACAATTCCTTTCTCGTCAAGCTCCAATCTCTCCACCCCCTCTTGGGGGGCGGTTTCCCCTTTGAGAAGCTTTTGCATGATAAGATAAATTGATAAGATTATTTCTTCATACCGTTTTGGGGGAGATGTGCGATGTTTTGCCTACTGTTTTGTTTATTCCTTTGAGAAAGAAGGGAAATTGAATCGGGAATTCATGGTGGCACGTGGAAAACATGCGAATCGTGTGGGTTTGAACAACAGAATAGAATTAATGTGCATATGTGCTTGTTCCAGGTTAAAGGTTGAACGAAATCATTTTTTTGGAATGATAAATTTGAATACCTGTTGCGAATTAGGGGGAGAGGGGGTAATATGCACCCAGGGGGCAAAATGCACCCCCTGCTTTTCTCGGTATTTGGAAAAAAAAATTCGGGGAAAAAATCATAGAAATTGGAAGCTAAACATTGCTAAACCATGCTGTAAAATTTAGAGCATCGCATTATAAAAACAGCTTAAGTTATTTGCATAACTTTAAAATGTTGTGTTTTCATCTAATTGTCATTGAACTTTTTTATGATTTTTGGACAATATAAAAACATTTATTGATATTGTTTTGCCATAATGTTCATTATTCTGTAGATCGATAAGTTCAAAAACATCAATAAATGCATTTTTAATTATACTTTCTGCAAAAAGCGTGGTCGGGGCAAAATGCACCGTTGTGAAGCTCCTTTGTAAAAACAGCGGTGTCATCTAGTGGCGACTAGTGAAATTTTTTTTTACCCGGTGCATTTTGCCCCAATGTTGCGGTGCATATTGCCCCGCATGGTTGTTTGAAATGGATCAAAAATGTTTTTAGAAATTTGTGGTTTTTAAGACTTTTTTCACATGGATGAAAAAGAATAATAGTAGTTTTAGAACATCAAACAAAATTCTTCCAAAGTAATGCTGTAATGGTTGAGAAATCACAGTTTTCCCTTAGGGGGTGCATATTACCCCCTCTCCCCCTATATTTATTTGTTATTTCCATCTTTTCCATCAGCCCAAAGCTAAATCTGCTCGAACATGCTTACAGTAATACTACAACAAAAATAAGCTGAGATTTGGTTAAGGGTTTGCATTAATTAGAGGATGTCTTTTCAGTTTTCGTGAAACTTAGTTCTAATGAGTAAGAGACTTTGATGCCAGACTTCATGATAGTGCAAAATCGGGTTCAGATTTTTGAAAAAAAAAGTCTAGGATGTTTTCAATCGAAATATCAAAAATCATTTGAAGATCCAGAATCAAATTTGCAATCAACATATTATTTGATAAAATGCAGTGTTTTCAAGTAAAATGCATTTAAAAGCGATTTTTTCGAGAAAAAAAACAAGTTTGTTATTTTAAAATACTCGTGAAGAAAAAGCACAAAATTTCTACAATTAATGTATACTTTGTTGGTCCGACTGCTAACTGCTAGGATACAGCCTCTTAAAGCTTCGTTTTTTAAAGTAAAAAAATAATCTCTTGTAATTGAATTTTCTGCTCTTTTCAATAAAAAAGGGGAAATTTTCGCATGTTTGGCAGATACCGTAAACCGGGGTGACTTTGATAGGATTTCAATTTATTTTTGGAATATTTCCCAACTGGAGGTGGAGAGGTTTTGCTCAAGATTATAATTTTTAAAACATGTACTGGGTTAGGCCACACAAAGTTCATGCACTATTTCTGGAAAAGTTATTTTTCTTTAATACTCAGAAAAACAGTTACGTTGAAAATTCTCATTTTAAATTCCGGGGTTTTTCTTGTTAAAATCAGATTATAGGTGTTCAAACTTCATTTTTACGTTAAATGAACCATCACTATGGTTGATGATATACAGTATGTAAAAAAAGTATTTACACCCCTTGGGCACTATGCACATTTTGTGATGAAACATGTAAAAAATTTAAAGTTTGACAGGAACCTAGTACTACGTTTTGTTCAGAAACTCATGCCAAACATTTTGCTACAAAAAGCTCATAAGAAAGATGATTTCTATAAAGTTATATAACAAATACTATTACGAAAATAAAAAAGGTGCAAAAAAGTTTGTACACCTTTCGAAAAATTAACATAAATAATTTATTTGTTGACAAATCACCATAAATCCAGTCTCTCAACTCCAAATAGGCATCCTTGACTGATTAAAGAATTTAGATTGAATATAAAGTTTACTAACTACTTAGTATAAAAGTTTATATAACTCTGGAAATTCTATATAAACTTATCTAAGCTTAATTTGCAAACTTTTAATTCAACTAAATGTCAATATATTACCATATAATTGCTAAATAAACATTTTTGGAGTGGGTATAACACCGTTTGGGGTATTTGTATCGATAGAATAGATTTTTCGTTGGAATTTCGTACCAACCCGGAATTACGTCGTAGAAAATCCGCCCATCGAACCATTCCACGATTCACAAGTCAACCTATGTGGAATCGGAAAGGGCATAAAATTTCCGATCTTTTGATACCCAAACATCTAGGTTTTCTTTAAAACCTACGTTTTTGAATACCTGGGCAAAAGTAAGTTTGATCCACGGAACAAAAATTACGAAATTCCATGCATTTTGTAAGGTTGCTCAAACGCCACCATAACAACGTTTTTTTGCTTAGGTATTTTTAAAGTAGGTTTCAAGAAAACCTAGATATGGTATCAAGATCGGAAATTTATGCCCTTTCCATTCACATAAGCACCCGACGTAATCGTGGCACGGCATTTCATGCCGGCGAATACCTACGACATATTCAGGTTTATTTCAACGAAAAATCTTCTGTGATACAAATACCCCCAAAACAGTGTTCTCCCACTCAAATGTTTATTAGCACAATTATATGGTAATATATTGACATTTGAATTGAATTAAAAGATTTAAAGTGGACACGATAAGTTTTATATGGAGTTATTGCACATACTAGACTAATAGTTAGTTTTTTTTTTTTTTTTAATTTATATTTATTCAAATTTCTTTTCCATGTACATTCATTCAGTTAAAATATTATTGAGTGTCCAATCACAAACGATGACTTTTCACCTCAATTTTAAATACTAGCAACTTTCATTTATTCATGAAATATTGTAGCTTTCGCTATTCAGTGATTTCAAATGTAGGAGGTCCTACATGTACAAAAGGAAAAGGGATACCTTAAAACTAACTTATAAACTATATAAAGAGCGGATCAATGCAGCTGAAGACTGCAATGATTTTTGTCGAAATGCATCAATTATCTTATTGGACATAACATCCAAAGTGTCAACTTCGGCTAATTGATGAAGTTCACTGGTGCTGAACCAGGGAGGAAGTTTCAGAATCATTTTCAGAATTTTGTTCTGAATCCTCTGAAGTTTTTCTTCCTGGTTAAGCAACAGCTTGTCCAGATCGGCACAGCATAAAGCATGGCAGGTCTGAAAATTTGTTTATAAATTAACAGTTTATTCTTGAGACAAAGTCTAGAATTCCTGTTTATAAGTGGATACAAACATTTAATATATTTGTTACATTTAACCTGGATACTTTCAATGTGATCCTTGTAAGTAAGGTTTTTGTCAAAACCAAGTCCAAGATATTTCACTTGATCCTCCCACTTTAAATTTACCTCATTCATCTTTATAATGTGATGACTTTTTGGTTTAAGAAAATCAGCCCTTGGTTTGTGAGGAAAATAATAAGTTGAGTTTTGCAGCATTTGGAGTAATTTTCCATTCTTTCAAATAAGAATTGAAAATATCCAAGCTTTTTGTAATCTTCTTGTGATGACACGAAGGCTTCTGCCTTTGGCGGAGATGCTTGTGTCATCAGCAAAAAGTGATTTCTGACATCCTGGGGGCAAATCAGGCAAGTCAGAAGTAAAAATATTGTATAAAATTGGACCCAAAATGCTTCCTTGAGGGACGCCAGCACGTACAGGTAGTTGATCAGATTTGCTATTCTGATAACATACCTGCAGAGTACGATCCGTCAAATAATTTTGAATAATTTTCACGATATAAATCGGAAAATTAAACCTTTTCAATTTCGCAATCAAACCTTTATGCCAAACACTGTCAAATGCTTTTTCTATGTCTAGAAGAGCAGCGCCAGTAGAATAGCCCTCAGATTTGTTGCTTCGAATTAAATTTGAAACTCTCAACAACTGATGAGTAGTTGAATGCCCAAGGCGAAATCCAAACTGCTCATCAGCGAAAATTGAATTTTCATTAATGTGCGTCATCATTCTATTAAGAATTATTCTTTCGAATAATTTACTAATAGATGAAAGCAAACTAATGGGCCGATAGCTTGAGGCTTCAGCAGGATTTTATCCGGTTTCAAAATCGGAATTACTTTGGCATTTTTCCAACTACTGGGAAAATATGCCAAATCAAAACATTTGTTGAAAATTTTGACCAAGCAACTTAAAGTTGCTTCTGGTAATTTTTAATTAAAATGTAAAAATGCCATCCTCACCAGGGGCTTTCATATTTTTAAATTTTTTGATAATAGATTTTATTTCATTCAGATCCGTATTAAAAACTTCATCTGATGAAAATTCTTGTTCAACAATATTCTGAAATTCTATTGAAATTTGATTTTCAATAGGACTCAAAACATTCAAGTTGAAATTATGAGCACTCTCAAACTGCTGAGCAAGTTTTGAGCTTTTTCCCATTAGTTAATAGAATATTATCACCATCTTTTAAAGAAGGGATGGGTTTTGAGGTTTCTTAAGAACCTTTGAAAGTTTCCAAAAGGTTTGGAATAAGGTTTAATTTGTTCGACATCTCTTGCGAACTTTTCATTTCGCAGGAGAGTGAATCTGTGGTCAATAACCTTTTGCAAATCTTTTGAATTCGCTTCAGTGCAGGATCACGAGAACGTTGATACTGTCTTCGGCGAACATTTTTCAGACGAATCAGAAGCTGAAGATCGTCATCAATAATGGGAGAATCAAATTTGACTTGGACTTTAGGAATAGCAATATTCCTAGCATCCAAAATTGCATTAGTTAAAGATTCCAAGGCTGAATCAATATCAGCTTTGGTTTCTAAAACAAAATCATGATTTAAATTATTCTCAATATGATGCTGATACCTGTCCCAATTAGCTTTGTGGTAATTAAACACAGAACTATTGGGTCTGGTAACTGCTTCATGAGAAAGTGAAAAAGTTACTGGAAGATGATCAGAATCAAAATCAGCATGAGTCACTAAAGGACCACAATACTGACTTTGATTTGTCAACACCAAATCAATTGTTGATGGATTTCTAACAGAAGAAAAGCAAGTTGGCCCATTCGGGTATAAAACCGAATAAAGACCAGAAGTGCAATCTCTGAACAGAATTTTACCATTGGAATTTACTTTTGAATTATTCCAAGATTGGTGTTTGGCATTAAAATCACCGATGATCAAAAATCGAGATCTATGCCGAGTAAGTTTATTCAAATCCCCTTTGAAATAATTTTTATTTTCCCCAGTGCATTGGAATGGCAAATATGCAGCTGCAATCATAATTTTCCCAAAAGAAGTTTCAAGTTCAATGCCCAAACTTTCAATAACTTTTAACTTAAAGTCACGTAACGTGCTATAAGTCATACTACGGTGGATAACTATTGCAACTCCACCGCCATTTCGATTCATTCGGTTATTAGTTATAACTTTATAATCTGGATCACTTTTCAAATAAGTGCCAGTTTTTAAAAATGTTTCGGTTATAACAGCAACATGCACGTTATGAACTCGTAAAAGTTGAAAAATTCATTTTCTTTCGCTTTTAAAGAGCGAGCATTAAAATTCATAATATTGATGGAATTACTTAGATCCATGATTAAACTTCAGGGTAAGAACAACATCATTCGCAAATTTTAATCCAATCTGGATTGCTTCCATCATGGATGTAGCATTACTCATTGTTTGAATCAAACCAAACAGTGAGTTTTGCAAAAAGTCATTTTTCAAACGTAACATCGCCGAGATCAGAAGATCCCAAAGCGTTGCCAGCAGAAAAATTTTCAAATGAAATTTGAGGTACCTGCCCAATTTCAGAAAGATTGGTAGAGGATTTAAAATTCGTGGATGAACCCGAAACGACGTTAGCATAAGAAATGCCATTGTTGTTACCTAACTTTTCCACGGTAGGGGTATTTCTAGAATTGTTCGAGTGAGACAGCACGAACGTTTGATTTAAAGATGCAGGTACAACCTGACTTTGAGAAAATTTCGGTTTGGATTTCGGCTGATGCTTAGCACGAGAATCCAAAACCTTTTTCTGATGGGGCAATCCCAGAAATTTGATTTGTGATTTCCACCACAATTTGCACATTTAAATTGGGTGACTTCTTTCACGGGACAATTGTCCTTGTCGTGAGAAGAATCCCCGCAAACCATGCATTTTGGAACCATGGCGCAATGATCAGTACCGTGACCGAATGCCTGGCAACGCCGGCACTGGGTCAGATTCTGGCCATTACCGCCATGTTTCTTAAATGCTCCCACTTTACCCGTACATGGAACAAAAACTGAACTTTGTCCAAAAGTTTCAAATTGTTGATTTCATTTCTGTTGAAATGAATCAGATAAAATTGTGAAGTCAAACCAAAGCGAGAAATATTCCCGTTTGATTTTTCTTCATTGGTATTACTTGGGATGGGGCAAAGCCAAGCAACACCTTAAGTTCGTTTTTGATCTCATCCACCGACAAGTCGTTGGAGAGACCTTTCAAGACCGCCTTGAATGGCCGAGCATTCTTGGTCTCATACGTGTAGAAATTGTGTTTGTGGTTTTCAAATAACCAACAAAAGTTTGGTGATCTTGTAAAGATTCCGTCAACAAGCGACATTCTCCTCTTCGACCAAGCTGGAACGAAACCTTCAAATTGCAAGTTTCCTTGCAATTCTTCAGTTGCGTTCGAAAGCTGGCCAAATCGGAGACGGAAGTCACAACAATTGGCGGAGCCTTTACTCGTTTCTCGACGGCAGAAGGCTCAGTACGAGGAGAAGGTTCCTTGTCATCAGTTTCGGATAAAACACCGAAACTGTTTGTCAATGGAATTGGAGGATTGACCTCACATTCAGAATCAGAATCAGACCTCAGAAGAGGCTGTTTTCTTTTTCTGTTTCCGTTAGCCGGTTTAGCGTTCAAACGCTTCACCGACGTAACGACCAAATCTTCAGAAGATTTGCGTTTACCTTTGTTTTGACGCATTTTGCAAGCAAAGTTCTCTTAAAAAGATGGCTTCGTTTGTAAAATACAACAAAATTTCAGGCGGGGTTAGTCTTGAAAAGACTGTTTAGAATTTTGGAAAATAACTCAGGTAGTCTTTAAAAAGACTGTGAATTTTGTTTTGAAATAACTCTGAGCTTAGGTAGTAAAAAATACCGCAGCTCTAGTGTCCGTTCACCACGAAGGTTCGCAAGACACTGACAGTAAAAAATGACTAAGTAGTTAGTAAATTTTATATTCAATCCAAATTATTTTTTTAATCAGTCAAGGATGCCTATTTGGAGTTGAGAGACTGGATTTATGGTGATTTGTCAACAAATAACATTATTTATGTTAATTTTTCGAAAGGTGTACAAACTTTTTTTGCACCTTTTTTTATTTTCGTAATAGTATTTGTTATATAACTTTTTATAGAAATCATCTTTTCATGAGCTTTTTGTAGTAAAATGTTTGGCATGAGTTTCTGAACAAAACGTAGTACTAGGTTCCTGTCAAACTTTAAATTTTTTACATGTTTCATCACAAAATGTGCATAGTGCCCAAGGGGTGTAAATACTTTTTTTACATACTGTAGCTTTTAAGAAAAAAAAATCAATGTTTATATTAATTGTGGTTTGGTTGAGCGTTTTAGCAGAATGCATTACTGTGAATACAAAGAGACGAGTTGTTCCTTTTAATTCCGCTATATATTTTTAATATCTTGACAGATACGTATTTCGTCTACTACTTGCAGACTTCATCAGTGTTCTGTTCTCGACTCGAGAGTTGCAAGTTGCACCATCCAATGGGACCAAAACAAAATAAAAAAACTGCGTGAACATTTTTTGCAAAATTGAGAACAACAAATTTCGGTCTTCTTTTTCTGAAGGTTACTAAGAATAACCTATAATTTCACCGAAAACTCTAAATCGATCAGAAAATTCTTTTGACAAAAGGAATGCAACAAGTTCAAATCAGAAGTTTTTTGACAGCACGAGTTAGATAGTCATCCAACAAGGTTTACTGAGTTGGATTAATACGAAGAGTGCTGAAAAAATCATGTTTTGCAACGAACGGCAAACAACTTTTTTTTGCAACTCGTTTGAGTGTTCTACTTTTCGCCCTGTTGTATCGAAAAGATTCTACTTTCTGCTCAATTCTGCTGTTTTTGATGTAGAAAAGTAGGCCGTTTCGTCATTTTAGAATGACATGAAAACTTAGTAGTTTTAAAATAGAGCTGCAAAAAGTTTTATTAAAATAATAAAAAAATATTTTCATAATAAAAAATGTTAAAAATACATAATAAAAAATTCTAATTTCTAGAGAACTAATCAATTGCGATCCATTTTTTACTTCATTAAAGGATAGAACAATGTTTATTGTTTACAAATGGAAACATTTATTATTCCCCCAAGGTGCTGTACTCAGCCCGATCCTGTACAACATCTTCACGTCGGACGTGGTGATGGTGAACGGCGTCGAGTACTACATGTTCGCGGATGACACGGGATTTGCCTCCGCCGACAAGCATCCAGAAATCATCATCAGCTGCAATCGGCCCAGAACAAGCTAGAAGACTACCAGCGGCGCTGGAAGATCAAGATCAATCCTGCAAAAACGCAAGCCACTTTTTACCCGGGCGAAGTGAACGGTTTCTTCCACAGTCGCAGGTCGTGTCGATGGGCCACGCCATCCCCTGGTCGGAACAAGTCAAATATCTTGGGCTAGAGTTTGACCCCAAACTTAAGTTTGACAAGCACGTCGCAGCATCTCTGGAGAAATGTAGCAAGCTCACCAGAATGCTGTACCCTCTCGTCAGCCGACGATCGCGACTCAGCAGCAGAAACAAGATCCTGCTGTACAAATTGATCTTCCGCCCAACCCTTTCGTACGGCTTCCCAGCATGGCACGGCTGTGCTCAATCTCGAAAGAAACTCCAAGTTCGACAAAACAAGCTGCTCAAAATGATGCTGGATCTCCCATTCAACTTCCCAACTGCCGAGCTGGAGGACGCTTCCTTTCCTACTTCGCAATTTCTGGACAGATGCTCAATGTCAGAAAATGACTTGATCGTCAACCTTGTGCCGTAATCTCTGTGATCTAGTTTGTAAGAAACCCCAATTTTCCTCTAACTATCCCCTTCTATCTTAAGAGAAACAGGTTTTTTGTTTGATGTGTTTTCCTGTTGAAAGCTTACTTTGTAACATAAAATTAATGGCATCTAAAGATACATGACTATTAGACATAGCTGCAAGGATCCTCCAAAACCCTATTTAGATCTTAAACTAACTTGATGTTCAAAGCTAAACCTGAAAAATAAACTGAATTGAATTGAATTGAACATTTATTATTTATTGATTTCGTTTTTTTTATTAATATTTTGAAAGTGAGTGCCGTAGACTATAAATTCTCAAAAGATAAGGAATAAATCTACAATAGAAAAGAACATCTAAAATCATTTTGCGAAAGCACATAGCAATTCGAAATTAATTTTCACCTGTTCAAAAAAAGTATTTGTTTAGCGTATAAAAAACAGGTGCTTTTGGAGTCAATCTCGGTTGAAAAATCTCGTTATTACCTTGTACTTAATACATAATTTAAACTATTTCTATAACCATAAGCCATTCCAATCCATAATTTAAACTATTGACAACATTTTTATTTTTTTATTATTCAAATTTTAAATAAGGCTGCTAACTTTTGTTAAGAATAATAAATTACAGCCCAGACACGATTATTCAAAGGTCTCGTTGTTTTATTTTTTATTGTCGAGCTTATGTATGACCTCTAAACTTCTCTTAAGTGGTTTAAATTTTTGAGATCCGAGATGGTGGCCAAAATGGTGGTGGTGAAATATAAAAAAAAATACATCCGGTAATTTTCAAGCAAACAACCATTTAAATTTGACTAAAATGGGATCGCAGAACTCGAATATGATGTAAAAAGCAAGAAAATAAAAAAATGTTTTGATTCGATTATCCCAAGATCCATAAAAACTAGAGCGTCCAATTTCCCGTCCCGGAAAAAAAAACCTGGGTAATTCCCAGGATTTCCCGAAAATTCAAGCGGAGGTAAACATTTTCGTAATTTTTTGGCAGATTTTTTAAAAAAATACAAACGAAAAAACGAAGTTGACTTTATAGCTGTCGGCCACCATTGCTAGTACCAACTTATAGTGTCTTCCTTTTAACTACAAGGACTTCGCCGGCTTGGGCTCCTAAGTGTTTGAGAACGGCATGGAGCGACGGCGCCGGGTACCTATATTTACATTTAGAATTTAAGAGCGCCCACCGTGGGATTCGAACCAGCAACCTCTGGATTGTGATTCCAGTGCGCGGTTCGATTGATCCACACGGATGGGACACAAAATACAAAAAATAGTGAAAGACGTCAACTGAATTGAAGAATTTACTGTTGTTATTGAACTTACCAGTTCGTCTAAAAAAATCATTCATTCAATATTATGGAAAGAAAAAAAAATTGATAAGTTTTTTTTAACAAATATTGTTCTCATTAATCGTTTGTGTTTTGAAATCAGAAACATACGGTAATCAAAAACATCAGCAATTATTGGACACTGAACTCAAACATAAATAATGATGATGCTCCATTTTACAGCCAATTGCTCATTTGTCCCAGCGTCCAATAGAAAAAAAAATCATTATTCATTATTCAATGCAATGCTCGTAGCCCTCAAAAAAAAACAACCACTCTGGATAAACATGTGCAAGTAAACACAATAATAACAACCGGCATGAATATGTCATGTCACGACCCTTCATTGTTTGTGTTAGTCCCATTCGGGGTTCCAAGGGTAAATATACACCCACCAACCCCAAAAGTCCACCGCCGAGGTTTTCCACCCCCAGCACCCCCGAAAAGTCAAGGGTGGGAAAAATCGGTTCCGGTGCTGCTGCTGCTGCTGGTCAGGTCAGCAAAGGTGCCGCCATTAATGCGCCAAAATCCTCCAATCTACATTTACCGGTCGGTTTCGAGCGTGGGTCGGTGGTGGAAAATCAGGTTAATAACGGGAATTCAATTTAATTATTTTTAATTCCAGGGTGTCGCCAAAGTGCAGCCCACCTCGGTTGGCCGTTGTTATTGTTCTGGATTCCATTTTTAAATGCATTTCTGAAGGAAGGGATAATTTGAATATCGTGATATTGAGAAAAAATAATTTAATAATTGTAATTAATTCATTTTTCTCACTTCAAAGAAATACGTAGAACTCCATCGTTGGACTCATTGAAAGGGCAGGATTCCCGATTGGACCCACCCGTGAGGTTGACCACGTATGCAAATAAGCTGGTAGCGCGAATCTGTGGTGAAACGGTAGGTTTTAAGTCGCGTGACATCATTGGCCCGCAAAAAAAAAGGGGCAAACCATTGTGTGTTCATTGGGGTCAAATCCTCGCAGATTCCATGCAAACAACACGCACAAACAAAAAAAACTCTCCCCGCTGATCCGAACTCCCCTCGAACAGGTCATCACCGTTGTGCTATCTTATTGCAAGTTTGATAAAGTTCAAAACGAGATTATGTTGTACCAGTCCAAAAAATAACGACAGTGTCGTGTCGACCGTGGGATTCGATCCCGTAACCCGTACTAATCAGTGCCGTGCCTTTACAGTATCGGCCACCACAGCTCTGGTGTGCGTAGGTCAGAAGCTTTATCCTCTCAAATAAAATCAAGAGCATTTTACTCTCGACTGAATGACAACTTTGACAACCTGAACTAATGCACGGGCGAGTAGTGCGTTGCGACAAGGTGGCACAACGTCGCCGGCTTGCATCCCTTCTGCATTTTGTCATTTTATGTGATTTATGTGTTATGAATATTAAATAGGTGTCACTATCCATGCTTATGGACTGGGTACATGCTTTTTTTGTGTGTAAAGGATGAGTTATTTTTCCAATCCCCGAAAACAAAACAAAAAACCAACAACAAAACCTTCGGCTCCGGTGGCCGATAGCGTTTGTTTTAAAATCGTGAAACGCCAACAACGACGATAAATAATAATTTAATAATAGCTTTTGAAATTAAGACCAACTTTGCCTCTGCACAGACAGGTTGTTAAGGGGTGGTGGGTGAGAGGACTTTTCGTTTCATCCCTTGCTGCAGGTCACGAGATATCCAGGCTGAGGAAGTGCACACACACACACACACACACACACACACACACACACACACACACACACACACACACACGGTTGGAAGGCATCCCGAATGGTATTTAATTAAAATTTTAAACATTTTTGCGTTACCGTTTGTTGGTTGTTGGAGCGAAGAATTTTCCCTCAACGTATCCCTTTTTAAGCTTCCGCAATCATAACAACTTTGTAAATACACGCTGATATGTCGATACCAGTTGTTTGCATTTCCTGGCATATAATTATTTTATTCAAATACGTGCCATATTATCAACCATTTTTTTTGCTGATTCTACCCTTGACTCGCTATGTTCAAATAAATTTTTAAGAGCAGAACCGAGAATCAAAATTGTTAATTAGTCAAAATGACATTAATCATTTATTTAGGTAGTCCAAATTATGTGCGATTTTTCTTATTATTAAATGCAATTTAAACTTTATCCATCGACTCTTCTTTTTTTAAATAAGCCATACAAGTCTTCATATAAATTTAGGCGATGTCCAATGGACATTGTCCATACAAAAGTATAATTTGTTGTCATTGTTCGATCTGTTTAAGCAGTCTTCGGCTAAAAATTTGACATGGGAGTTTCTTGGCTTTTTTTTTTTGCTTGACGATTACGGTGCTCTAATCCGAAATAGGGTGGATCACAAAATTGCGTTCATCGTCAATTTTTGCAAAAAAAAAACACATTTTTCAAAAAATTATATCTCCGGAACGGCAGAACCAATTTTGGAACGCCACTTTTGAAAACCATGTTATTAGTTGGGCTTTTATGGAAGAATATATTGGAGCCCGCAAAACCCGAGCAGGGGTAAATAACACGGGAATACCAAATTTTGGTATTACTTGGGCAAATAACAGCGACCAAAATGTGCCCTTAGTTGCCCAGTAATAGATGGTAAAATACCATGAAATCATACCAAAAGCTTGTATGTGGAAGGGCACAACAATACCATACCATGTTATTCCAAAGGTAAAATAATACCACAAAATAAAATCATTTCAATACCAAGTTAAGGTCTTCTGGATTTTTGAACATTGCTTGAATACCAAAACTTGGTATTGTCATGGTTTTAATTTTAGGTATTCCCGCGCCCTTGGAAAATCATATTTTGGTATTCCTGTGGTCTTCCACATACATGATTTTGGAATGATTTCATGGTATTTTACCATTTATTACTGGGCAACCAAGATCACATTTTGGTCGCTGATATTTGCACAAGTAATACCAAAATTTAGTATTTTCATACCATTTTTAGTGCAGCAGTTGCAGTTAGTGAAAAAACGGAAATGATCCATATGCAACAGCCAAATCTACTCACCTGATGATTCCATGTTGTTCCTAGTGATATTCTTCACCACACCGAATGCATTTGTCATTGATGAACGGCCTATGCATAAAGTTCTTGAAGATTCTGAAAAATAACAAGATTGAAAAATAAGTGTTATTAAAAAAAACTGGATTGAAATTCACCAAAATTCAATAATCTTTCGATTGACTCGTTTTTCAAAGTATTTGGTTTTTTTTTTCAAGTCATTTTAGCGCAAAATTTATTATCTTGTCCAAATTGATAAAAAAAAAAATCCCATACTTTCAGAGAAAATTGATGAAACCTTTCATTAAAAAAAGAATACCAAAATATGCCATCCTGACTTAGAAAATTTTCCACAATTTCAAGTCATTTCTTTAGGGGGTATATCAAAAATGTTTAAAATCAAGTTTGAAATTTCCGGTTTTCAATGAAAGCATTCGCTTTGAGACATAATTTTAGCGCAAAATTAATTATTTTGTCAAAATTGGTCAAAAATTTCCCATAGTTTCAGAGGAATTTGATAAAACACTGTAATACCAAAATAATACCAATATGTGGTGTTCGACCATTGACAAATTCTGCAATTTTGCAATATCATAACAATATCTTAAATTGGTATGATACCACATTTTGCTCTTGCATAATCCTCAAGACAAATTTTAAAGGGTCCAGGAATTTCAAAATTTGGTATTAATACCAGAGAAAGGTATTATTACGCATTTCCCTTGTTATTTACCTATGCCTATGCTATAACTGATTATATGAAATTATTCTATGAACATTTAACATGGTTTCGGTCCCAATGATCTCGCGTCGGAAGATGTTTTTAATTTACATCATCCACAATTTTGCCGAAACTACTAGGGGAAATATACCCATTTTAATCACACTAAGCCGTTCGACCCATTCTCATCACTTTTGCCATTTTCCGCTATTAAATCAACATTTTCAGATGTATCAACAATGGAGAGTTGCTGGCTCACTTTTATTTGAGCTATTTATTACTTCAGAATTGTCAAAAACACGTTATAAAAGCTGTAATTCATGATCAAAGTGCTGATAGGCCGATAATAGAAATAGGCTGAGAAAGGGCATAGTTCCCCTAAATCGATCAAAATTCCCTTTTTTAAGCAAAAAATCAGGTAATAATCATGTGTTAATTTGTGAATTTGTTAATTTGTTAATTTGTTAATTTGTTAATTTGTTAATTTGTTAATTTGTTAATTTGTTAATTTGTTAATTTGTTAATTTGTTAATTTGTTAATTTGTTAATTTGTTAATTTGTTAATTTGTTAATTTGTTAATTTGTTAATTTGTTAATTTGTTAATTTGTTAATTTGTTAATTTGTTAATTTGTTAATTTGTTAATTTGTTAATTTGTTAATTTGTTAATTTGTTAATTTGTTAATTTGTTAATTTGTTAATTTGTTAATTTGTTAATTTGTTAATTTGTTAATTTGTTAATTTGTTAATTTGTTAATTTGTTAATTTGTTAATTTGTTAATTTGTTAATTTGTTAATTTGTTAATTTGTTAATTTGTTAATTTGTTAATTTGTTAATTTGTTAATTTGTTAATTTGTTAATTTGTTAATTTGTTAATTTGTGAATTTGTTAATTTGTTAATTTGTTAATTTGTTAATTTGTTAATTTGTTAATTTGTTAATTTGTTAATTTGTTAATTTGTTAATTTGTTAATTTGTTAATTTGTTAATTTGTTAATTTGTTAATTTGTTAATTTGTTAATTTGTTAATTTGTTAATTTGTTAATTTGTTAATTTGTTAATTTGTTAATTTGTTAATTTGTTAATTTGTTAATTTGTTAATTTGTTAATTTGTTAATTTGTTAATTTGTTAATTTGTTAATTTGTTAATTTGTTAATTTGTTAATTTGTTAATTTGTTAATTTGTTAATTTGTTAATTTGTTAATTTGTTAATTTGTTAATTTGTTAATTTGTTAATTTGTTAATTTGTTAATTTGTTAATTTGTTAATTTGTTAATTTGTTAATTTGTTAATTTGTTAATTTGTTAATTTGTTAATTTGTTAATTTGTTAATTTGTTAATTTGTTAATTTGTTAATTTGTTAATTTGTTAATTTGTTAATTTGTTAATTTGTTAATTTGTTAATTTGTTAATTTGTTAATTTGTTAATTTGTTAATTTGTTAATTTGTTAATTTGTTAATTTGTTAATTTGTTAATTTGTTAATTTGTTAATTTGTTAATTTGTTAATTTGTTAATTTGTTAATTTGTTAATTTGTTAATTTGTTAATTTGTTAATTTGTTAATTTGTTAATTTGTTAATTTGTTAATTTGTTAATTTGTTAATTTGTTAATTTGTTAATTTGTTAATTTGTTAATTTGTTAATTTGTTAATTTGTTAATTTGTTAATTTGTTAATTTGTTAATTTGTTAATTTGTTAATTTGTTAATTTGTTAATTTGTTAATTTGTTAATTTGTTAATTTGTTAATTTGTTAATTTGTTAATTTGTTAATTTGTTAATTTGTTAATTTGTTAATTTGTTAATTTGTTAATTTGTTAATTTGTTAATTTGTTAATTTGTTAATTTGTTAATTTGTTAATTTGTTAATTTGTTAATTTGTTAATTTGTTAATTTGTTAATTTGTTAATTTGTTAATTTGTTAATTTGTTAATTTGTTAATTTGTTAATTTGTTAATTTGTTAATTTGTTAATTTGTTAATTTGTTAATTTGTTAATTTGTTAATTTGTTAATTTGTTAATTTGTTAATTTGTTAATTTGTTAATTTGTTAATTTGTTAATTTGTCAATTTGTTAATTTGTTAATTTGTTAATTTGTTAATTTGTTAATTTGTTAATTTGTTAATTTGTTAATTTGTTAATTTGTTAATTTGTTAATTTGTTAATTTGTTAATTTGTTAATTTGTTAATTTGTTAATTTGTGAATTTGTTAATTTGTTAATTTGTTAATTTGTTAATTTGTTAATTTGTTAATTTGTTAATTTGTTAATTTGTTAATTTGTTAATTTGTTAATTTGTTAATTTGTTAATTTGTTAATTTGTTAATTTGTTAATTTGTTAATTTGTTAATTTGTTAATTTGTTAATTTGTTAATTTGTTAATTTGTTAATTTGTTAATTTGTTAATTTGTTAATTTGTTAATTTGTTAATTTGTTAATTTGTTAATTTGTTAATTTGTTAATTTGTTAATTTGTTAATTTGTTAATTTGTTAATTTGTTAATTTGTTAATTTGTTAATTTGTTAATTTGTTAATTTGTTAATTTGTTAATTTGTTAATTTGTTAATTTGTTAATTTGTTAATTTGTTAATTTGTTAATTTGTTAATTTGTTAATTTGTTAATTTGTTAATTTGTTAATTTGTTAATTTGTTAATTTGTTAATTTGTTAATTTGTTAATTTGTTAATTTGTTAATTTGTTAATTTGTTAATTTGTTAATTTGTTAATTTGTTAATTTGTTAATTTGTTAATTTGTTAATTTGTTAATTTGTTAATTTGTTAATTTGTTAATTTGTTAATTTGTTATTTTGTTAATTTGTTAATTTGTTAATTTATTAATTTGTTAATTTGTTAATTTGTTAATTTGTTAATTTGTTAATTTGTTAATTTGTTAATTTGTTAATTTGTTAATTTGTTAATTTGTTAATTTGTTAATTTGTTAATTTGTTAATTTGTTAATTTGTTAATTTGTTAATTTGTTAATTTGTTAATTTGTTAATTTGTTAATTTGTTAATTTGTTAATTTGTTAATTTGTTAATTTGTTAATTTGTTAATTTGTTAATTTGTTAATTTGTTAATTTGTTAATTTGTTAATTTGTTAATTTGTTAATTTGTTAATTTGTTAATTTGTTAATTTGTTAATTTGTTAATTTGTTAATTTGTTAATTTGTTAATTTGTTAATTTGTTAATTTGTTAATTTGTTAATTTGTTAATTTGTTAATTTGTTAATTTGTTAATTTGTTAATTTGTTAATTTGTTAATTTGTTAATTTGTTAATTTGTTAATTTGTTAATTTGTTAATTTGTTAATTTGTTAATTTGTTAATTTGTTAATTTGTTAATTTGTTAATTTGTTAATTTGTTAATTTGTTAATTTGTTAATTTGTTAATTTGTTAATTTGTTAATTTGTTAATTTGTTAATTTGTTAATTTGTTAATTTGTTAATTTGTTAATTTGTTAATTTGTTAATTTGTTAATTTGTTAATTTGTTAATTTGTTAATTTGTTAATTTGTTAATTTGTTAATTTGTTAATTTGTTAATTTGTTAATTTGTTAATTTGTTAATTTGTTAATTTGTTAATTTGTTAATTTGTTAATTTGTTAATTTGTTAATTTGTTAATTTGTTAATTTGTTAATTTGTTAATTTGTTAATTTGTTAATTTGTTAATTTGTTAATTTGTTAATTTGTTAATTTGTTAATTTGTTAATTTGTTAATTTGTTAATTTGTTAATTTGTTAATTTGTTAATTTGTTAATTTGTTAATTTGTTAATTTGTTAATTTGTTAATTTGTTAATTTGTTAATTTGTTAATTTGTTAATTTGTTAATTTGTTAATTTGTTAATTTGTTAATTTGTTAATTTGTTAATTTGTTAATTTGTTAATTTGTTAATTTGTTAATTTGTTAATTTGTTAATTTGTTAATTTGTTAATTTGTTAATTTGTTAATTTGTTAATTTGTTAATTTGTTAATTTGTTAATTTGTTAATTTGTTAATTTGTTAATTTGTTAATTTGTTAATTTGTTAATTTGTTAATTTGTTAATTTGTTAATTTGTTAATTTGTTAATTTGTTAATTTGTTAATTTGTTAATTTGTTAATTTGTTAATTTGTTAATTTGTTAATTTGTTAATTTGTTAATTTGTTAATTTGTTAATTTGTTAATTTGTTAATTTGTTAATTTGTTAATTTGTTAATTTGTTAATTTGTTAATTTGTTAATTTGTTAATTTGTTAATTTGTTAATTTGTTAATTTGTTAATTTGTTAATTTGTTAATTTGTTAATTTGTTAATTTGTTAATTTGTTAATTTGTTAATTTGTTAATTTGTTAATTTGTTAATTTGTTAATTTGTTAATTTGTTAATTTGTTAATTTGTTAATTTGTTAATTTGTTAATTTGTTAATTTGTTAATTTGTTAATTTGTTAATTTGTTAATTTGTTAATTTGTTAATTTGTTAATTTGTTAATTTGTTAATTTGTTAATTTGTTAATTTGTTAATTTGTTAATTTGTTAATTTGTTAATTTGTTAATTTGTTAATTTGTTAATTTGTTAATTTGTTAATTTGTTAATTTGTTAATTTGTTAATTTGTTAATTTGTTAATTTGTTAATTTGTTAATTTGTTAATTTGTTAATTTGTTAATTTGTTAATTTGTTAATTTGTTAATTTGTTAATTTGTTAATTTGTTAATTTGTTAATTTGTTAATTTGTTAATTTGTTAATTTGTTAATTTGTTAATTTGTTAATTTGTTAATTTGTCAATTTGTTAATTTGTTAATTTGTTAATTTGTTAATTTGTTAATTTGTTAATTTGTTAATTTGTTAATTTGTTAATTTGTTAATTTGTTAATTTGTTAATTTGTTAATTTGTTAATTTGTTAATTTGTTAATTTGTTAATTTGTTAATTTGTTAATTTGTTAATTTGTTAATTTGTTAATTTGTTAATTTGTTAATTTGTTAATTTGTTAATTTGTTAATTTGTTAATTTGTTAATTTGTTAATTTGTTAATTTGTTAATTTGTTAATTTGTTAATTTGTTAATTTGTTAATTTGTTAATTTGTTAATTTGTTAATTTGTTAATTTGTTAATTTGTTAATTTGTTAATTTGTTAATTTGTTAATTTGTTAATTTGTTAATTTGTTAATTTGTTAATTTGTTAATTTGTTAATTTGTTAATTTGTTAATTTGTTAATTTGTTAATTTGTTAATTTGTTAATTTGTTAATTTGTTAATTTGTTAATTTGTTAATTTGTTAATTTGTTAATATGTTAATTTGTTAATTTGTTTATTTGTTAATTTGTTAATTTGTTAATTTGTTAATTTGTTAATTTGTTAATTTGTTAATTTGTTAATTTGGTAATTTGTTAATTTGTTAATTTGTTAATTTGTTAATTTGTTAATTTGTTAATTTGTTAATTTGTTAATTTGTTAATTTGTTAATTTGTTAATTTGTTAATTTGTTAATTTGTTAATTTGTTAATTTGTTAATTTGTTAATTTGTTAATTTGTTAATTTGTTAATTTGTTAATTTGTTAATTTGTTAATTTGTTAATTTGTTAATTTGTTAATTTGTTAATTTGTTTATTTTAATTTTGTGATGGGTTCTGAGTGGTTTTTGCTATTTTTTTACAGTGAAGCTTACATAAAACGTTTTATGTACACATCTCAAAACAAAACGGACTTTCAAAGAAAACGATAATTGATGGCCCCTGCAGGCGATCAGCAACACCTGGTCATAACAAACGTAACAATAATTTCTGATGTTTCTTTCACTTTCGACATCTGTCGCCGCAATTTGTAACGAATTATCGCCCAAGTTTACATCACTTCAACGAACAGCCCATCATGTCAGAACATCGAACCACTCAATCAATTGAACCCTCCTAAACCCGTTCCACGTTGGAGCTAATCCAACTCCCATCCCTTACCCCGGGTGGGCATTTTCCAGGCCGATAATTGCCAAGCGTGTGTAGGATCGTTGTCATCATTATCGTTAGCGGCTATTATCGCGTTTAATTTAATTCCTGGTCGATAATTATGCTGTTTACGCGTCATTGTGCACTGCGGCGCCCCCCCCCCCCTTTTGTGATAGTGTGCGTTTGAAGCGTACCGCGTTAAAGTACGAGTGATTTTTCTCTTGTTTCACTCTGTTTGTACTTGGAATTGAGTTGGGCATTTATGTTAAACAATGCTTGATTGAACGCAAACATGCAAAATGACATCGACGTGCTGTCAGAGAGTATCTCGAGCGGGGTATAATCGTTAAAGTTCTGTTAAAAGACGAATTTAATTGTTCAGTGACAAAATATTTTGCAATATTCAAGGGAAATATAACGATTACAACTAAAAAACAACGATAATTCTTTCACAAAATTCTAAAATTAAAAAATAATCTAGAAGTCAACGCCAAACCGTTTTGTGCTCAAGAAAAGCTCTTACCTTAGATATTCCCTTTTCCCAAAAAGGCACACAGTAACGTTTATTGGCTCGCAGATATAACTCACCGTTGCGACGTGTAATAAATTATGCAGAAGAACCACCTGTGTTACAGGGAAACAAGCAACAAACGGTTAGTAAGTACACAAAAAACATACTTTTACAGAAGAGGTACAGCACATCTGCCATTTTGGGATCATCTAATTGAATGTGATTATGTTAACATTTATTTGCAAAATAGAAAGTAATGACGTGTCAAAATGTAGAACACGTGACCTGTTGTAATTCCTTCGGTGTTTGTTGCTCAATAATACAAGTGGCTTTGTGGATTACATGACTCTTTAGGTATATTTTTGTAACAGAGATCTGAGATGGTCCGTGGGTATAAATACGGCAGGCCAATTTTCAAATGTGACGCTTAAATTAAAAAAAAAAATCCATTTAAAAACGTATTGTTAGGATACACAGAAGAAAATTGGCAAAAATGATTAGTATAAGCCTTTCCGCTTCTACAGAACGGATTTTCTGATCGCTTTGCAATCTTCAGCAAAATTGTATAAGTTATGAGTTATACTTTTTTTTAATAAAGGGTACGCGGAAAAAATACGGATTTTTTATTTAACTTTTTTTCCAGTTCAGAGATCAGAAATCACTCGCTCATCACCGAACGATTCTTTGCCGACAAGAGCGCGCAACCATTCGCGAGTGAACACGACACGCCAATTTCCAGCGGCTTGCTCAATCTCTTCACTAAGCGAAACAAATATTTCGTGAACTTCCTTTCCTGCTCCGTCCGTCGACCCGAGCAATTTAAAATGTACACATAGGGAAATATGCCCATTTTAATCACTCTAAGCCGTTCGACCAATTGTCATCACTTTTGCCGTTTTCCGCTATTAAATCAACATTTTCAGATGAATCAACAATGGAGAGTTGCTTGCTCACTTTTAATTGAGCTATTTATTACTTTGGAACAGTGTAAAACACATTATGAAAGCTGTAATTCGTGATCAAAGTGCTGATAGGCCGATAATAGAAATAGGCTGAAAAAGGGTATAGTTCCCTACTTTATTAATGGAAATACAAAGGAACTACATATATTTTTTTAAGTTTTATTTTACTCTACTGCTGCCATCAAGGAATTCATAGGGTTTGTGCATAATGCAAAATGAGAAATACTCAGAGTATAGCTTTATCGTTTAATATATAACTAGGCTTAGTGATTTTTCACGCTGAAAAATTGCAAATTTCGCGGGGACCTCATTTTCAAAATACCAAATTTCACGGAAATTTCGCGGAGCGTGAAAAATGTTTAAATAACTCTTGAAAATCTTATGTTAAAATTTCAGAAACTACTTTTTATGCATAATTATATATTATTTTTCAACAAACTAAAAAAAACTTCAAAAAATTTTAAAGTGTCAATAGGCAAATATAACTTAATCTGTAGCGAAAACTTAAAATTTTATTCAAAATAAAAAAATGTTTTTTTAATTTCTATGTGCACTATCCAGACAACTAAACAAGACTCAGAAAAATCTGAAATGTTTTTAAAAGATGATTTTAATGATAAAATATACTATTAATTTTATCATGAATAAAAGAAAGCTTGAATATCTTCTAATTTCTTTTAAGATTATACTTTTAAAATAAAATTGTAGTAAAATTGTTATTACAGCGAATGAAAATATTACTAAAATAGTGTTAGTTTCATAGAAAACTGATACACTAATTAGTTATCTATTGCTCAATATTTTCTCTTTTCACATTTATATACTTATTGCTTGTACGTTCTCAGGGAATAGACTGTTTATGCATGAACCTTTGCTTTTAATTGATTTCTAGAAACAAATTAAGGTGAAGCCGTTGATCATTTTCAAAGAAAATTAATCATCACTATAAAAAATTGTGTATTAAATTCAATTTAACGAATTTCAGCACCAAAAGGGATGAGCATGTGCCGGTTGTTGCCTTCTTGAATTCATTGAAGGAATTTTTGATCTAAATCAATTGTGCTTCAAAATTTATATAATTTTGTGGCACAGTCATTGACGTCCTAGTAAGCAATCATTGATTAATGACGATTTCCATAACTTTACAAGGAATGGGATAATTGTTACCAAATGGAATCAGCATGTGTAGGGCACTATTCTAAACAACACGTTGAAGGAATTTTGTCAAAACATTGAAAGTGACGCAAAATTTATATCTTTGAACGCAAAATCATGACAATGATGGAAGTCTTCACGTTAATTCAGCTTAAAAACAGTGCAATCATTAAAAAATTATCACAATATACTTGTTCAATCAATTTTAACAAGTTTGGTTTGAAAAGCAAAAAAACTGTAAAAATTTGAATTTTCGGTACGAGAATATCTGCAATCAAATAATTGATGCTATCTTCCGTGAGAAAACTTGATGATTCTTAGATTATGGTTTTTACTTTGAGTGATTTATTTAAATTTACTTCAAAGGTCTTCAAAGGTTTCAAAGAATTGATTTGATAAAATTGATAAATTTCACGGGATTTCACGGAAATCTTCGACTTTCACGAATTTCACGCTGTCCGCGAAATCGTGAAAATTCACTAACCTTATATATAATGAATTGTAGCCATTTATATTTTTTATTCTCATATTAACTTCTAGAGGTACAAAAGTTAAGGGTTTCAAATTTTCAGCATATTTTCAAGCTTTAAAATTTTAGTATATAATTTTGAGTAATTCTTGTTTTGGCCCATTCTATGATTTTTCAAAGCAATATTTTTGTGTTATTTCTGTGAGTTTATGCATTCTTTTAAACATCAGCAGATCTTTTCCAATTTTCATCATATAATTTGGAATAATTTCTGTGGTTTTGCTAACTTTGTTTTTCATGTAAGTTGTATAATTTCTTTAAGTGTTTGCATTCTTTCAAACACAAGCAGTCCTTAATTTTTCAACAATTGTTTTTTTAAGATTTTTTGTTTTTCGTGTAAGTTGTATCATTTCTGTGAGTTTTTGCATTCTTTCAAACATGAGCAATTCTTTAAATTTTCAGCATATGATTTTGAATATTTTTGTAGGTTTTGCATTCTTTGATTTTTCAAAGCAACTTATTTGTTTTTTTTTCCTGTGAGCTTTTGCATTATTTTTAACGTCAGCTGATCTTTTAAATTTTCACCATATAATTTGGAACAATTTTTGTGATTTTTTGCTATCTTTGTTTTTCTTGTAAGTTTTATTATTTCTGTTAGTTTTTGCGTTTCTTAGATTTTTTAAAGCGAATAATCTTTATTGATTCTGCGGGTTTTGCATTCTTTAAAGTATAAGAGATTCTTCTAATTTTCAAGTGACGAATAACATTATGAAGGTTAAAGTTACGTTAATCAAATAAACAACAACAACATTAAATTTTCAGCATATAGTTTTAAAATGTTTCGGTGAATTTTTGCATTTTTTGTTATTAAAAGGGAATGATTTATATTATTTCTGTGAGTTTTTGAATTCTCTCAATTATGAGCAGTTCATTTTTTCACCTTATGATTTTGAATAATTTCTGTTAGTTTATGCATTCTTTCATTTTTAAAAGCAAATTATTCAAATTATTGCCGCTCCTTGATATGAATGAAATGGATTTTTTACCCCCTCGATTTTTTTTATAGTTATATAACACAGCCTTCGACCCTCCCCCCTCCCTTCCCTTCCCTCAACTGTGACACTTAGGGGAGAGGGGTAATATGCACCCCGTGGCAAAATGCACCCTGCTTTTCTCGATATTTGGAAGAATTTTCCGGGAAACAATTATAGAAATTGGAAGCTAAACATTGCTAAACCATGCTGGAAAAATTTGAGCATCGCATTATAAAAACAGCTTAAGTTATTTGCAAAACTTTAAAATGTTGTGTTTTAATCTAATTTCATTGAACTTTCATCATGATTTTTGTACAATATAAAAAGCATTTATTGATATTGTAAGTGTTGAGGTATATAGTTTTTGTCATAATCTTCATTATTCTTTACATAGATGAGTCCAAAAACATCAAAAAATGCATTTTTAATTAAATTTTCTGCAAAAAGCTTGGTCGGGGCAAAATGCACCGCTGTGAAGCTCCTTTGTAAAAACAGCGGTGTCATCTAGTGGTGACTAGTGAAAACTGCTTTTAGTCGGTGCATTTTGCCCCATGTTGTGGTGCATTTTGCCCCGTTGCTGTAGTGCATTTTGCCCCGCATGGTTGTTTGAAATGAATCAAAAATGTTTTTAGAAATGTGATATTTTCGAACAATTCTGTGGGTTTTTAAGACTTTTTGGATGACACATGGATGACGAAGAATAATAGTTGTTTTAGAACATTGAACAAAATTCTTCCACAGTAATGCTGTAATTGTTGAGAAATCACTGTTTTCCCTTAGGGGGTGCATATTACCCCCTCTCCTCTTAATAAAAGAACGCTCCCATACAAGTTTGTTTGAACGAGTGACAATATTGCACTGCCGCGAAGAAGTACCATAAATCATACAAAAAAATATGCTTTTCGGCGAAACGTCCTTTATTTTTTGACCTATTTTTTTCCTTTTTTAGACTTATTTTTAGATGACAAAATATGCCATCATATGAGTTTCGTTAGGCAAGGTTGCCATTTTTGCCTTCCTCACTGAGGTAAGGCTATAATCCTGCTCTAAAAATGAACTTTTTATTAAAAGCTCGAAGACCCACCTTCATGTACACATATCGACTCAGAATCGAAAACTGAACAAATGTCTGTGTGTGTGTGTATGTGTGTGTGTGTGTATGTGTGTGTGTGTGTATGTATGTATGTGTTCAAAAATCTTGCCAAGATTTCTCAGCACTGGCTGAACCGATTTTAATCGAACCAGTTGCATTCGACTTGGTTTAGGGTCCCATACATCGCTATTGAATTGTTTGTAGTTTCGATAAGTAGTTCAAAAGTTATGTATAAAAATGTGTTTTCACATATATCCGGATCTCAATTATATGCATGTAAACGATGTCCGGATCCATCATCCAACCCATCGTTGATTAGGTAATCAAGAGACCTTTCCAACAAGTCCACAACATCGAAGATCTGGCAACCCTGTCTCGAGTTATGACCACTTAAGTGATATTTATGTACTTTTTTGAAGCCGGATCTCACTTAAATGCATGTAAACGATGTCCGGATCCATCATCCGACCCATCATTGGTTAGATAATCGAGAGACCTTTCCAACGAGTCCAGAACATCGAAGATCTGGCAACCCTGTCTCGAGTTATTACCACTTAAGTGATATTTATGTACTTTTTTGAAGCCGGATCTCACTTAAATGCATGTAAACGATGTCCAGATCCATCATCCGACCCATCATTGGTTAGGTAATTGAGAGACCTTTCTAACGAGTCCACATAATTGAAGATCTGGCAACCCTGCCTCGAGTTATGACCACTTAAGTGATATTTATGCACTTTTTTGAAACCGGATCTCACTTTAATGCATGTAAACGATTGTCGGATCCATCATCCGACCCATCGTTGGTTAGGTAATCAAGAGACCTTTCCAACAAGTCCACATAATTGAAGATCTGGCTACCCTGTCTAGAGTTATGACCACTTAAGTGATATTTATGTACTTTTTGAAGCCGAATCTCACTTAAATGTATGTAAACGATGTCCCGAACCATCATCCGACCCATCGTTGGTTAGGTAATCAAGAGACCTTTCCAATGAGTCCACATAATTGAAAATCTGGCAACCCTGTCTCAAGTTATGATCACTTAAGTGATATTTATGTACTTTTTTGAAGCCGGATCTCACTTAAATGCATGTAAACGATGTCCGGATCCATCATCTGACCCATCATTGGTTAGGTAATCGAGAGACCTTTCCAACAAGTCCAAAACATTGAAGATCTGGCAACCCTGCCTCGAGTTATGACCACTTAAGTGATATTTATGTACTTTTTTGAAGCCGAATCTCACTTAAATGTATGTAAACGATGTCCGGAACCATCATCCAACCCATCATCGGTTAGGTAATCAAAAGACCTTTCCAACGAGTCCTCATAATTGAAAATCTGGCAACCCTGTCTCGAGTTATGACAGATTAAGTTATATCTGTGTACTTATTTTTCTGGACATAAAAAAGAATAGCTGAAATATGTGTCCGAACCACTCATATTACTCATTGTTGGTAAAAAGTGAGGAAGGCATCAACCACATAGGTGGATTAAGTTGGTTTCTTTAAAAAAATCTGCGCAAGATGAACTCCATTTTTTTTTTTTTTTTAAACTTTATAGAGTGAGTGCCACTTCCAGTTCTAATCAATTACGATTATGTTGAGGATTCGAGCTCAGTTGTCCAACGAAAAAAAAAAACCTAAAATACCCCCAAGTAGGGGAACAGCATCTAATTCCAGCGTGCCTCTAATTTTGGCAGGTCAGAACTTTGACATGCAATTAAAGCTAAATAAAAGCGTTTTCAACTGAAATCGAGTGATAAATAGCTCAATAAGAAGTGAGCAAGCAAGTTTCTACCAAAAATTTTGCAAAATTAGTTGTTTAAATAGTGAAAATCAGCAAATTGGATAGAGTTAGGAGCGAGAGCTTAACCTGCCAAAGATACGAGAATTTCCCCTAGTATATTTTGCTAAGTATTTCAGTGATATTTCAGGCCTTAATCAAATCAAATAAAATTTTCTCAATTATATAGGTAAGAAAAACAATACCAACACACCACATAAGTCCCTCGAGTATTCTTTATTGGATTACCGATTCAATTTCCTAGGATTATCACCCCTTTGGCACCATCCACCTGGTTTGAGCAGGAGAATGCCCCCTTTGATGTGAAGGATGCCGATCTGGTTTGGAGCAGTAAGTTATTCGGCAAAAATTAATGCCAACTCATATGCCACCTGACAGGACTCATCCGACTCAGGTTCTACACACCCTGGACTGGACAGAGCAGATCAGTTCGAGCAGACACGACGACGACGAGAGACGTCCATCGACCGGAGTTTATATGCCACATCTTGTTTGCTGTAGCAACTTCCCAAGGCTGACCGGTCGGTGGCAATAACATATGAGCGCCTCTTCGCCGGAATTAATGAATATTTAATAGAGGGGTTATTTGCAGGAAAGACCACAAACATTCCACACTGATCCCGGAGGGTCCGGTTCGGTTTGGCCTGGAGCACCCAACGAGGAGTTATAATCACTGCGCTGGGAGGGTTTCGACCAGGGATTGGCACGAACGACCAGGGCCAGCGGTGAGTGGGCCTAATTAGCACATTATATCCTAATTTGCAGGGCAAACACGGCAAAAAGCTCTGATAATCTGGCCGCTGCACGATGAGCTGGAACATTTTTCACGCTACCTTGATTGATGGATTCATTTTTTTTTCTTTTTAGTATAGTATTGAGTATAGTTTGCTTTAATTTAACAACTTTGTATTCATCAAATCTGATCAAAATTTATTAAAATTTTTTGTAAAGTCAATCTAACTGCAAAAAAAAATCTCATCGCGTTAAATCCTCACTGTTTTACTGCTATGGACTTATCCGCTCACAGTACACTCTATCGAGATTGAAAAATCACACACGTTACTACAATTTGCATCACATCATACAGTTGATTTATCACATTGCCCTGTTGATTTACACACACTACACTTTTTCAAAATTCGCCTTAAATTTCCAGTTTAAGTAATTAAAAATTAAAACAACTCAAACACAAAACCCTCGTAAGGTAAGGCTGCACCACGCGGATTTACGCATAATTCCGCTGGCTTTTGGGAGCTGATGCAGCTAACTCGCTTGAATTTCACGTTCCAGAAACATCATATGCAGGACCAACTGTGGTCACAGCTTCCGGGGGAGATTTTGAGTTGCACCATGGTGTCAAAAAGGAATTTCATCTGTGGTATGAGATGGGAGTCGTGAGGATTAGGTGAAAAATTTACTCACCTTTACGGGGGCTTTTTGATATCACGTTCACTTTTTGTAAACTTTTCTCTTAGCAAAATGCATTTTAAAAATGAGGTTTTCAAAAATCTCAGAAAAAGGTGCCACGGGCGCGGGGGTGGACCAAATGTCACCAAACTAGGGATTCTTTGTTTTTGGGGCAAAAACAACCCCCATGCCAAATATGAACAGATTTGGTGAAGGTCGATGTTGGACGCGTGGTCACTTGGGATGGAATGGCCCATGAGCAAGGCTTAAAATCGGTTCTGTCTGGACAACCAACTCAACCTGAGGGTCGACCGGAGAGCTTCTTGTGGTTCCACAAGAACTTTTGTTCTCAACAGTCATAACAACAAAAACACGACGCTAGACAAATACAATTTATTAAATACCGACGCTTCGCGACGCACCGTAGCATGCGTTGCATAGTTGGCCGAAAGCGCGCATCAAAAGCTAGTGTTGCCAGAAAATGTTTTATGTTATCAGAAAAACTAACTTAATCCACCTATGTGGTTGATGCCTTCCTCCCTTTTTACCAACAATGGGTAATATGAGTGGTTTGGACACATATTTCAGCTATTTTTTTAGATCCAGAAAAAATAGTACACAGATATAACTCAAGTGGTCATAACTCAAGACAGGGTTGCCAGACTCCTGTCAAAACAATGACTTGGAATAGTGAGTGAAACTTTTGCTCGTGATTCGTGGGAAGTTTTAACCCCGTTTTTGAAACTCGACAACGACTATCGTTCTGCTAATTGATTGCGCGAGTAGTGCGGTTCCCGTAGTTGCTGGAGTACATTTTTAGTTCCTGCTGCCAGAAGCCAAATACGACGACGAAGTTTTGCAGCTGGACACGAGTGTTTCCTCAAACCTTCGCCATATTGCCGGATTACTCTCCTTCTCCCAAGTCACTCACTGGAACCACTCAGCATTTGACAGCGATCATGAGTGGAACGAAGAAAACAGAAGACAAAAAAAAGTCATCTGTTTCCAGCAAGGATGGTACCAACTTTAAACGCTCGAGAGACGATTTGGACGAGACCGATGACCGAATCCAGTCCTTCGACGAACTTTTGACCAGGATGAAACAGATGTTTGATGACACCAACACGAGAATCGACACCTGCAAAAGTGACCTGCAGGCCGAGTTCACTACACTTCGTGAAAATGTGCAATCATTCAAGGACCGGTGCTCTGTGGAGATCAACAATTTGTCTGATGCCCTCGCACTTACTCAAAACAACGTTAATCTCAATCATGAACGCCACCTCAAAAATTCCAAATCGAATGATCTGCTGCTCTCTGGCGTTCCGTATCATCAACCCGAAGACCTACTTGGTTTTGTGAAGAGTGCGTCGGCGGCACTTGGCTATGGCGAACGTGAACTTCCACTTATCTATACGAAGCGATTGGCTCGGCCCCCGATTGCACCTGGCTCAACTCCACCGATTCTGCTGCAATTCGCCTTCCGTGCTGCTAGAGATGACTTCTACTTCCGCTATTTATCGTCGCACAATCTCTCCTTGACGCATCTTGGCTTCAATGTGAACAAGAGGGTTTATCTGAACGAGAACCTGACGGATCAAGCTCGGTCGATCAAGGGTGCGGCACTCAAACTCAAGAAGTCAGGAAAGCTTCACAGCGTCTACACCAAGGATGGATTCATCTTCGTGAAACCGGCGGAGGGGGGCGAAGCGAAGCTTGTGAATTCGTTGGAGCAGTTGGCAGAGTAACCTTTCCTAGTAAACACCCGTTCCTACCACGACAACTTCCTTGACTCCTTTCCTTCTTTCCCGTGTTATCTTCCTCCTGAAAGTTCGGCTATGAATATAGCACCAACGTTAAACCTATCCAGATTTGCTTTTCTTTTTTCCTTCCAAGCTAGTCCTTGTTTCCGATCCCTCGTTATCCTTGACTCCATCCTTCCTGAAAGTCTTGTTCCGGTTCGTAAATCAACTTCCAGCTCCTCGATTTGATCGAGTTGAGCTCGTTGCTGTTGATGATTCGTTGCTGTTGCTGCCCGTTAGAATCGTTGGGATCACTCCTCGGCTGGACCGAGTGGATTCCGTTGCTATCGCTGGGTCGTTGGATCTGCTGGATGGACCGAATTTGTTGGATCATGCTGCTGCGCCGTGTCGTTGGTGATTAAACACTTATATCACACTTTGTTGAAACCTTTTTGAATATTTCCATTCGAATCACAAAGAGCATGTGTAGGGATCACTTTATTTGGATTTTTTTTTATCATGAACTCAAACTTGTTTTTCTTAGTCTTAGTTATGTTTAGTTTATCCTCATTAACCATGGTGATGCATTTTTCAATTCCGACTTTTTATCTTTTAACTAATGCTGGATAATAGTAGTGCCACCCCTTCACAATTAAACTGTTTTATTCCACGTGTCGTGATGAATTGTGCTCTCGACTCCAGTAAATTGAATATTTGTCATCTCAATGCTCAAAGTATTTGTGCTCGACAGTTGAGCAAGTTCAATGAATTTAAAATTTGCTTTAGCAACAGTAAAGTAAGCATAATATGCGTAACTGAGTCGTGGCTAACCGACAACATACCCGATGAACTAATTTCTCTTGAAGGTTATAATCTAATAAGAAATGATCGAAAATGCGCTCGTGGTGGAGGAATTCTTGTGTACTATAAATCCAACTTAACCTGTAAAATTTTGACTTTTTCTAAAAATGATACATTGAACACAACTGAATTTTTACTGATTGAAATTCATTGCAATAGAGAAAAGTTTTTGCTGGGTGTTTTTTACAATCCACCTCGTGTTAACTGTTCTGAAATTGTGTCCTCTTTATTTTCAGAATTTTCAACTAGTTATGAAAATGTCGTTATAGTAGGCGATTTTAACACCGATATTAGCAAATCAGCAACACTTTCAGATAATTTCTTCAATGCCATAGATCATCTTGGAATTTGTTGCGTTAATTCTTTCCCGACACACTTTCACAGTGGAGGTTGTTCTCTTTTAGATCTTTTTTTAACAAATAATACAAATTTTGCTCACAATTTTAATCAAGTCTCAGCTGGTGGATTTTCAAAACATGATATGATTTTTGCATCGTTAAATCTAAGTTCTTTTGAAGATGAAATATATTACTTCAGGGATTACAATAATGTCAATTTACCTGCCTTAATTGAAGCAGTTAATTCCATTAACTGGTCACAATTATTTTCTATGAATGATCCGGACATTGCACTTGACTATTTCAATCAACATATTCGTAACTTATTTAACCGTTTTATTCACCTTCGCAAATATGTACCTAGAAAGAATTCCTGGTTTAACAACAATATTATGAAAGCAATGATCGAAAGAGATCTCGCATATAATATATGGAAAACTGATAAGAATTTTACTAACGTCATGATTCGAATTCCCGGACGCTTCGAAACCCGGACACCTCATCTTGTTTTATCAATTATTTGGATATAAGTTCACATTATAAATGTCAAAAATAGGTTATAGGTTATTTGATGAATTCTAACATCAACTTTCACTTAAAGTTTGTTTGAACGCTGTAGTTAATGTCAAAACAATTAAATAAAATACAATTATAAGATTACCAACAATGCGAAACATTTCACGTGAAATGTTTCATAGGCGTCCGAAGCACCGGGAAGGCAAAGCATAAATTTATGGTTTTGATTTCCTTAAATTCAAGCAAATTTTTATGTAAAATATCGATTGTTTTGATGTTAACAGCTTATTTGAGACCTAAAGAATGCCATTCACTAACATTTTAGTCCAAATTTGTGCGATTCATTCGCAAAAACGAGTGTCCGGAATTCGAAGCAAAAGTGTCCGGATTTAGAATCAGATTTCATCAGTGTCCGGGATTCGAAGCACAACAAGTCATTTTAATTATCACATTCTGATGAAAAATTGATAGAAAAGAGATATGTTGCATGCATTCTCTTAAAACTGACTGTTAATACTATATCCTGAATATATTTCTTCATTTTCAACTTATTACATGATTTTTTGTCAGCTATAACAAAAATTATATGCTACTAAGTGTCCGGATTTCGAATCATGACGTTAATTACAGTCAGTTTAAGAGATTGAGAAATAAAGTCACACATCTCATCAATGAGGCTAAATCTAATTATGTTACATCTCGAGTTGATTCTTCAGTGTCTAGTAAAGACCTTTGGAACAAGTTAAAACAACTAAATATTTCTAATAAATCAAAACCTGATGTGAAATTCCCCAACTCTAACGCAGAAATCAACATCTATTTTACCTCAAATTTTACTCAAGATTTGTCACACCCTCCAATATTACCAAGGAACAATGAAGGCTTTCGTTTTTCAGAGGTAAATGTTAATGATATAATTAATGCAATTAATTCAGTGAAGTCAAATGCAGTAGGTATGGATGATATTCCTATCCGTTTTATTAAACTTATTTTGCCTGAAATCATTCATAAAATAACTTTCATTTTCAATATGATCATATTATCATCAAAATTTCCCCGAGCTTGGAAAATGACTAAAGTTATACCAATCAGAAAAAAGTCTAGAAGTCTTGATTTGAACAATTTACGCCCGATAAGTATTCTTTCTGCACTTTCAAAAGTCTTTGAGAAAGTATTGAAAATCCAAATCCAAACCTATTTGGACAATTTTAATATTCTTAACAGTAATCAATCAGGATTTCGAAAAAATCATAATACGACTTCGGCTACAGTTAAGGTACTAGACGACATTCTTAGTGTAATTGACAAAAAGGAAAAGCTTTTTCGGTCTTTATCGATTTTGCAAAAGCATTTGATCGCGTGTCACATGTTAAATTAATTCAAAAGTTATCACTGCAATTCGGATTTTCATCTGGTGCCACAGAATTGTTACAAAATTACTTATGTAACAGAAAACAAGTTGTTTTCGCAAATGGCCTTTTTTTCTGATTCAGCCAGTATTATTTCAGGCGTACCTCAAGGTTCTATTTTAGGGACGCTTTTATTCTCCTTATTCATTAATGACCTGTGCTCCGTTCTAAATCATTGTAGAATTCACATGTTTGCTGATGACGTCCAGATTTACATAGCTTCTAATAGGCTGTCTATTCCACAAATGGCGCAATTATTAAATGAAGATTTAGCTAACATTTATGACTGGTCATGTTCTAATCTTCTACCAATTAACTCATCCAAAACTAAAGTTATGCTCTTTTCCAGAAACAGCTCAGAACATCAGCAGCCTTTAATAATGCTCGGTCAAAACGTTCTTGAGTATGTGCTTAAATATCCAAGTCTTGGCTTCATTCTAAAAAATGATTTAGAATGGGATGGTCATGTGAATGCGCAATGTAGAAAAATCTATATCGGACTTAGAACTTTAAAGCTCTCAGCAAGTATGTTACCGGTTAATGTAAAACTCAAACTCTTTAAATCCCTATTGTTGCCACATTTCATGCATGGTGATGTTTTGCTATTAAATGCTTCATCTGCTTCTTTGAACAGGTTAAGGGTAGCTTTAAACGCGTGTGTACGATTTGTATACAATTTAAATAGATATTCGAGAGTGACTCACCTTCAGCAAGAATTGTTAGGCTGTCCTTTCAAAGAGTTTATTAAATTCAGAACTTGTTTAACCATGTTTAAAATAGTAAACTTTTCCATTCCACCCTATTTAGCAGATAAAATACAAATTGCCCGCAGTACTAGAACTAGAAATTTAATAATTCCAAGACACAGCACAACACATTACGGAAATAGTTTCATAATAAGGGGTGCTACTATCTGGAACCAACTTCCTAACGCGATTAAAAACATTCAAACCATTGCAGGTTTCCGCAAAGAATGCATCACTTGGTTTAGAGGATAAATTAATTAAAATGACATTAGTTTACACTGATCAGGAGTTTAGAATTTAATTAATATTTTAGAGAAAATGCTTTTCCGGTTCTCAACAAAGTGTAGTAATTTAAAAGGATATTTCCTTACTCTACATGAATAATAAATAAATGAAATGAAATGAAAGATTATCAATGTTGTGGACTCGTTGGAAAAGTCTCTCAATTACCTAACCAACGATGGGTCAGATGATGGATCCGGACATTGTTTGCAAACATTTAATCGAAATCCGGCTTCAAAAATGTATAAAAATATCACTTAAGAGGCCGTATTTGTAAATTCTGCTCGGTTTGTTCTAGAGGTCGTATCGAGGTGCTCCGATTTGGATGAAACTTTCAGCGTTGGTTTGTCTATACATGAGATGAACTCACTATTAAGGTTTTAAAAAAATCAATTTTTAACAGTAATTTGCAAAAGCTATGAGAAAAAGTCAAACCGATCCTGGATGTCTATGGCCCATTTTGAAGTGCTTCAAAAGACCTTTCAAATGCATCTACGTGAGTTGGAATTGATGAAGTTTTACGGAAATGCGAGCAATTTTAAGATTTTTTAGGTTTTTTGTACCTCAAACTTCGAAGTCCGTTATACCCCACTTCCCTTTGTCGTAGAGGGCTCATATTTGGCATGAGTTCATCTCATGTATAGACAAACCAACGCTGAAAGTTTCATTCAAATCGGAGCACCTCGATACGACCTGTTACACATTGGTGAAACACTCGCTCTTAAGTGGTCATAACTCAAGACAGGGTTGCCAGATCTTCAATGTTGTAAGCTTGTTGGAAAGCTCTCTCGATTACCTAACCAACGATGGGTCGGATGATGGCACGAATCATCGTTTACATGCATAAAAATAAGATCCGGATATATGTGAAAACACATTTTTACACATAATTTTTGAACTAGTTATCGAAACTTCAAACAATTCAATAGCGATGTATGGGACCCTATACCAAGTCGATTGCAACTGGTTTGGTCAAAATCGGTTCAGCCAGTGCTGAGAAAACTCAGTGAGAATTTTGGTCACATACATACATACATACATACACATACACACACAGACATTTGCTCAGTTTTCGATTCTGAGTCGATATGTATACATGAAGGTGGGTCTTCGAGCTTTTAATAAAAAGTTCATTTTTATAGCAGGATTATAGCCTTACCTCAGTGAGGAAGGCAAAACACGAAAAAATATTTTGTAAATTCTGTACCATTTTTCAGAGCAGTCAAATCTCTTTGCAGTCTTCGGCAAAGTTGTACCCTGGAACACAAACTATGGGGTTGTGCATAAACCACGTGGCATCCTTAGGGGGGGGGGGGATTGAAAATCTTACCGAAAAAAAAACACGAAAAGCCATGGTGGGGAGGGGGGGGGGGGTCGACGGCTGACCATGTGGCCTATCAAAAAAATATTTTCTATAAAAAACACCAAAAACTGTGCTAATTAAATTTTATGACATGCATACACTTCAATCTCAAGATACCTTGTATTGTCATGTGAATAAAAAAAACAATTTCAGGATTATCGCTCAACATTTCGGTTTCACTACTACATTTGCAGGTGAATCGCCTAACATTAGAAAATAACCCGTGACGATTTTTCTTTTCAAACGATACTTATCTACTTTGAAATTCACCGAAAAATTGTTTTCTGATTGATATTCATTCGTATGAGCGAAATCCATTTTCTTCTCCCCGAGAAAAGGATTAAAGTGAATATGAGCTTGGCATTTTGATCTAAGAGATAGTCCATACTTATGAGTTACATATTTTGGGGTGTTCTAACAATTCATTCGAACGAATTTTAAAACAGCTTTTAAATTTAGAATATTTATATATTTTCCTGAAACTGAAACTGAAACAAGCAGTCAAGGCACTCATCGATCCTCACACATATTTTAACCAATTAAGTTGCTATTCTGTATAATGTTGTTGCATAATATAAATCAGAACCAGGATCAGATAAATTTCAAATTTCTCAAGAATTTCCGGGATTTAATAATAATAATAATAATAATAATAGACATCACACCGTCTTTTCAGACTGAATTTACTAACTAAACGGGACAAACACAGAACACCCAGAGGAGATGGGCGGGAATCGAACCCGGGCCCCTTAGCACACATGAGGGATCGGCAGCCGAAGCCGCTAACCACCGCGCCACGGGGTCCTCTTTTGATTTCCCGGGAAATTTGTTGCAAATTTCCCGTTTCCCGGGCAATTTGAAATCCCCTGAAATTGAACGCTCTAAAAAGCCTACAACATCCAGTACTTTGTTTTAGAAATTAAGAGGAAATCCATTTTTTTTCGCGAAAATATGGAACATTTTTGCGAACATCCCTAGTAACATTTTAGGTTTTAAGTACCGTAAAACGGGGTGACTTTGATAGCCGGGGTGACTTTGATAGGTTTGCGATTTTTCCGCAAAATGAAGAGTACAATCAAAATACGTAAGGAATGGTTCAGAAACATACTGACCGTGGTAGAGAAGTGTTCAAAGTACCTCATGAAGAACTTTTCATAAATTTTTGAAAAAAAACGTGTTTATTAAGTTAGTTAACTATAGTTAAGAAAATGTTAAAGGAAGTCATTATTTTAAAATTCTCAAATTGTCATGATTTTCTCAATGAACATGATTTTTAATCTGAAAACGGAATGCATTTTCGGATTCTTTGGACAATTTTCCACTAGGAGAAGGTTAAATAAGTTTGTAAATAATAAATAATATGTGTTTTTGAAAAACAATTAAATAAAATCTCCAAATTTATAGGGAATTTTAGTTGAACAAATTTCATGTAAAATGTGAAAACTTGTGATTCGTGCTTCGAATTCAGTATAAAATGCAATATAAATCGATAATTTTATAAATAAAACTAGTTTTAACAAATTTTAGGCAAAATTCCGACATTTTAGCAATTTTACCTAAAATTTATATGTATTTTGCTAAAAAGCTTATAAACTTAGTTAACTTAACATAAACATTGATTTTTTTCTTACAAACTATATCAGCTACTTTAGTGATGGTACATTTAACGTACAAATAAAGTTTGAACATCTTAAATATGATTTTAACAAGAAAAACTATGACTATCAAAGTCACCCCGGAATTAAAACTACGAATTTTAAACGTAACTATTTTTCTAAACACTATTAAAAAAACTTTTTTTTCCAAAATAGTGCATGGACTTTGTGTGGCCTACCCCAGTACATGTTTTAAAAATAATAATCTTGAGAAAAACATTACCTGTTGGAAAATATTCCAAAAACAAATTGAAATCCTATCAAAGTCACCCCGGTTTACGGTAGGCCATAAAAGCCTATTTAGGCCGTATGAGGGTTTTCAGAACCATGATAAAACCTGTAAGTTTAAAAATGTTACTAGGGATGGGCAGTATTCGTGAATAAAATTTTAATGTAACGCCATTAAAGATCAATATACATAAAAAAATATTTATTAATATTAAAAAAACTCATCTTTAATTTTTTTTCAACATACCGTCAGTAGGGGGTGACATTGGGTCTGGGGGGTGACATTGGGTCAAAGTGATTTTTTACGGATTTTACCATTTCTCAGGTTCTTCTCAATGAAAATGAATTCTGTTGAAAGGGTTGTGTAGGGGACATCTTAAGATGACTTCGCCGAAAAAATCTCGTACCTAGAGCAAATCCTGTTATTTTGACAGCTGTCTAAAGTTGAGGTACGTTTTTGGGCAAAAATGACCTCTTGAAAAATCATTTTTCTAAAATTTTTGTTGGGATTGCTTGAAAACTACCTAAATGTTTGAAAATCTCCACTTCCCTCGAACAAGTGATAAATCAATTGCCAAATTTAACTATTTGAAAAATTTATATTTAATAATAAATTAATGCGATCGATTTTATTTATATATGCAGGTATATTTTTGAAGTCATATTTTTGTAAGAATCTTATGTGACCATGAAAGATAGATTGAAAAAGGATAAAAAACTTGCAACAATATTAAAGAAACAAAACTTTCTCATTTTTTTAACTGTTTACATTTGGAAGATTGAAATAGTCACTAAAATATTCCATCCATTTTTTTATAAATAAATCAAAAACGTACAAAATATTTTGAACGTAGTATTTTTAAAAAGAACTGCTCATATTTGAAAGAATGGCAAAATTCACAAAAACATTACAACAGTCAAGAACAGGTTTTAAAAATAAAATAAAAAATATTTTAAAAATCAAACTTTTTCTGGAAGAACTGCTCATATTTGAAGGAATGGAAAAGCTCACAAAAATATTACGACAATCAAGAATAGGTTTTTTTTTAAATAAAATAAAAACTTAAGGATATTTTCAGAAGTCGAACCTTTTTTAAAGAACCTTAAAGAATGGAAAAAATTACAAAAACATTACGACAGTCAAGAATAAGCTGTTTAACAAAAATATAAAACTATTTTAGAAGTCAACCTTTTTTTTTTAAACTGCTCATGTTTGAAAGAATGGAAAAACTCACAAAAATATTGTCAAGTGACAATGACAATCAAGAAAAGGTTGTTGTTAGAAATAAAAATAAATTTCCATCATAATTCAGAAGCGATTTTTTTTTTTCAAAGAACCGCTCATGTTTGAAGGAATGGAAAAATTCACAAAAATATTATGACAATCAAGAATAGGTTGTTTTTTGATTTTTTTTTTTTTTTGAGAAGTCGCCTTTATTTCAAAGAACTGCACATGTTTGAAAGAATTATGCCATTCTCATACTCCCAATATCTCACTAAAAAAATCAGACTTGTTAGTTAGAAAATATGTTTTTCAACAATATTTAAGAAGTTTGAAATGTTTTTATTATGTTTAAATAACAACAGTAATATCGTTTTTTGATCCAAAGTCGCCCCCACTGACAGTATATCATTGATGGGTAAACATTTTTGAAATCTATACTAATTTTGTTTTTTTTTAGATTTTTCACCTGGGAGGAAAAAGCCACGTGGCCATATAGGGGGAGGGGGTGGGTTGGCGAGAAACCACGAAAAACCATGGGGGGGTAGGGGGGGGTCAAAAATTCCATAAAAAAGGCCACGTGGTTTATGCACGACCCCTTAATATTTAGTTTTGAAAGAACACACGACTTGATCCAAACTGCATCAATAACTCAAAAGTGATGAAAATGCAATAGGACATTCATGCAAACAAGGGCAGCATATTCTTCGTGGTTTTCAAATTCTTGAACACAATTCACAATTTAGAGAATTGTCTTTCTCCGTTTAAACCCTCGATTTTAAATTTTCCTGAATTATAGTGCTAATGTTGCCTTGATCAGGTCCATTTTAAAATTTTGTCATATGGAATTGCTGAATAAAAAGTGGGAAGCTAAAGGAATGAGATCCAAGGAGACGCGTAGTATTTTGTTCTTTCAAATTTTGTTACACAAAGCACCATGCACCTCCATTATCAATATGGACAAGCCATCAGTAGCTTGATGCTTGACTCTTGATTAAGCTACAAATAGTGTATTGTGTTTTATGATAGGAGCCACCCAATGAATCTTGAATATCTCGTTCCGGGAACAATGTTTCCTACAAAATAAGAAAAAAAAACAACCCAAATTCTAAAGAACCCCCAAACGGTCCATCATTATCCCATCTTTGTGTTGGGTTCATGAACTTTTCAGCCCTCGTTCCATCCGGGCCCGGTTTTGGCCGAGTCAGCGAGAATCAATAGCTGAAGTATCTCGCATGAATGCCAGATTAAATCCTCCGTCAGTGCGCTTTTGTTGTATAAATCATGGCACTATTATCGGCAGATTGCACGGCCTGGCCACGACCACCGCGTTCGGCTGTCCATGCAGGTTCCAATGAGAGGCTTTACGCACCGTGGAGTTTTGTGCGTTCTTCGAGGGATATTGTACCGGCTGAAGAGAGGAGATTGCAATTGTTCTACACCGTAGGAGGTCAACCGGTCAGCCAGTCGGCCCGATGTTCGGCAAAATATGCATCCTGCATGAGACCACTGGGGTCGGCTTGGATGGGCTGAACGTAATCATTCCCGGGGAAAAAATCCTGCACTTGTAGTGGATTAAGCTGGGGCGAATATTTGGACCCGTCGATAGGTTGGCAGAATGTGGGCAGACCCGCGATGATTCAAGAAGTCTGTCGGCTTCCCATAGCAATCGATTGTGCTGGATTCGATTTTTGGTTGCTGGATCGCCCCTGTGTTGGGTAGTTCGGCAATTTTCGAAAATGCTCAATGGATGAGCACTTGCGATGCACCTTACTGACCACTGCACTGGTGCATTTGATAAAACCTAAAACATAGTCGTGGCAGACATAGTTGTGTTGAGGCTGCGATGAGCCGATTGGGAGGTCTCGGTTCTGTTGTTCTGGGGAACGCACCTCGGAACGTTGCAGATGCGTTCGGAAGGAGGAATTTTGGAATTTTAGGATGAACTTGAATGGGATCATCTCTGCAGGGCATTGTTTCTTCAATGATTCTCTTATAAATAAAGTAAAGATGTGAGAAGATTTTGTGAAAAAGTGCCAAATTATCTAAAGTTGCATGTATATGAATAAGGCTACCAACTCTTGCTAAGCCAAAATCCGTATACTTCACCGATATGACACCATGGTATAACAAAAACTGTCAAGGAATTATTTAGATAAGTTTGGAATTTGGGAATTAATAATATTTTTGTTATACGTTTAAAAGTTTACGAAATGCCAAGTTTGCTTTTACGAATAATATCATTGTTAGTGTTTTCACGAAAACATTTCTAGAGGTCCTATAAATACAAGCACAACACAAGGTTTTCACAAGCCAAAATTTGATCTTTTATTTAATAAATATGTTTTGTAAGGATTTCGAAAAGAACAATCATTGACAATCAAGTTTGAACTGAGGGAAACCCGGAAAGTTATGCAAGTTATCCCTTTAAAATCAAACTGACAGTTAAATAAAAATATCTTATTAGAGAAAGCTTTGGCCCAATCAAAAAAGCAATGAAATTTTTATAAAGTTGTTAAAATTCCGTACAAATCCGTATTATGCAAAAAATTCCGTACCAAAATTCCGGCCTGTTAAAAATCCGCGGAGAAGGTTGAAAATCCGTACGGTAAGGAAAAAATCCGTACAGTTGGTAGCCTTATATATGAAACAAATAAACCTGTTGTTATATCTTCCGAAAATGAAAAACTGTGACTATTTTCAAAAAAGTCACCTAAAAATGTATTTAACTTGAAAACGGTGCACTTTATCAAAATTTCACTAATGTACTTTTTGATTGCAAATTCAATTTTAAATCGAAAAATGAAGTTGAATAATGTTTGCGACCAACATTTTGATTCAAAAATTCATAACTCGATTCAAAGAATTTCTGAAATTTCTGAAAAGTTGGCATTTGATGTCCCCTAAAACATATAATGCAAATCAAGTTTTAGTGACAAGAAGTTAAATAAAAAAGTCACCAAAATTTTTGTTATCGTGTATCATTTTTTCAGTGCATTCCTTATCCATACCTACAGCTTTGCCGAAGACACCAAATCGATCAAAAATTCCTTCAATAGATAAAGATTTTAGAATTTTCATAAATTATTTTTGCATGGACTGCTGCCAAATTTGTATAGAAAATTATGTGGACAAACTAATGCAAAAAGGCCGTTTCAGCCGGATTAAAAAACACAAAAAAACGAATGACTGAAATCTCCGAGAATTGGTCACCTATAATATGTTATATCAGCAAAAACCAAGTCTGATACAAACTATAATGTCCCATTATTTCGCTGTACCACAATCTGAAATCATCCTGAATTTGCCAATAAACAAACGATTTATATCCTTAGAACAGCCCTGCAAAATGTCAATTTGAGTTATTGGACTATGCACAACACATTGAAACGGCACTTTCGGTACGAGGATAAGCTATAAGTGAATTTATATTCTACTGCGTTAACCTTTCGATCCGGCTGATGGCCACACCCGAGCAGGTGGAAATAACTGGAAAAGTTCATGTTCTGTTGTTGTCAGGACGTCAGAACTTGTTTTTGAAACACCCAGTTTAGCTGCTATAATAACACAAAATATTAACAGAGATTTTTTCGAAAAATAACTCATTCTGATATCAAAAATTATTACTAGAAAATTTGATAACAGGGAAAAAATGTTCCCGGTAACTCAATTTAGTATTGTTGAGATATGATTTTTGCGCAAGTAAAAATGGTTTTGATTCTTTATTTTAAGCTTATTACAAAAAAGTATTGCTAAGTTTGAAATTAAATATTACACATTTTCAAATGCTGAATAAAATCAATAAACATTAGCTGACATATTACAGATTTTGTTTAACATTTGAAAAAAAAATTAACAGAGACCAGCCAATATATCCAAGGGAGCAAATAACCAAAATGTTTGAAAGTTCTGGAGATTTAAAAAAATGGTAAAATATCTCGTTATGCACAACTGTTGTATTCTTTTGATTATTGATATACCAATAATGAAAAGAATATTTCAATATCAAAAATATATAAAAAATCAAAAATTAAAAAATTGTCACTTTAAAAAAGATTTTTGTATAAAGACAACATTTCATTGACAAAACGATATCCACGACAAAATTGGTCAAAGTGTTCATTCCCAAATTTGAAGCTTTATAGTGCTTTAAAACGTGCTGTCCCTATTCAGACTGTAGTCCCGATTCGCCCCAGTTGACGGTAACAGGTTGGGTTATAAAAAAAATGGTCAAAAATTTCCCATTGATAATAACAAGTAAGTGACTGTTTTTTAAGAGTTGTAATATCACATGAATAACGCGATCAATGATTACATGATTTTCAATATTTTTTGTGAATTTTCTTGTTAGTAGGTACCACTTAAAATTATTTATTTCGCTTTGTTTACACACATTGCCCATCTACAAAAAGTGACAGGTCATTTTTCGACTTGTGAGGTTACACTTGCAAATGTAATAGGGAAAAAGATGTTCCGCCGAATAATCATGATGATGATTTTTTGAGATTCCTTTTACCGACCATTCGTGCGCGAGGGAGGAGAGCCATGCTCCCTTCGGTTTTCTCTTGATGATCGTCCAAAGAGTTTCTTTTGATGATGATTATTCTATCGCTGATCATGACTTTATTAAAACAAAATTAGATATTTTAACAGGACTTGTGATTGAAATAACCTCCATTTTGTGATGCCCACCAGCCCGGGGAAATTCACTGCTGTACTTGTCGACGTCTGATGTTAAGAGTAGACCTTGATTAGTCGTTCATTTGAACATTTCCAGCTGCATTTCTCGTTTGGCAACTTTGAACGACACTCTTCACGAAATCTTGCAGCTTGGAAATGCCTTAAATTTTCCAGAATGCAACTTTCATTGCTACTAAAGAGGCACTTCATCACCGTGAAAAACGGAATAAAAAACCAGAAGCAGTAGTCTTAATTAGATTCTTTTTTACTCGCTATCATCGCGGTTTATAATCACCGCACCTGAAGTGTGCCCCAGCTTGACTTGAATTAGGGTAACTTAATCAAATCTTTACCAATCTTAGATAAACTTTATAATGCATGTCTCTTCCCGATGAAAACTTTCGTTATACACATTTTCCGATGAATTTAATATTTCACAAAAAGAGTTTATCTATTACGAAAAAGGCCCCAAATAAGGCGTGGGTAACCGTATAGTCGACGGAAGATGAAACCCACTGAGAAATGGTTGAGATCATTGTACCAAAAAGTAGTGGAGTAGTCGTCTCTTTTCATTTTAGTTTTGCTGCTTTTTATAAGGGAGAGCAAGATTATGTAATTGTTGTAAATTTATTATTATTTTTCCATAAAGTTCTATCGAATTTGCAGTTTAGGATTTTGAAACTTCTTTGGCAAGGTCAGAAACATTTACAAATGATTTGTTCTTCATTAAAAAACAACAAATTTAACATATTTTTTCCTGGGAGGATCATCCTTAAACTGCGTGGTTTTCAATTATTTATTGTATTTTAGATTATTCAGTTTATTTTTTTCACCAATTTCTATCTACACACTTAGGATGATAAAAAATTTAAACCTAGAACCGTGCAGAAGCACCAAACACTATTTTTTCCTAAGTTGGATCTCTTAAGCTTTACCATCATAAGGGGTGAGAGTCGTAAATTTTCATCTTTTTTTTTGCTCAAGGTTCAAAAGTCTTGCTGGCCACTTAAATAGCCGTGCTGGAACCCACTTTTGCTTGTCTACCGAGCCGGATTCGACGAAAACTTGAAAAAGCCCCTTCCTGAAAAAAAAACAGTGAACGCGGTGAAAAATTAACAGAAAGTAACTAAATAACTAGCTGCTGGCTAGGCAGCCCGATATATCCGGTAAATTAGCCGGCTGCTAAATGATTCAATGTGTTGTTGGTGCTATTTTCCGCTTTGTTCGGGGGTGCTGGAGCGAGCTTTACATTTTACATTAGCAAAAAGCGATGGGTTTTTGCTGGTTTTTATCTATGAGGGTTGAAGCTACTGCTTAAAATAAAACGGAACTGACTGATTTTCACGGTTTAAGGGAATTAATAAAACAGTACCCATTTAAAAGCAATTAGTGAATGTCGTATTACAGATTTGACAAATAAAGTTAAAATGTAAGAATGAAAACAAAGATGCTCTGATTTTTTTTTAAATTATTCAGACATCTGCTAGATCATCTTTCACGTAGGGGAAAGTGGGGCAAGTGTAACAAGCTAAGGAAATGCTCGGTATAACCCATTTAAAAGTTTATAAATCTGTCGGATTTTATTATAATCATCTTATTCTAGGTCTTGACTATAACTTTGTTAGAACAAGTTTTTTTTAAAATCCAGTTTTTTTATGTAAAAAATTGATTTTAAAATTTTTGATTTTCCGTACGTTCTACTCAACTAGTGGGCAAGACGAACAACCCGTTGAGGCAAGAGGAATAATGCATGAAAAAACATGTTAATTTGCTAACAATTGAACTGTTATCACTAAGATACATCAGATTAGAATGTATTTGAAAGGTTTCTTCCATTTTTAGATTAAATAATAATATATTACTAAAAAAATTATCGTTTTTACAAAAAAAAAAAATACTTCGATGATAAATAGTAAATTTTCATAATATCACTATATTTTATATTGACAATTTTTTTTAACAATTGTTTATCAGTTTTTAAGTACTTTCGTCTGTTTATTTCCCAATAAAACATGTTGTTGCAAAAATTCGTATTTTTTCCATACTAAAAATCTATATGGTACACTTGTCCCGTCTAAACAAGATTTTTTAAAAGCTCTCTACAAAGATAACCAAAACATAAATCATACTTTATAATACGTGCAAGTCATTGGTAGGGACACTACTGATCTAGGAAAAATAGCATTTTGATAAAATGAGCCCTAAAACGAACCCTAAGCCTTATTTTGTACTTTCCAAATATTATAAAAAAAACTAACTTAATCCACCTACGTGGTTGGAGCCTTCCTCACTTATTTCCAACAATGGCTGATGTGAAGGAATTGTACAAACATTTCGTCTATTTTTTAGATCCGGAATAAAAAAGTACAAAAATATCACTTAAGTGGCCATACCTCGAGACAGAGTTGCCAGATCATCAATGTTTTGGACTTGTTGAAAAGGTCTTTTGATAACCTAACCAACGATGGGTCGGATGGTGGACCCGAACATAGTTTACATACATTTAAATTAGATCCAGCTTCCATAAATGTCACTTAAGTGACCATAGCTCGAGTCAGGGTTGCCAGATCTTCAATGTTTTGAACTCGTTGGAAAGGTCTTTTGATAACCTAACCAACGATGGGTCAGATGGTGGATCCGGACATAGTTTACATACATTAAAGTGAGATCCGGCTTCAAAAAAGTACATCAATATCACTTAAGTGGGCATATCTCGAAACAGGGTTGCCAGATCTTCAATGTTTTAGGCTCGTTGGAAAGGTCTTTTGATGACCTAACCAACGATGGGTCGGGTGATGGACCCGAACATAGTTTACATACATTTGAGTGAGATCCGGATATATGTGAAAACACATTTTTAAACATTGAACTACTTATCAAAATTTCAATCTGTATAAAACTCGATCTATGGGACCCTAAATCAAGTCGAATGCAACAGGTTCGGGTCAAATCGGTTCAACCCGTGCCGAGAAACATGAGCTAGTTTGTTGGTCACATACATACATACACACACACACATACACACAGACATTTGTTCAGTTTTCGATTCTGAGTCGATATGTATACATGAAGGTGGGTCTACGCCATTTTTTATACAAAGTTCATTTTTAGAGCAGGATTATAGCCTTACTTCAGTGAGGAAGGCAAAACAAAGGTTTTGAAAAAAAAACTTCATTAAATCTAGCAAAACAATGCCAAAGGGCCGTTCTGGGTTTGTAAACAAAGAGTGTATCCCTTTCATGCCAGATGTAAACACCCTCTAGCGTGAGCAGGACACACTCTTTGTTTACAAACCCACAACGGACCTTTGGCATTGTTTTGCTTGAAATCTTATGCCCCGTGGCGTTTACGTCGTTTTGGCGGTTATGTGGTAGTAGAATCAGGTAATTGCATTGCTGGCAACAATTCGTCACACTGGATATAATCAAAATTGTAAAAATAACGGCCGTACGAGCGATTGTTCCTCTTGCCCCATATGGTCGTCTTGTCCCACCTTCCCCTATACATATCGACTAGGAATCAAATTGTGAGCAATGTCAATGTCTGATATGGTGGGAAATTGGTCAAAATAATTGCACTCGATTATCTTGACACTGACTGAACCAACTTTGACCGATTTGGTCTCATAAGTCACTACTTAAAAATTATCAGTTCTTCAAAGTTAGGCTAAAACACAATTCGGGCTAGAGTCCAAAAGATTGCAAAAAGGGTAGTTATTGTAAGAAAACCCGTCTTGTATATTTTTAGAAAGATATTTGAAAGACTTTTTTTGACGAGCTTTGAGCACTTAGGGGAAATTCTCGTATCTTTAGCTGGTTAATCACTCGCACCTAATTCCATCCAATTGGCTGATTTTCACTATTTAAACAACTAAATTTGCAAAACTTTTGATATAAACTTGCTTGCTCCCTTCTTATTGAGCTATTTATCACTCGATTTCAGTTGAAAACGCTTTTAATTAGCTTTAATTGAATGTCAAAGTTCTTACCTGCCAACATTAGAGGCACGCTGGAATTAGATGCTGTTCCCCTAGGTATTAATTATTCACTTTGTTGGATGAGTTATCAAAAGCCCCTCCCAACGAATCCAAAAAGTTTTGAAATATATCTGGATCTGGAAGATCTCAAGAAGGCATTGGGTGCCCAGTATGTATGGTTAGTACGGATTTTGAAAAGTTCTCAGATTAAGTTCTGGTGTAGTTCATACCCATAGGGACTCTCACGCCGAATATGGAGGAACTAAAGCTCAAATCCTGATCAAGTTCAAGATAGACCTGCTGTCGATCGCTTTAGCGATTTGGAAAGTATCACGACATCAATCAACCTAGCTACGACCCCAGTAGAAGCGCTGTATCCTGGTTGATCGTCAGAGGTCCAGTCCGTTCCAGAAAGCAGTTATTTAGAGGAAGAAAACGATGCATATAGTGCCAACAAAGCACAGCAGAAGAACAATACCTCTAGTCTGTGTCAAACAATGAGCCATCTCTTGACCTTTAGGAGGGTAATAGCAGAAACAGAATTAAGTAAATAAGAAACAAACAGTACGTATAAGACTAAAAACAGAACTAAAACCAGCAGTGGAAAGTAGAATAGTAGTTGTAAAAGGGAAAGAGCTCAGCAATTTAGTTGCAAAAGAGATGGAAATGAAACTAGCCGTTCAGATCCTTAGGCCATTCTTCGAAGTGACAGTGGATATTTCGTCAAAAATAAAACATTTCGCTTTCGGAATCCGCGGCATCATGCTCGAAACTGTTCTCGTGCACAGGAAAACTACGAATTCGCTAGAAATATCCGAAAATTTTGCGAACAGCTGACCAGTAGATTGCAAAAACGAGCGCTGGAGATTAATGAGCTAGTGGCTCAATCGATCTTTCTCATACACGAGTTTGAGGCCAGATCTCAGATATTTTGAAGAGACATTTTGGCTGCCGTCATTTACCTTCAGCAACAATTGTATTTAGAAGACTAGAATGTCATCAAAATTATCGTACACCAGTATGTTTGACGATATACACCCCATTTTATATTTTTCTCAGCTTAATATATTAGACTTATCGCTAGTAATGTGTTCTAGTGAAGTTAAGCAATGATTGAGTTGCGAACCTGGAGGCTCTTTATAAACTTTGAAAGTAATAAAAATAATAAAAAATTGTCACCGTTCCACTGATTGAAGCAAATATTCATGCAAAGCGATGTGGGATTTTGGTTATGTCACGCTAGTTAAAATTTGTATTTTTGCCGGTATGAGTGATTATTCCATGATTTTGTATGAGTTCAGTAGGGTCGAGCACTGGTGCTGCTGGAAAAACCGCCCGCACCACCAGCTCCGTAGCCCGCACTTCCGTTGAGTGATCCAAACGAGCTGCCAACTGTGCTCGCCAATGGAGGTCTCGATCGTAGGTCTGTGCCGCGAGAAGGTGGCGGAGCACTGAAACCGGAAGGTGGCGCACTTCCAAACGACGGCGGAGGCTTGCTGAAGCTGGCAGCAGATGGAATGCTTGGAACGTGTCTGTCTGCGCCGTACCCACCAGAACTGGCGCCATTCAGAGGGCGGACGCTGCTGCTGTTGCTACTGCCAAACCCTCCCAATCCTGAGGTTCCTCCAGACCTGAATCCACCATCGCGCCCACCGCCGGAACCAAACGCGCCACCCGATTTGAATCCACTATCCAGGCCACCACCACCACTCTTGGCTCCAAAACCTCCGCCGTAGTCATCCCGGCGTGCAAACTTCGGTCCACGATCATCTCCATTCCGACCGAAATCGTCCCCACGTCGACCCTTGGCATCATTTCTGAACGAGCCACGATCGCGGCCTCCACCGCCTCCAAATCGTCCTCCGCCGCTTCCTCCACGGCCACGGTTACGACCACCACCGCCGCCGAAGCGCGCGTACTCCTGCAGTTCCGGGTTGACATACTGTATAAGAAGCAAAGTGTTACTTACTGTTCTGAAAACCTAAATCTCGATACTAACCTGATTGGCCGTCTTCAGCACTTGAATCAGATCGTTAGCCTTGGAAGAGTTGGATGGCGTGAAGAAGGTGTAAGCCGTGCCCTTGTTGGTAGATCGTCCGGTACGACCGATACGATGAATGTAGTCCTCCGTGTTGTTCGGAAAATCAAAGTTGATGACGTACTTGACATCGTCCACATCTATAGTATTCGTTGTAAAGAAACCAAATTAATACAAAGTTCAGCTGAAGACAGTTGCCTACATTGCTGAGCGAAAACAGATAGGATAACCAGTACCTACCCATAACAAAACATAATGTAATTATAATTTTTTGAGTACGAGTACGATTTTCTCCAATCGAAAATTAGGTAAAACAAATCCGCTTAGCTTTTCAGTCCGGGGTTTACCTTACGCATGTAAGACAAATTCAAACTGCCAATAAGACACCGTTCAAAAGGGCGTTTTTATAACAGTAGAGAGGGTATCGAGCACGTAAAAAGCCTGTTGTTGACTGGTATTTGACAATGATAAACTCGAGCTTTTCTAATACGAACGTAAAAATCAACAGATGAATTGATGATGATGAAGATTATGAAATAGTCGTGTCCACAATATCAACCTATCCCTCCTGTCACCTACTGCTAGAACGTGTTCTCAATTATACCATCAAATGTCTACTACGGGATTCCCATCATAATTCTAACGCCAGTGATTCTACTTTGAACGCCGTATGTCTTGCTCAATTTGCACCTTCTACTCCTCTCTACTTGCAGTTTTCAGCGTCACTTGGCAGCGCGAGCGGTTCAATTTGTTCCGATTTTTTGATAGCTAACGCGCAGTCATTTTTCCAAGAAACGCACATCCATAAAAGGCACCCTGATTATCTAGTGCCTTTCTGGGCTCAATGGGCCAACGTGAATGGGTGATTCCAAAAAGGTACATGTCAGTTATCCTTCTACCTTCGCTCGGCTGCACCGTTTTGGCGAACAACTTACCTTTGTGAACTTTGTATCAACGTCAAAACCAAAAGCTAGTACAGCTGCATGAACTGACATGTCCGATACCTTCTTAGAATACATTTGCTGCCGTTGGTCGTGAAAGCGTTTCTTGTTTCACGTTCCCTTACGGACACAACACAGCCCATCGGCCCAGTGCGTGTGTGTAACTGCGCATTAGAGACGGAACAACGACGCTCGCGAGTGACGCCGTTTCGAGACAACACGAACGTTGCAGAATCCCGGAAACGGAGCAGTCTGTCTGAAGAGACGAAAGTCTGCGCAATCGATCCTTGCCGGCAAGCAACAAACGGAGAATGCCAGTCGTTGGTCGGATCGATTCAGCGCTGAACGGGAGGTTGGTCGGCTCCGTTTACCGTTGCTGGATTCTGGCCATGGTTCGCTGACGAATGTGACTGACCGCAGAGCATGCGAATGAGTTGAACCGATTTTCCGCTGGTTGACAATCGTGACGAGATGAAATTCAACGTGAATTCCAGGACCATCAGCACCGGCGGGGTTGGAATTGTAGTCATGGTGGGGCAGGAATCGATGGGATAGAAAAAGGCGATTCACTGCTCCAAGCTTGAATGAACCCGACGTTTGTACTACAACTCCAGGAACGACCCCAGCAGGCTCTCGCTTCGGAATGATGACGTTTTCACACCTGGGTTGAATTTCCTCGTCTTGAATCAAACGAATCCCCTCAGGAAGTTCTCACCTAAACCACGAGAAGCCACGTCGGTGGCCACCAGGATTCCGTTGTTCATGCGTCGGAAAGTGTTCAGAACGTAATCGCGATCTTTTTGTGTTTTGTCACCGTGGATTCCATCCGCTCTCCATCCGTTACGTTTAATTATTCCAGCAATTTGATCGACCTTCCGCTTTGTTTCAACGAAAACAATCGCCTTGTTATCACCCTGTTTACCAATCTCTGCGAGTAGCTTAAACAAACGCGATTCTTTCTCGTACTCCTGGCAACACTCGATGATCTGCAAAATGTTCTCGTTCGCGGCCAAGTTGAGCGAACCGATGTTGATTTGGATGTAGTCTCGCAAGAATTCTTCCGCCAATTTGCGAATTTCCTTAGGCCAAGTGGCGGACCACATAAGAACCTGGCGATCCGGACGAATCTGGGAGATGATTTTTCGGATTTGAGGCTCGAAGCCCATGTCAAGCATACGATCGGCTTCATCCAGCACAAGATACGTCGTCCGGCGCAAGTTTGTCGTCCCGCTTTCGAGAAAATCAATCAACCGACCTGGCGTGGCAATCACAATCTCGACGCCCCGTCTCAAGTCGTTTGCCTGTCCCATCTTGGAGGCACCTCCAAAGATGCATGTGTTCATGACGCTCATTCTCCGACCAAAATCGTCGCAAACCTGCTGAATCTGCTGCGCCAACTCCCGAGTCGGGGCCAAAACCAACGCAATCGGACCGTCTCCGCGCATCAACCTCGGTTGGTTGCTGATGTGGATCAACGCCGGCAAAATGTAAGCCAACGTTTTGCCACTTCCGGTCTTGGCGATACCCACCATGTCCCGGCCACTGGTCGCAATTGACCATCCGACGGCCTGAATCTGCGTCGGTTCCTTGTAACCTTGGCGCGTAATCTCCGCCAGAATACTGCTCGGGAAGCCGCCCTCCTCAAAGTACAAAATCGGAGCCGGGATGTTCTTCCCGATCACGGTGATTTCATTCTTGTCCAGGTACGCATTCACCTCCGCCCGGGAACGGTCCAGAACACTGCTAGCCGGTTTGAAAAAGTTCTTCGCAAAAGCGTCCAACTTTTCCTGATCCCACCGAATGGCGCGCAGATTTTCCCCGTTGCGTTCCTGTCGATCGAAACGCTTCTCCACCCTGCCTCCGTTGCGATCATTCCGACGCATTAAGCTGGATGAGCCTCCGCCCCGCCACTGCGAAAGTCACGCCCTCCACGGTCGCTTCCACCACGGCGATTCCTGGCCGAATTAAGCGATGAATATTAGCATAAAACTTGGTATGCATGTTATGCAAACAACTTACATAGTTTTAGTTTGGCTTTAAACAAGATTTACAGTAAAAAATATGATTTTTCAGCGCTCCTTACAGATAAGCCACTTTTCACTTTTTCGAATCTTCCAATATGGCGTAACTTTTTGCTTGTTTGGAAGGGGACGTTCACAAATTTATGAACGAGCCATTTTTAGCATTGTTGGCATGCATACACGCTCATTCAAAACAACTATTTTAATGTTATTTTTACTCCGAATTTATCAAACCTACATCCAAAATCAAAGGATCCCTCAAAAAGAGTTCTATCTACCTACCCCTTATCTGTCATCTCAAGGAAAACAAACTCTTTTTGAGGATTACTTCCACCCTTTTTTTTTAAGTTTACCGGTAGTAACCCTTTGCAAAAGGGTTTGTTTTTCTTGTGTTGACAGATAAAGGGTAGGTAGAACCCTTTTTGAGGGGGACTTCTGATTTTGAGGGTAGAGAACCTGGAGCTTTTTAGAGAACGGACATCTTAAAATACTTAAACTGGCACCACTGCATTCACATTAGTCAAAATAGCTTGCAGCACTGCAATGGAGCACCGGATTCGAGTGGTAGAAATGACAGTTCTCCCATAAGCGGTGTGCGCACTTCGGAAGGAACCGGTCAACAAAAATTTCAAATGGGCAGCAGCGGCAGCGAAAGCAAGCTAGAGAGGGTGAAGAAAAGCCCCAAGAAATCGTTTCCTCTCCTTTGTTGTGCTGTGTGTAAAGCCATTTGTTGACCCCTTTTCTTGGGAGGTGCGTATTGGCCCATAAGGAATACATTGTAGAAAAAGGCAAAAACTGCTGGAATGGAAATGCTCCATTGTCAAAGTACCCGCGGGACACCTATCCGTGAGATTCTGTTTTGACCAGTCAATGTGGTCCTAAAGCCTTACGTATTTTTTATGCACATCGGTAAAATTACGATTTAAATCAATTTCTGATCACTTTTTTTTTCATTTTGTTGCAAAACAATATTTGACTAGAATACATTTTTCCACGGATCAGGAAACAGGAAAATCCTAGGAACGAGAACTGCATGCGTTTCCAGTAAGGCGTCATCCATAAAGTAAGTTACGCTCTAGGGGAGGGGGGGGGGGGGTGTCTGAGCAAGTGTGACATTGCATGTTATAAGCACCGACACCGACGTAACACTCAAGTAAAAAAGATGACCCTTCTTTGCATCACCCCTCCGGTAAGTCCGGTGAGCTGTCAAACGGCTTTTCGAAAAATGTATCAGCAAGGCAACACTGATTTTATTTTGTTTGTAAACACAAATCAGCTGATTCATTCATAAACTACGATTTGTTTGCAAACAATGGATCGAGCAGTGCTGCGAAATATATTTTTATCGGTAAGGGGTGATTCCAAGGAAGTAATTGGGGTGAGTCGTGCTGGGACACATTTCAGCAGATTTTTTACATGGAGTGTTACGTCGGTGTATAGGTCGGTGATTAGGAAAATCGTGACAAGGGGGGGGGGGGGGGGTAAGCTTTGTCAGATTTTAGCGTGACGTACTTTATGGATGAAGCCTAACGGGAATACTTGTTTCTAATCAAACTTGATTGATTTTTTTTAAATTCTGCTCTTAACTAAAAACGTTCGTTTTTTATGAAATGTGAGTGAAAATTACTGAAATTTTAAGTAAACTTTGTTTTGAGTGTACAGTTGACCTAATCCATCTCGCATCACTGAAGTTGACGTAATCAAGTTGACCCAACGCACCAACTCCTCCCTTCACCATTTTGACAAATTTGACAGTTGAGCACGAGCAAAGGAAGAAAATCAGCCAAAAGAAAAACAAAATGTCAGTAGAACTTTTTCGCTTTTAAACCTTGAAAAACTTGTTTAATTCCGTATTTTAAAATGATTCCAAGTTGCAAACGAATATTGTGAGTAGGGTTTTGATCAATTGGCCACAGATTCGGTGGCAAAAACAGCCATGGTCAGCGAAATGGAACCAGGAAGTGGGGGTAAGTTTTTCTTGGAGATACTTTCGTCAAGGTCTTGTTTGTAAACATTGAACCGTTCTCTTCGGAAATTTCAGACGCGGACATTGAAAACATTCTCAACATTCGGCACCTGTCCATCGATAATGGTGAGTGGTTTGAGGTTTGGTTCGATTGTGGAAGGGTGTTTTAACGTATTATTTGTGAATTCCAGCGGAAAACAATTTCAGCAAAAAGACCGCCGCCAAGAGTGGCCGTCCTCGGGCTAAGATCTTCTCGACGGAACTGACCAACTGTCTGGCGCTGGACTGCGAGTTTGTCGGAATCGGGCCGCACGGCAAGGAGCACATGCTGGCCCGGGTTTCGATCGTGAACGAGCGCGCCGAGGTCATTCTGGACACGTACGTGAAGCCGCAAAAAGCTGTGATAGATTACCGGACCGAAATCAGCGGCATCCGGCCGGAACTGATGGCCGAGGGGCAGGATTACAGTGCCGTGCGGGAGACCGTAAAGTTGCTGTTGCAAGGTCGCATCCTCGTCGGACACGCGCTCAAAAATGATCTGCTTGTGCTGAACCTGCGACATCCGCGGAAGTAAGTATGAGGGTTCGTTTTGCGGAATAACCCGACTAACCGTCTCTTCCTCTCCCTATCAGTATGACCCGGGACACGTCCCGGTATCACCCGATCGCGCGCCGCATCCGTGCCCTCGGAACGCCCAGTCTCAAGAGCCTCTCGAAGCTGATTCTCGGCGAGGAAATCCAGATCGGCACGCACGACTCAGTTCAGGACGCGACGGCCACGATGAAGATCTATCTCATCTTCCAGGAGGAGTGGGAAAAGTCGATGCGAAAATCGTCGACGCACCGGTACCGGCACCGATGACGGCGGAGATGATGAGGACGAAGGTGCAGCTTCGGCTAAGCTGCACCGGATTTTGAAGTGTTTTTTCCTGCTGTGACATATGAGGGGCACCAGCACACGGTTCGGCCCGGAATTTCAATTGTAAATGGACTTTTTTTTTTCTTTGGACGAATGTAATATGGTGATATAAGTTAGAATTAATACAAAATAAACATACATTTGTAAAGCGTTATCCTGATGTTCTCTTCTATTTTGGTTATCGCACTTTTGCTTCGCTTGGAAATGATTTAAGCGGATTGTACACTGGATTTTGTCATGTTTAAGGAGTAGAATTAATTCCATCTGAACCAGATTCCCAACACAATAACAATCGTCCATCCTCCGGCTGCTCCCATCAACACCGCACACCAGGAACAAGGATAGGGGATTTAGAAGACGGGAATGGTGAGTGTTCCACTTTTTTAAGAAGATAAGGGAAAAACTCCACGGTATCCTCAAGCAAGTTTCACTTGGAGTTGGATGGTTTTTGGGAAAGTGAATGGTCTATGGAGCCATCCTAGGTGAGTGGCAGCGATCGCTTGTATTGTTGTTCGAATTATTAGTGTGTTCTCATTTCTAATGGGAAAACTTACATTTTGACGAAGAACTTCGTCCTAGGGCTCTATACAGGGTAGCAATCCAAAATTTCGCGAAGCGAAATGAAACCGAAAAATGAAACGCCTTCCCCAAGCAGAGGGGAAAATCACAGAAGCAGCGCGGCCGACGGGTTTGTTATATATATAAACGCTTCAGCTCAGCTCCTCTCACAAGCGTCACCAGGTAGCGATCCAGGAACTGGCCTTCCCGCTTCCCTATAAAAAAGCAAGCGCCTCAAGGTGATGCCTTCTTTAAATACCACCTAGCCTTCCTCACATAAAGTTAAAAAATCAAGAATTCAGCTAAATGTTTCTTTATTCGTTCTTCGTCATTTTGGTTATGCCTGTTACATTACCACTGCACCTTTTTTTTATTAATCTCTTATTGGATCAATTCTATTAGTCACCCATGATATTTTTTCAATTTTTTAACGAGGATGTGTTGATTCAATTTCAAAGGCGTCTGCATGTTATGCAAATCTTTTATAGAGTTATCTAGGCCCGCTCTCACGCACACTAGCACGCCATTTGTTTTGCTGGCTGGTACAAAATTTAACCTCAATCTTTTTCGTGTTCGTACACGCATAACATGCGCTCGTAGAGAACTCTATAGTTTTGCAATTCATCTTGCATTTATACTGGTATTCTCTTCCGATTATTGGATTCAACTATATCAGTATAAGTCCTTCTTAAGCCCACTAAGCTCTACGGCAGGCCTGCCAAACCTTTTTGGCTCAATTTTCATATTTTATTGATCGTCAAAATAACAATTGTCTATTTTTCCATGATTTAATCAATGGAGTCGGTTCTCAGATGACCAGTAAACATAACTTTGACAAAAGTTTGGAAAAATCGAGTTTTGCAAATCGTTTGTATGAAAGTTTGATGTGAAAAACTGGTCCAGCCTGCGGGCCGGATTGATTTTTGACGTAAAATGTAGATTCCACCGATTCCATCAAATAAACCATATAAAAATGAACAATTGTTATTTTGACGATCGAAAATGTGAAAATTAAGCCAAAAAGGTTGGGCAGGCCTGCTCAACGGTCAAATGCTCTATTACACTTGACTTACCTTTTTAGCCTTGCAAAATCCTCCCGAAATGCCACGGATCAAATCTTGATTCTCCGTCGAATCCTCGATATACGATGGCAAAAAGGTTGCCTCACAATTTTCGAATCCTTAGACTTTTGCCAGGCTTTCGACGCCGTGGATATTGATAAACTAGCAACAATCCTTCAAGACATAGGAGTGCAGACCACAATCCAATGGGATGGTAAAACCCGAAGCCTCACGCCATCGAGGAGTCAAACAAGGATGCCCACTGAGCCCAACCCTATTCCTCATGCTTTTGCATCACGCCCTAATGACCTTAAAGGAGCTCATGCCGGAAGTGTATTTCCATCACGAGGACGGATCCGTTTGCCGTGTGTGCCTTCGACCTCTTTTTTTCTCTGCTCTGACCCCGTCGATGGCGATTGTCTCCTGCAATTGTTAACTCTACTCCTGGCCTAAACACCGCCAAGCCACGAGTGCTCATATGCGACCCGTATTAAACGAGGCCCCTGCCAACGAACATCACTCATGTGATATTTTCCTATTTATGGATATTAAATTACACACTATTTATCATCTACACGGGAGCCGAGCTCCATCTTTATTGTTCGGCTTCATCTCTCTGACTGACTCCTGAACCACGCTAGCTTTACACTCACACATACACAGCTCTACACGCTTATCGCTAACTATCTAACTGAGGTTAATGTTCAGGATGCCACATCCTCTCCTTGCCAAATTGAATGTAATAATAAGTACACTAACAAAACAATAAAGTTAATTTTAAACTATAATCCTTTCTGCTGCTTCTCGTCTCATGTTTTACAACGCCTGGTGAAGTGTCCGTCCCGTATAGCAAAGCATATCGGCTTAGGCTGCCGATATCAACGATGCCAATGATGCGGATCCATTTTCCCTTTTTTCCTAATCATTGATCGTCCAACTATCCTGGTTTCCTCCGAGTCAACTAAAGTAACGAAAAAAATGAAGAAAAGAAAAAAAAACAAAATCAGCAGTATACCAAGCAAAAAACAAAAAAAAACCATCCCCTTTAACGAACCCCAGGTTATTTTTTTTTTTTTTGTGGTCTGTATTGCAAGTTTCTGCTTCGATCAAAGAGTCCAAAAGCTTGAATTGGGAGAGCACCCTAACCACTTTCTACTCCAAGGAATCTTCCACACCAGAGTTAGACTTGACGACCTTTGGATTGCGAGTCCAACCACCACCAGCGATTCCACCGGAACAGGCTTGGTTTGGTGTATTGTTTGTCTTTATAGCAGAGAGACGACCTTACCTGGAATGACATAACGGCCTAACAACTACCAAGGCCGGGACCGACATTTTACTTCCCCATCCGATGGAAAGTTTCCAGTTTGGAGGCTGCTTTATCCTGTGATTAATTTACTAGATGTATTGGATGCCCGCAAAATCATTCCTTAGCTTTGAATTTATCAACTGTTGAGAAGTCTATATATCAACTAAGAAAAGTAACTGGACACAAATAATACTAAAACAATGCAATTAATTGAAATAAAAGTTGTTAAAAAATTTAATCTACACATCGTGAGTAAAGTAATAGAAACATTAAAGGTGTAACAAGGAGTTAAATTTTCTGTCAAGCTACTGAGAAATTTATGACAGCTGTAAAAGTTTCACGCCATGTTACAGATCCACATATCTATTTTTTTGAATAAACTAGCATACATCAGTCTTTGCCATAAAAACAATTGCAGAACATTACTATCTTTCAAGTGATCAATTACATATGTTCAAGAAGTCGGTCATATTTCCATCCACTACTTTAACAAATTATATCACAAATCTTTGGCTTAACCTTGATTGTTCTTCGCCTATTGAGTTTTTTATCACACTGTTACAGATTGAACTTTTTTTTTATAAACTTAAATCACTGAAATCTTCCTATTGAGCTAAATATTTACGAGATTGATTAGAGAGAATTCTGTGATGAGAATGCGGTTTTCTGAGAGAGTGATGCAATACTTTACCGACAACAAAAACAGTGTCTTGCGAACCTTCGTGGTGAACGGACACTAGAGCTGCGGTATTTTTTACTACCTAAGCTCAGAGTTATTTCAAAACAAAATTCACAGTCTTTTTAAAGACTACCTGAGTTATTTTCCAAAATTCTAAACAGTCTTTTCAAGACTAACCCCGCCTGAAATTTTGTTGTATTTTACAAACGAAGCCATCTTTTAAGAGAACTTTGCTTGCAAAATGCGTCAAAACAAAGGTAAACGCAAATCTTCTGAAGATTTGGTCGTTACGTCGGTGAAGCGTTTGAACGCTAAACCGGCTAACGGAAGCAGAAAAAGAAAACAGCCTCTTCTGAGGTCTGATTCTGATTCTGAATGTGAGGTCAATCCTCCAATTCCATTGACAAACAGTTTCGGTGTTTTATCCGAAACTGATGACAAGGAACCTTCTCCTCGTACTGAGCCTTCTGCCGTCGAGAAACGAGTAAAGGCTCCGCCAATTGTAGTGACTTCCGTCTCCGATTTGGCCAGCTTTCGAACGCAACTGAAGAATTGCAAGGAAACTTGCAATTTGAAAGTTTCGTTCCAGCTTGGTCGAAGAGGAGAATGTCGCTTGTTGACGGAATCTTTACAAGATCACCAAACTTTTGTTGGTTATTTGAAAACCACAAACACAATTTCTACACGTATGAGACCAAGAATGCTCGGCCATTCAAGGCGGTCTTGAAAGGTCTCTCCAACGACTTGTCGGTGGATGAGATCAAAAACGAACTTAAGGTGTTGCTTGGCTTTGCCCCATCCCAAGTAATACCGATGAAGAAAAAATCAAACGGGAATATTTCTCGCTTTGGTTTGACTTCACAATTTTATCTGATTCATTTCAACAGAAATGAAATCAACAATTTGAAACTTTTGGACAAAGTTCAGTTTTTGTTCCATGTACGGGTAAAGTGGGAGCATTTTAAGAAACATGGCGGTAATGGCCAGAATCTGACCCAGTGCCGGCGTTGCCAGGCATTCGGTCACGGTACTGATCATTGCGCCATGGTTCCAAAATGCATGGTTTGCGGGGATTCTTCTCACGACAAGGACAATTGTCCCGTGAAAGAAGTCACCCAATTTAAATGTGCAAATTGTGGTGGAAATCACAAATCAAATTTTGGGATTGCCCCATCAGAAAAAGGTTTTGGATTCTCGTGCTAAGCATCAGCCGAAATCCAAACCGAAATTTTCTCAAAGTCAGGTTGTACCTGAAACTTTAAACCAAACGTTTTTGCTATCTCCTCTAATGAGAGAGCTAGAAAAATACTTCTACCATTGAAACAGGCAACGGTATTTCCTATGCTGCCGCTGTTTCAGGTACATCCAAAATTTCAAATCCTCTGCAATTCTTCCTGAAATTGGCCAGGTACCTCAAATTTCATTTGAAAATTTTTCTGCTGGCAACGCTTTGGGATCTTCTGATCTCGGCGATGTTACGTTTGAAAAAATGACTTTTTTGCAAAACTCACTGTTTGGTTTGATTCAAACAATGAGTAATGCTACATCCATGATGGAAGCAATCCAGATTGGATTAAAATTTGCGAATGATGTTGTTCTTACCCTGAAGTTTAATCATGGATCTAAGTAATTCCATCAATATTATGAATTTTAATGCTCGCTCTTTAAAAGCGAAAGAAAATGAATTTTTCAACTTTTTACGAGTTCATAACGTGCATGTTGCTGTTATAACCGAAACATTTTTAAAAACTGCCACTTATTTGAAAAGTGATCCAGATTATAAAGTTATAACTAATAACCGAATGAATCGAAATGGCGGTGGAGTTGCAATAGTTATCCACCGTAGTATGACTTATAGCACGTTACGTGACTTTAAGTTAAAAGTTATTGAAAGTTTGGGCATTGAACTTGAAACTTCCTTTGGGAAAATTATGATTGCAGCTGCATATTTGCCATTCCAATGCACTGGGGAAAATAAAAATTATTTCAAAGGGGATTTGAATAAACTTACTCGGCATAGATCTCGATTTTTGATCATCGGTGATTTTAATGCCAAACACCAATCTTGGAATAATTCAAAAGTAAATTCCAATGGTAAAATTCTGTTCAGAGATTGCACTTCTGGTCTTTATTCGGTTTTATACCCGAATGGGCCAACTTGCTTCTCTTCTGTTAGAAATCCATCAACAATTGATTTGGTTTTGACAAATCAAAGTCAGTATTGTGGTCCTTTAGTGACTCATGCTGATTTTGATTCTGATCATCTTCCAGTAACTTTTTCACTTTCTCATGAAGCAGTTACCAGACCCAATAGTTCTGTGTTTAATTACCACAAAGCTAATTGGGACAGGTATCAGCATCATATTGAGAATAATTTAAATCATGATTTTGTTTTAGAAACCAAAGCTGATATTGATTCAGCCTTGGAATCTTTAACTAATGCAATTTTGAATGCTAGGAATATTGCTATTCCAAAAGTCCAAGTCAAATTTGATTCTCCCATTATTGATGACGATCTTCAGCTTCTGATTCGTCTGAAAATGTTCGCCGAAGACAGTATCAACGTTCTCGTGATCCTGCACTGAAGCGAATTCAAAAGATTTGCAAAAGGTTATTGACCACAGATTCACTCTCCTGCGAAATGAAAAGTTCGCAAGAGATGTCGAACAAATTAAACCTTATTCCAAACCTTTTGGAAACTTTCAAAGGTTCTTAAGAAACCTCAAAACCCATCCCTTCTTTAAAAGATGGTGATAATATTCTATTAACTAATGGGGAAAAAGCTCAAAAACTTGCTCAGCAGTTTGAGAGTGCTCATAATTTCAACTTTAATGTTTTGAGTCCTATTGAAAATCAAATTTCAATAGAATTTCAGAATATTGTTGAACAAGAATTTTCATCAGATGAAGTTTTTAATACGGATCTGAATGAAATAAAATCTATTATCAAAAAATTTAAAAATATGAAAGCCCCTGGTGAGGATGGCATTTTTACATTTTAATTAAAAATTACCAGAAGCAACTTTAAGTTGCTTGGTCAAAATTTTCAACAAATGTTTTGATTTGGCATATTTTCCCAGTAGTTGGAAAAATGCCAAAGTAATTCCGATTTTGAAACCGGATAAAAATCCTGCTGAAGCCTCAAGCTATCGGCCCATTAGTTTGCTTTCATCTATTAGTAAATTATTCGAAAGAATAATTCTTAATAGAATGATGACGCACATTAATGAAAATTCAATTTTCGCTGATGAGCAGTTTGGATTTCGCCTTGGGCATTCAACTACTCATCAGTTGTTGAGAGTTTCAAATTTAATTCGAAGCAACAAATCTGAGGGCTATTCTACTGGCGCTGCTCTTCTAGACATAGAAAAAGCATTTGACAGTGTTTGGCATAAAGGTTTGATTGCGAAATTGAAAAGGTTTAATTTTCCGATTTATATCGTGAAAATTATTCAAAATTATTTGACGGATCGTACTCTGCAGGTATGTTATCAGAATAGCAAATCTGATCAACTACCTGTACGTGCTGGCGTCCCTCAAGGAAGCATTTTGGGTCCAATTTTATACAATATTTTTACTTCTGACTTGCCTGATTTGCCCCCAGGATGTCAGAAATCACTTTTTGCTGATGACACAAGCATCTCCGCCAAAGGCAGAAGCCTTCGTGTCATCACAAGAAGATTACAAAAGCTTGGATATTTTCAATTCTTATTTGAAAGAATGGAAAATTACTCCAAATGCTGCAAAACTCAACTTATTATTTTCCCTCACAAACCAAGGGCTGATTTTCTTAAACCAAAAGTCATCACATTATAAAGATGAATGAGGTAAATTTAAAGTGGGAGGATCAAGTGAAATATCTTGGACTTGGTTTTGACAAAACCTTACCTACAAGGATCACATTGAAAGTATCCAGGTTAAATGTAACAAATATATTAAATGTTTGTATCCACTAATAAACAGGAATTCTAGACTTTGTCTCAAGAATAAACTGTTAATTTATAAACAAATTTTCAGACCTGCCATGCTTTATGCTGTGCCGATCTGGACAAGCTGTTGCTTAACCAGGAAGAAAAACTTCAGAGGATTCAGAACAAAATTCTGAAAATGATTCTGAAACTTCCTCCCTGGTTCAGCACCAGTGAACTTCATCAATTAGCCGAAGTTGACACTTTGGACGTTATGTCCAATAAGATAATTGATGCATTTCGACAAAAATCATTGCAGTCTTCAGCTGCATTGATCCGCTCTTTATATAGTTTATAAGTTAGTTTTAAGGTATCCCTTTTCCCTTTTGTACATGTAGGACCTCCTACATTTGAAATCACTGAATTGCGAAAGCTACAATATTTCATGAATAAATGAAAGTTGCTAGTATTTAAAATTGAGGTGAAAAGTCATCGTTTGTGATTGGACACTCAATAATATTTTAACTGAATGAATGTACATGGAAAAAAAAAAATTTGAATAAATATAAATTAAAAAAAAAAAAAAAAAAACCGACAACAAAAACGAGTTACATACTATCGTGGTAATTTCACAAGAGTTATAATTTAACAATTCATATTTAGATTCATACTGCGGTTGTCTTTATGTATTCTTTTCCATATATATATATATATATAAGATTCCTCGATTCAGAGATAAACACACTTAGCTATGTTGACTGACGTACATATGTAATGTTATTTATTTACAATTTGATTGATAACAATTTTAATTTTCGTGGCTCTCTAATTTGAATTTCGTGTCTTATACATTCTCTTCTCATTTATTTTTGTATATGTGTTCAACTGTTTAACACTTTTTTTTTCTTTATGTTTGATGACTAAATACGTTGACCACATAGATCCCTGCTTTACATCTAAATCAACGGAACATTGTTTGGATAATATCTTTGATTGTAGAACTGTTTTTTTTTTTTAGTGGAAACTATTCATTGTGAAATCTATTGTGTCGCTAAATTTGTTAAGAGGTTTCATCTTTTTTTTTTGTGAGTTCTGTACTGGCAATGGTGCCCTATTTTCATGTAGATTATTTTTGCGATGCATTTTCGGTTTTTTGTTTAATATTAACTCATTGTATTGAAACGTGAACCTATGATTTTTCAACAACTTTCTTTGTACAGTCTGTGTCTGTGAATTGGTAAAAAAAACATAGTTCTTCTGTAGTAATATTTGATTTTTTTTTCATATTGTTATCTATTCTTTTGCATACTTTTGCCCTCTACTGTGAAATCCTCCTCATTAAAATAACTCAACTTGACTCTTTCGGTAGCTGCAGCTAATCTCGGGACAAACCCGACTCAGTTTTGTTGCAGTTGGCCTTGGGCTAAACCCGACTCAACCTTCACGAACTCGTTTGCTGCAGTTGGCCTTGGGCTAAACCCGACTCAACTTTTTCGGACGATTGGCCTTGGGCTATACCCGACTCAATCTCTCGCAGCAGTTGGCCTTGGGCTAAACCCGACTCAACTTTTCAGGAACTCTTTTGTTGCAGTTGGCCTTGGGCTAAACCCGACTCAACTTTTTCGGACGATTGGCCTTGGGCTATACCCGACTCAATCTCTCGCAGCAGTTGGCCTTGGGCTAAACCCGACTCAACTTTTCCGGAACTCTTTTGTTGCAGTTGGCCTTGGGCTAAACCCGACTCAACCTTCAGGAACTCTTTTGCTGCAGTTGGCCTTGGGCTAAACCCGACTCAACTTTTTCGGACGATTGGCCTTGGGCTATACCCGACTCAATCTCTCGCAACAGTTGGCCTTGGGCTAAACCCGACTCAACTTTTCAGGAACTCTTTTATTGTAGTTGGCCTTGGGCTAAACCCGACTCAACTTCTCAGGAACTCTTTTATTGCAGTTGGCCTTGGGCTAAACCCGACTCAACCTTCAGGAACTCTTTTGCTGCAGTTGGCCTTGGGCTAAACCCGACTCAACTTTTTCGGACGATTGGCCTTGGGCTAAACCCGACTCAATCTCTCGCAGCAGTTGTTTTTATCTCTTTGTATGCTCTAAAATCCAAAATCTCTTTTAATGCTCTAAAATCATCAATTTTATTGAAAACCTTACACATTCTATCCATTTTCTCTTACAAAAAATTGTTTTTGCATTTTAAAAGTAGCAACGCTATTACTGTACTGCCCCTGATCGTATAAAGTAGTGTACTGTGTCGTTAAAATTCGTTGTACTAATGTTTAATAGAATAATATAACTCTTAAGAATTCTCCCAACACGCAATTGCATTCAGTAAAGATCCAGACAGTTCAATATGAAAAAGCAATCCTTTATCCACTGCTATCAACTTTTCATTTTTCGCATATTTGTAAATAGGGGAACAGCATCTAATTCCAGCGTGCCTCTAATGTTGCCATATCAGCACTTTGACATTCAACTACAGCTCATTACAAGCGTTTTCAACTGAAATCGAAATATAAATAACTCAATAAGAAATGGGCAAGTAAGTTTCTATCAAATGTTTTGCAAAATTAAGTGTTTAATTAGTGGAAATCAGCAAATTGGATGGAGTTAGGAACGAGTGCTAAACCTGCCAAAAATACGAGAATTTTCCCTATCCCCCAAACTATTCGATAATAAACGCAACATTGTTAATTGGTTTTGATTTACAACAATTCAACTTTTTTTTTTAGAAATTTCAAAGTACTTTAACTATCATAATATATTTTCATTGAGGACTTTACGAAACTAAACGTTTTGTCAGATTAAAATATTAAAGATACAGTATGTATTTATTTATAAATCCAATGATTATACACAAACCCTCATGACCTTTATAACCTCAGGCCTTTCAGTGGATAATCTGGTACGGCAAAAGTGATCATCATACATCCCCAAGCTCACAAATAACACCTGTTCTTCGAAGAAAACTATATTAAGATCAATCGTGGCTGTAAAGCTTTTTTTTATAAGTACAGCACCTAAACATCAACTAAAATTCCTATTGAAACTCGGCATCGTGTAAAATTAAACATCATACATCCGCGCACCCAATTTTGGGTAATGTTATAATTGACTACTTCAATCAGAACCCCCTTAATCGTGCATAATGTAAACAGTACTCCTTGAGTGCGCTGTCCGCGCATCACACATTCACTCCACGAAAAAAAAACAGACATTTTACAATTCAACAACTAACACACACACTCAGTCCTGATGCCCTTACTTTCGCTTCCTCTTCCTCCCGCTCCATAAAAAAAATGTGCGTGCGTCGATTAATCTGAGTGATGGCTGCGAAACGCGAAATCAAAAATTGCTGCGTTCTTTGCATCCCGTGACGAATGCAGGAGATTAAAGTAGTTTGGTCGCAAAGCGCAGTGCGGGGGAGAAGAAAAGGGAGAAACTTCGGCGTATGGCTCGTGGGCTTCTTTTCGACATCTGAAGGGAAAGAAGACACAAACCAACCCTTCTTGACAAAATCAAATCGAGCCGCACACACTCAAACCTCTCGAACATTCTAACCTATCAGGCCGCGCACGCGATTATCACGCATAACACTCGCACACACACACTTTCACACATTTTTCTGCTCCACTCACTTCACAAAAACAATCGGAACATTCTCACCGAAACTCCAGCATCTCGGCCTCAGGCCCACCGCCTCGTAATGGCAATGCCTGCTCGGCTACCCGCTGCCAACGTCGTCGTGATGTCATCTTTTCGCGCAAAATGCCGGGTCACGCACTTTTATTTTTAAATCGACCTGTCCAGTATGTATTTTTTTCAGGTTTCAGGTGATTATGTATCACTATTTACCAACATGGCAGGATCGCCAATGTGATATTTTCCTATTTATGGATATTAAATTACACACTATTTATCATCTACACGGGAGCCGAGCTCCATCTTTATTGTTCGGCTTCATCTCTCTGACTGACTCCTGAACCACGCTAGCTTTACACTCACACATACACAGCTCTACACGCTTATCGCTAACTATCTAACTGAGGTTAATGTTCAGGATGCCACAACTCACTGGGCTGAGCGTGTCCAAAAAGCTTTCAAACCATTCCATGCGTTGCGCGGATTCCTGCCTCGTTGCAAACTTCGATGGAACCTTGGATGGAACGTAATTCTTCCTGGCATCGTAGCTCGTCACTACGCATCCACACTCACGAAGCAGATTCGATACTAACTCCGGAAGATGGAAACCACATCAACAGTGCCTGACATCATCGAGAGAACCCAGTCCTCGAGAAATCGTCTCTCGATCGTCCTCGGAAACGTGGTCGCTCCTGCTTTACATGGCGAACTGACATCGTTAATGATATCGTGCGCCTTCTGGAAAACAAATCAATGTTTGGCAGGAAAGGTCCGGTGATCGCGAAAAAATTAAAAAAAGAGATCAAGCGTCTCTCAACCACTGCATTAATTGTTGAATTCGAGTTCGAAGCCTTTGTCTCTTACCCTCTGATATTGAAGGGTTCTCTATAGAGATGAAACATCTGCCAAGACCCATTGTACCGCTGTAAATAGAGCCCAAATAACATATATAGAGAAACCACGATTTTTCCTCCGTTGGAAAAAATGATAGAGCTTCGAAACGCAATTCTTTCCAACATGACTCGTTCCATACTGAGACAATGGAAGCCTAAATATCTACGTCGGGGTTAGTGATCTGATCGATAATACAAGATTTTTAGAAGTTAAGAAAAAGCTGGAGACTTTCACAACTCTGTGGTAGGTTATTCGAACTACAAGCACGACAAAATCGACAGAACGACGACTCACTACCAAAAACACTTAACGCAATGAATAGGCGAATTAACGACTATGAGAATAACCTTTCTCGAGGAATATCTGAAGGGATACCAGTTGGATGAGCTTCGGGCTCGCCGCTTGATGTACGCTGTGAGAGAATCCGTGCCAACAATTGGACCTGTTTTGCAGAGCAATATCAATGCGGTGGGCTAAGGAAGCCAGAGATTTGTCGAGAAAGCTCTTCAAAGACTTCTACGCCGTGTTGGACAGCCGAGATCCAATCATCGTCCAAGTGGGAAACGTCCGAATTTCACTCTTCGACGAAAAAGCGGGGCGAACTTGAATGCGAGGAACAAGAACACCAAGACATGGCCATTGTGCGCAACCAGAGCTGGTCCCAGATTGGGTCTTCATTTCTTCCATTCCAGACTTTATATCCCTAGAACAAGAACACCAAGACATGGCCATTGTGCGCGACTAGAGCTGGTCCCAGATTGGGTCTTCATTTCTTCCATTCCAGACTTTATATCCCTAGAACAAGAACACCAAGACATGGCCATTGTGCGCGACTAGAGCTGGTCCCAGATTGGATCTTCATTTCTTCCATTCCAGACATTATATCCCTAGTTGAGATGATGATTAGTCGATGATTAATGAGTCAGCGGCGTGGATCAAGCTTCAGAAATTCTATTTTTTTTAGGATATTTGTCAAAATATTATTAATTTTTTTAAGAATTTGTATTTACTTTTTAATGTAAGTTATATAATTTACCGCCGGGACCCGTGATGTAGGGGTAAGCGTGGTTGCCTCTCACCCAGTCAGCCTGGGTTCGATCCCAAAAGATCCCGGTGGCATTTTTCGAGACATGATTTGTCTGATCACGCCTTCCGTCAGACGGGGAAGTAAACGTTGGCCCCGGTCTAACCTAGAGGTTAGGTCGTCAGCTCAGTCCAGGTGTAAGAGTCGTCTCCCTGGGTTCTGTCTCGGTGGAGTCGCTGGTAGGCAGTTGGACTAACAATCCAAAGGTCAGTTCGAGTCCCGGGGTGGATGGAAGCTAAGGTGTAAAAAGAGGTTTGCAATTGCCTCAACAATCAAGCCTTCGGACACCTAGTTTCAAGTAGGAATCTCGCAATCGAGAACGCCAAGGCGCCAAGGTCCCTATTGAAAAAGTTTCTGCTCGAACCTAGGATTCCAAAAGCTTGAATGAAAAAAGTGCCCAAACCTCTTTTTACTCCAAAGAATCTTCCATTCAAGTATTCGACCTGACGACCTTTTGATGTGAGTCCAACCGCCGCCATCTTTCCCACCAGAGCTGATATGATTTGGTGTGTTGATTGTACGACCTAACAACAACTAAGGCTGGGACCGAAGTTTTACTTCCTCATCCGATGGTAGGCGACTGTCATCAAACTTTAATCAATCAATCGAGAAGTACGATTTAGTCAATTACAAAAATAAGTTTATTAACCAAGCTTAACCCTAGTAAAAGCAACCTCCAGCTCGACTTCGATCACATATCGGCCGGAGTATCCTCCTCCATAGCCTCTTCCGTTTCCGGCTTGTCCCCTTTCTTGTCTTTTTTATTCTTCACCAGCTTCCGGTAATCTAGAACAAACAAACAAACATCAGTCACAAGTCATTAAAATAGCAACATTTACCCTGACGGCAACAAAAATAAAACATAGAAAAAAAAATACTCACTCTCCAAATCGTTCTTCAGCGGTTTGATGAAGCTCTCGAACTCGATCTCCTCCAGCCCCGCCAGGACGTGGTCCACGGTGAGCGTTTTTTGCTTCTTCTTGTCGGCCACGTCCGTGGCGGCCGAGGTCAGGTACAGCACAAACACGGAGGTGGCACGCGTGAGCGCCGTCCGCGACTCGTTCGAGATCTTGACGTCCGCCGGGAGGGCCTCCTTCATGAGCCGGGTCACGACCGTGTTCGGCAGGTTCAGGTCCTCGATCCGTTCGACCATTTTTTTTGTTTGGCAAGTTTCGGAACACTACGAGCGAGATTTACCGGGGAAAGAAACGGGATTTTACCGGGAGTTGCAGCGACAAGGGAACGTTCCGTAGGAGGATTTTGTTTGAAAACAACTAAAAATGCGAGGGAAAACAGATTTGACAGCTGTCTGATGGGTTGTCGGAGTTTGCTGATTGTCGGAGTATCGGAGAGGTTGGAATGCGCCTGCAAGTATGCTGTCGTGCATTTCAAACTGGTGGGATGCAGACTGTTTAGCTGCAGGCGAATTAGGTATTTTGAAATCAAATTGACTTGGGAGCGTTCTTTTATTACGTAACACAGTAGGGGGGTAGGGGGGGGTCGGAGGCCGTGTTACGCTCCATACAAAATTTTTAAAATTTGTATGGAAATTTTGTTACGAGGGGGGGGAGGGGGTCTAAAAGTCCGATTTTTCGCGTTACGTAATAAAAGAATGCTCCCCTTGTAGTCAATTTTGGCAAATTTATGGCCTATCTACAATCACTTAACTTAGAAAATTTCACTTAGCTTAGGAGTTTGAATCAATGGAAATGAATCTGATCTTCTACAATGAAAAGGAATAAAATTAGAAACTTGACGTATGGTTTGGAAAATTTCAAAATCTACGGTAAGTTGACGTTTCCATATCAAAGGTAATCAAACAACTGCATAGCAACGTATATCAGCCCAGCAAATTTTCTAGGTTGATTGTGGATGACGGCCGTAAGTTGTGTACATTTTCTAAGTTTTACTTTACTTAACTATTCTAAGCTAAGTTATTGTAGATAGGCCATGACAGGTACTATAGCAAATTTTGAACCAATGATAACGTGATAGCTTTCAGTCTTGAAAGGATGCGAACCAGGATATTCAGAATTAATTTAAAAATCAAATTGAAAACTTTTTTTCTTTAAGTAAGGCCGTTGCAAATATTTTTCAAAGTTTATGCCCCCCCCCCCTCCTTCAAAGTCGGTTCAAAAAATCAGGGGGCCCAAAAATATTTTTTCAAAAAACTTCAAAATTTCAAGGGAAATATAAGTCTAACCAACTGAAAACAATTAGAAATGCATTTTTCTGTGTTTAAAATCATATTTAGCGTGTCTACTTTTTTCCAGAACAGCTCCTTATCGTCGCAAGATACAATTTTCTAGTTACGATGGCTTCCTGCAAAAACAAAACAAGAAAGGAGGTGTTTTCGCTCTACGCCAGCTTCAACGACACTTTCGTCCACGTCACGGATCTTTCGGGCAAAGAAACAACCTCGCGCGTCACCAACAACATGAACGCCAAGGCCGATCGTGACGAGGCCTCGCCCTACGCCGCTTTGTTGGCTGCTCAGGACGTCGCCGATAAGTGCAAGTCGCTCGGAATCACGCTGCGTGCCACCGGCGGAAACCGCACCAAGACCCCGGGACCGGGTGCTCAGTCGACGCACCGTGCTCTGTCCTGTTCGTCAAAGAATTTTGTGATTTAGTGCTATTAGTATAAACATAAATAAATGCTCTGTTTTAATCTGGCAAGTGTTTCAGTTTTTCCTGAAGTTGTTCCTCAAGGAAGACTTAGTCGGCAAAATCATCTGAATAAACATATTTCAGGACGGACGAGACGGTTGGCGCAGGGCATCTAGGTGAAACATCTCAGTACACGCAGTTTAGAATTTCGAAAGCAAAGCAACACAGCAAAAAAAAAACAAACAAACTTTCAAAATCGTCATCCCAGCGTAAAAGCACTCTCCCAAGAGAGAGAGAGAAAGAGCTGCGCAAAGCTTTTTGATTTTTCTATTTTTGTTCTGTCGGTAAAGTAGTATTTTGACGTTTTACCGCTGTATAACTTTATATCAACTCTAGACTACGCCACTCAATTTTACCTCCATGCGTATAAAGTGAATATAAAGTTTCAAGACTCTATAGACAAACTTTATATGTTGATATAGAGGGGATTTAAAGTTACCTTATACAGTCCCGCGGTTACTTGGGAACAGGGATGCCAGATACACAGATTTGTCTGTGTTTCACAGACATTTGAGCTCGTGTCAGACATTTTTTGAGGTACACAGACTTTTTAAAAACTTCATTAAATTGTTATTTTGTTAAAATATCAATCGAAACTTATTTCGTTAGTCTTCAAATGCTTAAAAACACAATTTTTGATAGATTTCTTTGACTCTAAATTGATTTATTTGAATTTTAGACAAAGACACAGACATACACAGACTTTTTCACAGACATTTTAAAAAATCAGGTGGCATCCCTGCTTGGGAAGTCGACGCCAGGCGCGGCAATGGTCGATGTGGACGTAGAAATGCTGAATTTGGACGAGAACATGTTGGGAACCGGATACGGTGGGAGCGGTTTGTTCCGGGGTTTCCCGGAGCCTGTCTCGACCGGATCAAAGAGAAGAAAACGTGACGCTGGAACGGCGAAATTGCCTGACAGCTATCCTAGAAGATCGAAGCGGCTTCGTAAGCCGGCGAAGAATTCAGAATTTGTTTATTCTTAAGGTGAAACGCCTCATCATCGTGAGGCGTTTGTGTTAGTGTGGTGTGAATGTATTGGTTACGATGATGATCATTGAAATATACATGTATTAGTCATCACGTCATTCGAGTATAAATGTAGTAGTGATGTTATGTTATGTTTATTTAGCAAAGTAAACAGTAGCAATTTTGGAAAAATAAGTTAGAACTAATAAATTTCTAGTAATCTTCCCATTAATGTCGCAGCGATACATCGTTCAATGAACAACTTCACATTTTTCGATATTATTTTAGAAATTTCAGACTTCTCGCTATTCGGTGCAAATTTTTCCCTTTGCATATTTTGAGTGGGCCAGTCCGTAGATCTTGAGCTGCTTCTCGATGGATCGTTATTTTTGAGCTTTTATGCCAATTTTAAGTATAATTTATCATTAAAAAGATGTATTAGTTAATTGTTTCAATATTTTACATCAGTACGTGGCAAATAATCAAATAAGAAAATGTTATTTGTGAATTTCATATAAAGGGCTTGACTGAAATTTCTGGCAACCACTTTCATGATGACTATCAATACTTGTGTAACGAATGGTTGTGTTGAAGAGTGTTTGAAAACAAAAAAAAACTCGCGGAAATTTTTCACTTCGCGTATTTTGATGCAACTTTTCGCGAAAATCGCGAGTTTTGCTGTGTTTGGTCGTTGTCAGCTGGTTCTCCTGCCTGCAGCACGTCGAGGGATTAGCAATTTATTGAGGTAAGGTAATTAAAACGGTAGTTTTGAAGTGTTCAAAAGTGCGCTTGTTTTTGTATGGAAAAATATACTTTTCAACAATAGGCTAAATTTGAAGAAAATTAAACTTTTTCGAGCCTACTGCAAGTTTCCCTGTATTCTCGTGAAAGTTTTGTACACAGTGATTATTTTTTTATATTTTAAGGTGAAGCCGTTGATCATTTTCGAAGAAATTTGATCATCACTATAAAATATTCTGTATTAAATTCAATTTAACGAATTTCAGCACCAAAAGGAATCAGCATGTGCCGGTTGTAAGAGGTGAATGCACAAATCGTGTAAAACCTCTATAATAATAAAAAAAAAAAATGTGCCGGTTGTTGCCATCTTGAAGCCACCGAAGGAATTTTTGATCTAAATCAATTGTGGTTCAAAATTTATATAATTTTGTGGCACAGTCATTGACGTCCTAGTTGGCAATCATTGATTAATGACGATTTCCATAACTTTACAAAGAATGGAATAATCGTTACCAAAAGGAATCAGCATGTGTAGGGCACTATTCTAAATAACTTGTTGAAGGAATTTTGTCAAAATATTGAAAGCGACGCAAAATTTATATCTTTGAACGAAAAATCATGACAATGATGGAAGTCTTCACGTTAATCCGTAGTAGAAATGCTAACAATCGTAAATTTTCGGAAAAGTTTAAAAATTTCACCGGATAAGGTGGAACGGGAAAGTATCATCGTTAACGTGTAACGGGATGTTTTTTCACCATAATTAATCGCCATATTTGATGATGGCCCGTTACACCTTAATTAATAGTGAACATTCAAGAATTTTTGTTCTTTCTAATTATTTCATTGACTTTTGATTTTGAAAAGTCTAGTGAACTGTACATTTTGCTGAATTAGTTTTTTATCATTATTATATTCTTCTATTAAAAGAGGGAGGAATTGTCATATCCCTCGACATTTAGGCTTAATTGTCAGTTGACGTTTCAGCAATCGGAGCTCACGAATACAAACAAAAGTAATGAAACTATAAATAAAGCTACGACCGTGTATCGAGTCCCTTTTTCCATTTGGAACCTCATACGAACAAGAAGACTTTTATTTCCAAAACCGATCCGTCTCTGCAGTAGTTAACAAGTTTTTTAAACCTGAGATCCATCGATATAACAATGCGGATTTCTTGCGGCTTCGGAGTTTTAAAAGGTGGTCGAACAGTTTAGTTGAGTTTTTTTTACGTGATCTGGATTTAAAGATGGACGCAGATCGACTTACGGTGAAACACGGATGAAGTACAGAATAAGTTTACCCCACGGTTTACCCGCATAATCGAAACTCTTCAAGATAAAGGGGTGCAGAAGAAGCAAGCTTGATACCAATACGGCAGATTTTTTTTCCTTTGTGATAGCTGAATTTGAATGTGATTCAATCAAAAGAACCATCAATAGAAAGACTAGTGTTTATAGACGAGTTGCTTATATACGCGAGTTTCCCTTGAAACGATATCTTTGTTGTTCTCTACATCTAAACGATTTAGGGTTGTCGTGTATTTAACTCCTCTACATTTGAAGTCTGTATTAGAGAGATCTAATTTGAGTTCAAAAAGATACTTGAATGATTTTATTGTTTATCTTTCGTTTAATTTCAAATTAATGTTCACAAAACGGACGCCACTGGCAGCGTCGCTCGGTTGTGTTTACGTTTTGCCTCTCTTTTATGTTTATGTTTACATGCGCCGCTTTTGGGGTGGCACACTGGTGGAGCTTTATGTTTTCCACCACAATACAACCCGCTAGCCTGTGCTGCATCCCTTTCTTCTATGTATTGTGGCTGTAGACATTCTCGTTGATGGTTGTTTGCGGACCGCCAAAGGCAAGATTTTAATCGATCCACCAGCCAGTTTGTAACTCGGAGTGTACAAGTGTTAAGGACAGTTTTCAGTGCGAGAGTCCGCGATGCAGTACCGATCGAGTGTGTCCAGCAGGAGTTCCCTGTTCCCGTCGCAGTCCCAGTCCCAGCAGCATTACCGGGGATCCGGAGCAGCTGGTGCCCATTCGCAACAGCGGGCCAAACCAGCGCTGCCCCGGTTGGGCAAGTCCGACGACAGCTTCAACGTCGATTCCGGGCTGGAAACATCCGAGTTTGACTTTGTAGACTTTGCCGAGGACGTGTTCAACTGCCGGGAGGCTCCGCCACCGAAGCTGATCCAGGAGGCAGCGGCCCTGTTCGGACTGGTGGCCGGAACCGCGAACCGTCGGCCACCGAACACCCGCCATCGGCCGCGGACCCTGATCGAACCACAGCAGCCGAAACGGACCCAGCATCCGCTCCTAACTGGGAAGTACCATCGGCGCCGGAATCGTAGCCGTGTGTGAGTATTCCACCCCCAACAGAAGTCAGTTTTTTCGCAGAGGGGGGGGGACTTTGGTCACGAGGGCACGAGAAAGGGAACAAAATCAATGTAAATTGTATAACCCTGGAATGAACGAAAGTTAGATTGTAGCAGCGGCAGCAGCCTGGGCCAGATTTAGCCTTGACACGAAAAAGTTTGCGGAAATTGTATGTGTGGGGTAGGAATAATGAGATTATGCTGCAGAACTGCATCCTGGGAATTTATTCTGAATGGTGTGCTGCCGGTGGTGTAGCGAGAAATGAGCTCAAAATGGGCTTTCGAATGTGTGATTGTGCCTGCTCTCTCTAGTACTAATTAATGAGGGGTGAGTTAGGAGGGGGTTTGAAATTGAACTATAAATCGTGGCGGGGTTGCACTAGAAATGGCCTGTGGAATAGGGTTTGCTGAGCTGATGCGGTAAAATAATTTTATCTGTACTTGTATTCTTGCAAGACTTTTTATCACAAAAATATATACTTAAAATAGTTATTTTATTTTTAAATAAACATTATTTTTAATCAGTTTTATTGATTTCAAATATTTTTTACAACAATTCATGATTTGTTGTTAACTAAAATAGAAATAATGCAATTTTAATATTACTAAACAATCTGTAAAAAAAAATTATATAAGATCTGCTTAAGTTAATTGCATGCATGCGAAGTGAACAACCGTCCTTCTCCATGAACTAGATTTGACATTATGGTTTAGAAAACTTTAAATGGAAACGCATGATACTTTTTAAAAATCGATACTACTTCGATACTCGTGGTTTCATGCTATCTTTTTTAGTCGGATATATTTTATTTCAATGAAACATTGTCCACCCGTTTTTTTTGTAACTTAGAAAAAAATCAATTTAATTTCAAAACATAAAATGCATCGGAAAGCGTTTTCATCTGAGACTGAGAACGCTTTGGGTAAAGCCGTTTGACATATAAAATAGACACTTTATCTTTAGCGATTTTTTTTTTTGGTAAAGAAAATGGAATCTAAGGGGTCCACGAGCAAAAATTTACATCCATAAAATTCATCAAAAGAAAAAGTAGTATTCACTATTTGCGTTAATTTGTTTGTCTTTCAAATTTGATGGAATGATTTCGTTTTGAACAAGCTAAATAATTGAAATTTAAAACAAAAATCACTAAAAATACACTTGCCACAGCAACCTTTTATGTCACGGAAGAAACACTTTTAAAATACGTCAATATGTTCAACTGGCAGACAGCTTCAGCATCAAACACGTCCGCCATAAATTCTCATTTGCCAAACATGTTTTATTTAACGTTCCTAAAATTATTTTCCGCTTGTCATTTCCCTCAGCTCCTTTTTAAAGCCTCCTTCAAAAGCGCTTTGTACCACGTGTGTGCTTGACAACAAACCCCGTACGCGCCACGCGTGTCCTTCAAACGCAACGAGTTTTTAAAAACGTGAAGCGCACAAAAAAAAATGAAACGGCACACATAACTTCAACGCCAGGACGTCGTTATTTTTCTGCTGACACACGCCATCCGTCACAGAGTGATGGGCACGTCGTCGTGTTGACGCGGAATATGATAATGTCGTTTTGTCGCATTTCTTGTCTGTGTGCTGTGTGCGGTCTTGGCAAACAAGAATAAAACTCTCACTCAGAGGGACTCGTTCGTAATCTCGATGTACTCGATGCCAACTCTCGCTTCGCCGGGAATGCTGCAAGAACAAACAGAGATAAAACACTGAGCCAGGGAAAACTTTCCCGCATGTGTCCTCGGGCGCGCGCCATTTTGGCAACGGACGACTCACCGGCGGCGTCCGCCGACCACCGATGGCCGGCTTTCACGCAAATTTCGTCCCCGAAAGATCTCGGAGCGCTTACCTTCCTGGTCTCGCCACAATACATGAATAACATGGTGTCGAGTTGTGACAAGAATACTAAAATTGAATTCAAATTAGATTATTGAAATTCTCCTGAAATATTTAACAATTGCAAATGGGTCATTATCTACTATCTC